>NW_022111372.1:62123615-62142677 GCF_000313985.2 Echinops telfairi
AAAGCAAGCCAGTTGATTAAATTCAATGGTTACAGTAGAGCTATTAGCCACTGTGCAGGAATAACAAGAATAATTTGTGGAATAAGCATTGGGGAGAGCACAGGCCCTATTTCCATGACAGGCTCCATTCTTCCAAATTCCACCGCAACAGAAGTCACCTTCTCTAATCTACAAGGCTCAGACCCCTTCCTTCTCTGGGAGAGGGCAGATGGGCTAGCATGGGATCAGCCCGACTCTTACATGTGTTTCCCCACAGGCCCCGCTGTTCCAAAACTGACGATTCTACCTTTACAATGGATTCTTACGCACTAGGTTCCAGTCGCTTAATCACAAATGCAAAGAAGGCCGCCCAGGGGCCACTGCCCAGAGTGCGTCCTCTCAGCCTCCAGTGTCAGCGTGTGTTCTGACCCAGTCATGTGTCCCTTTCACCCCCACCTGGGTCTGGCCCTCAAGACACTCAGAACGACTGTGCCCGAGAGTGGAGGTGTGCTCGGCCATTTTATAGTATGAAAGGCCTTTATAAAACACAACAAAATCCAAACAATGCCATCACTCTTTTCCTGGGAGATGATTCTTCCAGTCAGGCTATAGAGAGGTATTGTAGCAGCAACATGAGTGAGGCAGAGTGGGTAGTTCAAACCCACCAGCTGCTCAACAGGAAGATGAGGGTCCCTCGTCATTCTGTCCTGTAGGGAGTCTGTGGCTCAGCACGGACTCAATGACAGTAAGTTGGGTTTGGACTTTGCTGAGTTATTTTGGACACTGTAATGCAGATACGTTTTACCTTTGTTCATCTCGTCTCATACTTGTCAGTCTTGGAAAGACCGCCTCCCATCCTGCATCTTTGACCACAAGGTCTCTCTCTATAACTCAAATGACTAAAATTAGGCTATCCATGATAGTTTAGCTGAGTCACATGCCCTATCTCCTAATCAGAATTCCTTTAAGTATTAATGGCTCCCTTTAATTCTCCTGCCAAAATGGAACCATTTTAGTAGCATTTGACCTATAAACACAGGGAAGCAGAAGCCCCAAGACAAAAAGCAGAGAAAGGGCTCTAGCACACGGGCTGATGCTCTTGCAGCAGATGGAGGCCCGTGCAGAAGGCTCGCTGGCTTCCTTTGGTTTGCTGTCTGATGGCCTGCAAAGATCAACAACCTTCAGCCAAGCAACAGGGCCAGGGTTTGTTTTGTTGTTGTTGTTGTTCACACAAATGGTCTTTACACCCAACAGTGAGATTGTAGGTGGCCCATCTAATCCCAATGACCGCCTTTCATTTCCGTATGTAGATAGCAAATGAGAAAAGTGTGGTGGTCGATTGTGTGTGCCTCGGCACACATATGTGTGCATGTGCATAAGAATAAAGCGGCGATCCATCCTGACAGAGAGCTGGCTGAAAGGCTGTCTAGGCACTCCCTGGGGTTAGGAATGGAAGAGACAAGACCAGGTTTCAGAGAGAGAAAATGGCAGCACAAATTACTTTTGTCTGAGGGGGTGTGTGTGGGGGATGCTTTCTTGCAGAGTTCGGGAAAGGCCCTATTTTGTGTCTTCTAGGAAAGCATTTTGGTGCACAACGCAGACACAACACAAATCAGAACAACATGAAATGGTAGCCGTGATTCCACTCACCCAAACAGCGGGCCTCTGATGCACACTTTCACGAGATTTCTAGGAGATGTCCGCAGTAAAGGCAAGTGACAGAGCGAGCCCTGGTGTGCGTAGACCATACAAGTTTTTATGGAACTGTGTAGAGAGAGAGAGAGGGGGGTGGGAAAAAGTAAGGCTCAAACAAGTGCATAATACCAAAAAACAAAAACAAAAAGAGGAAAAAATGCAAATAAATAGCACACGTCTTTAAAATCTGAGGCAATTGGAATTAGGAGGTAAATGAGTTAAACCTGAAGAATACCCTTCAACAGAGGACTATAGAATAGGGTAGCAAGCGTATTAATAAGGTCACTCATCATGACTCTGACACACTATTACTGTTTAGAAGGGAAATTACCACAATAATACTGTAGTATAATCATTTGTAATACTTCAACTATGATGCCGTCCAGAATATAAGACCTTCAATACGCAAAATTGGATACGGAGAAGAGGTTTTAATGCATCTTACTACCAATGTATGGTTAGTAAGAATGCTCTTCACATTTATAAATAATTCATTTTATCTTAAAGTTCATATGTTGCTTACCCATCTGAATTGAACACTATTTTTGCTTATTTTTTTCCCAAGTACTTGGTAGAGGGAAGCAATATGCAAAGAATGTGGAAATATTTATTGGTGTGAGGTGTTAATGAAGTTGCTTTTCAACTCGTAGCTTTCCTATGTGACACAGTGGAACTGTCCCATGGGCCAGGAGGAGCTCTTTCCCCGCCCCCCAACAGTTTTATCAGCATATAATTCATCTATAATACAATCCAATAGTTTAAGATGCAATCTTTGTGGGAGCAGATCTCCGGGTCTTTTAACTAAAGCTTCATTGGGATATTTTTGAATCATTATTATTTCAGCTAGCAGCAGAGTATGAACTATGAACTGTCAAGCTTCTTTGGAAATACAAAACATGTTGGGAAAGTTCCAATGACCCTGGCGCCCCTTGCCTTGTGAAAAGCACTGTTATAAGCCACAGATAGCTCATTCAGAATTGGGTCCATAATAGCACGTGAGGTCAAAAGACGTGTTGTGTTGGGGTATCAGCTGCCCAAGACCTCTGTAGAGTATTGACAAGCAGAGATGTTCATTTGAGGCCTAACCCACACCATGGTAGTTTTCATTGCCTCAGATGCCTGACAAAGTTGGACATTGAATAAGAAAGACTGAAGAAGAATGGATGCATTTGAATGGTGGTGCTGGAGAAGACCATTGACAGTTCCTTGACCTGCCCAAGCGGAGACATGTGTGTCTTGGAAGAAGTACTGCCAGAGTGCTCCTTATAGACAAGGATGGCGAGCCTTCGTCTTACATACTTTGGACACATCAGGAGAACCAGTCCCTGGAGAAGGACACGATGCTTGTTAAAGTCGGCAGGCAGTATAAGAGAGGATGGAGAACAGTGGCTGCACCGATGCCCTGAAGCATCAGAACAATTGTGAGGGTGCTGCTGGACCAGGCAGCATATTGCTCTGCTGGGCGGAGGGTCGCCACGAGTCGGAACCTACTTGATGGCGCCTAAAAACAATAGCAGGGCTAGCATAGGAATGTTGTCAAGATTGATTATAAAAATTCACACAAAGCACTTAGCACAGTGCTTCCAAAAACTCACTACCACCGTCTCAATTCTGACTCACAGGGACCCTGTAGGACCCAGTAGAGCTGCTCCTGTGATTTTCCAAGATTATAACTCTTTGTTACGTTTATAATGGTAGAAACCCTCATATTCCTCCCACAGAGAGGCTAGTAGATTCAAACTGCTGACCTTATGGTTAACAGCCCAATGCATAACTGCTACACCTCACAGTGCTTGGCATAGACGAATTCCTGAACTGATGCCAAGTATCTTGTTTTCATTCTTGTCACCCTAATTCGAATGTCATGTATCTGAAATTTCGTCAGAAAACTTTTGAGGATCTTCTAACGATCAACTAAGGACCCCTTGTGGCAAAGTGCTTTAGCACTCAGCTGGGAGCCATAGACTGGCAGTTCAAACCCACCAGCCACTAAGAAGGTGGTGGATGTGGCAGTCTGTTCCCATCAAGATTACAGCCCGGGAAACCCTACAGGGCGGTTCTATTTTGTCCTATTGGGTCACTGTAAGGGGGAATCAACTGAATGGCAACAACAAGTGACCAACTCTTTGAAATTACAGAGCGCCTATAATAAGATTTTAAGTTGAACTAATGCAGCCAAGATATTTGCCACTCATCAGGGTCTCTTCTTCCTGAGTCAACACAATTGGGGCAGGAAGAATGCTTTCACTGGTACCAATCCCTGCTCCAGGTTTGGAGCTTAAACTGAGCTATCTTTAGATCACACAGGCTGCTGCTCTTCTTCAGTGTGGACTTAGCTGACTCCTCATTTAAATGGCTGATTGTTTTGAGACCACCCTTTCATGAGAGCCTGGCTTCATGTGGCTCACACTTTGCTAGGACACCCATGTCTTCAGTGATCTCTTCATGAGGTTGAATACCAGGCTGAACCATGTTATAATTATTTTATATTATGGCTACAAACAAGTGAGAGCTCAAAATCCATTCTTACTACTATTGTTCTATAAGTCGCTGGTTTGATTTTCGAGATATCATTGTTATTTTATTGTAGTACATCCTAAATAATTCCCATGTCTAAACCCGAAATACTTGGTTGGCAGAAAGCTCTGGACCATAGTGGTAGCCCAAAATTCACCTGCAGGTTCCCTAAGTTAGCTGATCCTCTGGTGACTCAGCAGTGCACATAAGCTAGGAATAGCAACAGCTCAACTATGAGACAAAGCAATTTAAGTAGAGTTGAACAACAGTGCTTAGACTGGAATGTAACCTCTTATAATTGGATCTCCCATGGACCTAATGTGAAATCATTTTAAATTTTTAGTAGTCCCAGCTTTCTCTTAGATTAAAGTCTATATTAGTTTCATATGGTCACTGTTGATGGAAATTTTTGTTGTCTACCCCACCCTAGTGAATACTTATCTGTATAGGGAAACTGGGATGAGTGGAATTATGAAGACAATAATTAAATCAGTAATGACTTGGGGAAACAGAAGAGAAAGGTTGGGGAAATAGGGAGTCAATATAATTGGGTAAAAGAAGGCAGAAAAGATTCAAAAGTTGATTTGGGCAATGATTTCACACCCTTTCTTAGTTTGATTGGATTATTGAATTGTATAATATAAAACAATAAAAAACAAAGGACGCTTTCATAAGTCAGCAAAGGAGAGGTATTAGTGCTAGAACACAGTGTTGACAAATTAGTGGACAATAACTGAAAACAAATAGTTTCAAATTCTCTGATTTTCTGAAGTCAGCCAGTGCTGGACACTAAGGATATGCCTCCTCAGGTAAACGTGATGGATGTCCCGTCAGTCAGTGTTTTCCAGAGAGGACAACTGGTCCTCGAGTGGGTGGGAGAAGCGCCCATCCTGATTCCCAGGCACAGTCCAAAGTTGGACCCCAATGCCTAGTCACCCTCCTCAAGCCACCAAGCAAAATATCGGAGAATGAATGTTCCAATGGCCCTGAAGATTCTGAAAAGGCATTCTGCTCTCCACAAAGATGACTTCATGGTAATTTGGAGAAAAATGTGATAGACATTTTAAACCCAGCAGTTACACATCCTTTCTCAATATAGTAATCAATGTGGTAATTATTTCCCCACAGCTTTGGATTTGAGTTGTGTCTCTGTCCCTAATAGCAAAAGCTCAGATCCTCTGAGCCTTGATACCAATAGCTCCCTCACTAATGGAGAGCAAAGCACCTATTGCACACAACTCAAAAAAAGGACATCAAGAAAATGCTCCTGACACACAGTAGGTACATCAAAAATGCGAATTGTTAAATCTGCTTCCCTTACTGAATTATCTCCCCAATTATGATACCATGTTAATTTGAATCAAGGAAATGGTGGATATAGAATTCCCTTAGCAAGACAACATGTTTTAAATAGATAAATTTACAAGGCTAGACAGAATTGTGGAATCTCATTGTAACTTGTTTTGTTTTTGTTTTGTTTAATTATTACAAGTTTTCAACTTGGCAACCAAAGCCTGGCAAAGCAATATGGTTCTTTGATTTCTGCCTCAGAAACTCTGCAGCCTTTATTGTCTTTATATTGCACAACTTTAGCACTTAATTATATCCTACCTTGTACTAATTAGGGGTCCTTAGAATCAAGTCTGTTTACTCACTTAGGCATCTCTGATCCTTTAATCTCTCTTGAATATTAGTTTTTAATGCTATTAAGAATCACAAGTTAACAATTTTATTACTGAGTGAAATCACAAGATTATTTTCAAGAGGACTCACCAATGGGCTGGATCTAAAAATTACTTTTATGATTAGAAACTGCACAGAATCACAAAATTAGCCTTAATGGTAGGCTTGTATATCTCCCTACAGACTAGCTATTCAGCCCTGGGCAGATCACTGAACTTCAGCAGTCTGCCTACAGGTGAGCTTGAAGTTAAGCCAAAAGCCTGTCTCGGGGAGAAAGCAGCCCTTGTTCCAAAGGTAAATGAAGAGAATGGCCAAGACAGGACAGCTTTGCATTCTAGGAAGTAGAGAAATGATACCTGTTTTTGCTAGTCTTGTAGAAAGCTGATTATAAGTTAAGAACCCTTTGCTATAACAAAAAATAAAATCAGGTATGGTCAGTATACCTAGTATACTAAATACAGTATAATGATGGAGACCTAAAGCTCCACAATTCAACAGCCCCATGTAACACAGGATAGGGCTTACCACAGATTTGTGGCATTAAACAGTAATGACAGAAGACCTGATGAGCTCTGGCAAGGCCTTACAAACAGCATTCATGAAGCAAGCAAACGGTCATTAAAAAGACAGGAAAGGGGAAAAAAAGATCAAGGTGGATGTCAGAAGAGACTCTGAAACTTAATCCTCGAGGAGCTAAAGCATGCTGAAGAAATGACGGTCGTGGAACTGAAAAGAAAATTTCAAAGGGCAGCTCAAAAAGACAAAGCAAATATTATAAGGAAATGTGCAAAGACCTAGCATTAGAGAACCAAAGGGAAGAAGACACTGCGTATCTGACACAGAAAGAACTCCAGGGAACGTTCAGCTGTGCACTGAAATACTCCATGGAGAAATAGCGAATGATGCACCAAGCATCTAAAGAAGATGGGAAGGATGCATTAAGTCACTGCACACATAAAACACTAGTCGACATCCCACCCTTTCAAGAGGTAGCATATGGCCAACAACCAATGGTGCTGAAGGAAGAAGTACAAACTGCACTGAAAGCATTAGCCAAAAACAAGGCTACAGGAAATAATGAAATACCAATTGAAATGTTTCAATGAGCACTGGAAGCACTCACTCATCTGTGCTAGGACATTTGGAAGACAGCTACTTGGCCAACTGACTGGAAGAGATCCATATCTGTGCCCATTCCAAAGAAAGGTGACCCAACAGAATGCTCAAATTACAGAGCAGTGCACCGTTCAATTGCACCATTTGCATGTGGAAGTTGGACATTGAATAAGGAGACTGAAGAAGAATTGATGCATTTGAATTGTGGTGCTGGAGAAGAACATTGACAGTACCATGGTGTGTGTGTGTGTGTGTGTGTGTGTGTGTGTAAGAAAGTACCATGGACTAGTAAAAGGACAATCGTTCTTAGAAGTATTGCCAGAGTACACTTTAGAGGCGAGGAGGCGAGACTTCGTCTTAAGTACTTTGGACATGTTGTCAGGGGCGACCAGTCCCTGGAAAAGCAGCTCATGTTTGGTCAAGTGGAAGCACAGCAAGGGAGAGGCAGGCCCTCAGTGAGATGAACGGGCACAGCGGTTGCAACAAGGGCTCCAGCATGGCAACAGTGGTGAGGAGGGTTTAGGACCTGACGCTGTTTCACGTGGTTGTGCATAAAGACAAGACACCGTGGGTTGGAAGCCATGCGATGGCTCCTCCAAGCAACAACGAGGCCACTTCGTTGCTTCATGAGCCTCAACAAAGTATCATCCTAAGGGGACCCGGGGTTCGCATGTGAAAGCGGGACAATAACAATATCTAACGTATAGTGTCACTTTAAAAGGTAAGTCAAACATGCACCTCGCATAATGAATAGAATATTGCAATTGTTCTCTTTTACTATTATTATTAGTGAAATATAATTACACAAACATACCCTAATTTCCTAAATATAAAATTCACCCCCTAGTTTGTTATGTATATCATGAGTGTATATCAAATGAATACATGTACATTGTTTTTGGCTCATCTAATAATCAATAATGAATGGAGCTTCTTAAAAGATGACAAATTAACCAAATGTTATTATTTAGTTAGTTTACATCTGAAGTAAGACATGTCAGTTAAAGCCTATATGCTTACTGTCATTTACTTCTTTATTAATCAAATTATAATAAAATTAAGCAAGTATAAAATTTGTGTTTTTCTGAAATGTAACTTTCAATTATAAGTCACACGCAAGATTTTATATTACTGCATTACAATCTCTATTTACCAATGCAAAAAACAAATATTACAAAATCATTGTAAAATTTCCCCACAAATCACACCAGCCAATGGCAACCATGCTTACAATTTGGAGGCCCTCCTTGCAGATTGTTCAAATGCAATAGACAAGTTTGTGCAAAGTATTGCATTGCCACATTTCACATTTCCTTCCAACCTTTCCAGATTACTGAAGGAGCTAATCTAGGCCTACTTTGGGTCAATTAAGTTATTTTGAATTTGCACTAATTTGAGGAATTTAATTACCTTTTTAAAAACATTATAAAATAAGTCATTTAAAATAATTATGAGGTATTGACATTTGAGAAATAATATAATGATACTTCCAGATGAACTTTCCCACCATTAAACGTATAAATTGGAAAAGCTAGACAAATCCCAGGCTCTATATTTTACACAAATGCCACAAAATGGAATTGATATAGGCAAACCAATAAAAAGACAGGCAATAGGAATAAAACGTGTAAGATGTTGTTATCTTCATTCAAACGACCAGTTCCCTTCATGGAAATTAAGTTTATAGTCTTAAAAGAAATATTAACAATTTTCCCTTTAGATATAATGAAAATGATATTATAATGTGAGAAATGGGAGATTAGTAAATGCAAATTAATTGACTTCCTTCTAATGAATAAAAATAAAGTTTCCACAGACATAAAAGTATGAGTGTAAGAGTTCATGTCAGTCAGCTGTAGAAAATGAAATGACAATTTCAAATGAATTTTACAATACTGAAAACCATATTTCATTCTCCTAGTCATATGATTGTTTAGAAGCTTCAGCCTTATTTTATTTAAAAAATTTTTAAATCATTAAGCCCAACTAAGAAATCTCTCTATTATTTAGTAAGAGAATGTGATAATAAGGCCTTTAGTCCAAAATAAAATAACTTTACAATGCAGAAATTTATTATGTCTTGATAGGAAAATGATCAACTACTTTTATTCATTCATTTACTTAGAGTAGCAGTGGTTCTCAACCTTCCTAAAGCTTTCATACAGTTCCTCATGTTGTGGTGGCCCCCAACCATAATATTATCTTCATTGCTACTTCATAAGTGTAAGTTTGCTACTGTTATGAATCATAATGCAAATATCTTATCTGCAGGATGTATTTTCATTGTTACAAATTGAACATAATTAAAATGTAGTGATTAATCACAAAAAAGTATGTAATTATATAATGTGAAATATTTATTTCTAATTACAGATAAATGAAATTTTGTCTTGAAGCCTGGTGTAGCCTGGGTAACAGTCTTAATATGTGTAAATATGTGTTTTCCCGTGGTCTTAGGCGACCCCTGTGAAAGGGTCGTTCAACCCCCAAAGGGGTCACGACCCACAGGTTGAGAGCCGCTGACTTACAACATGTTTATTGAATGATGATCAAGGATCAGGCACTGTTACATGTCCTGTGTCTCTGCTGTCCAATAAAGCAGCCACTAGTCACATGTGCCTATTGGGCACTTGCAATCATGGCTACTCCGAATGTAGATATGCTACAATTATGAAACGACATGTATATTTTCAAATATTTCATATGAAAAAGTTAAAATATCTCAATAATGATGTTGTACTGGTTTCACACTGATACGATCATATATTTAATAAATTAGGTCAAACAAGACAAATTGGCACAGTAAATATCTCTCCGCGGATGACCCCTTCAGGACCAGTGGTGAGAGTGGCGATGCTGGGAGGGTAGAGGGAGGGTGGGGTCGAGAGGGGGACCCGATTACAAGGATCTACGTGACATCCTCACTGAGGGAAGGACAACAGGAAACTGGGTGAAGGGAGACATAGGACAGTGTAATAATTTATAAATTATCAAGGGCTCATGAGGGAGGGGAAATTGAGGAGCTGATGCCAGGGGCTTATGTGGAGAGCACATGTTTTGAGAATGATGAGGGCAATGAATGTACAAATGTGCTTTACACAATTGATGTATGTATGGATTGTGATAAGAGTTGTATGTGTCCCTAATAAAATAATTTTTAAAAATTATCTCTCTGATTCCTAAAAATTCCCACCACTTGTCTTTCAGTGTGTTGTACTGTAGATGTTTGCATGTTAAGGTGATGATGGAATGTTTTAGGCAAAAGCATGTGCCTGGGATGATTAATTCAAGAGGAATGGCATTGTGTTCAAAAATGAAAGAACATTTCAAGATCTATCTTGAAGTACAAAGCTTTGTGTTATAGGATTACAGCTATATGCCTGCAAGAAAGTCCAGATAATACAACTATTATACAAATGTATGCACAAACAAGTAAACACATGGTGTAGATACTGAAGGACTTCTGCCACGTGCTTTGAGGTGCCCAGTGGCGCCATTCAGTGAGGCATGGGCTGCTAACAACAAAGTGAATGGCTCAAACCCAGCAGCCACTCCTTTGGAGAAAGAGCAGGTTACTGGTTTCCATAAGTATATATACCTCAGAAACCCTATATAGGATCTCTCTGAGTTATAAGTAACTTGATAGTAGTGGGTCACTAACTTTTTCTATCTGAAAAGAATTAAATATCCAATCTAAATGTATGATAATTGTTGTTAATAGGAATGTGAAAGTTGGAAATGAAGAGGAAAGATCAGTAGTTGCTGATAGAGACAGCTGGAGATTACATGATAGAATTTTGCAGGACCAATGATTTTTTTCATTGCAAAGACTTTTCCCAATAACATAAACAGTAACTATCCATGGGAACCTCCACAGATAGAATGCACAAGAATGAAATTAATACATCTGACGGAAGAAGTGATGGAGAAGATGAATATTATGAACCAAAACAAGGCCCAAGGCCATCAAAGACCCATAAGCAGGTTCAGATTGAAGCTGTAGAAAATTAAAACAAGTTCATGCGACCTAAACTATGACCTTGAGTATATACCACCTGAATTTAGAAAGCATCTCAAGAATGTATGTGATACATTGAGCAATACTGACTGAAGATTCGTTGTCTGGTGACATCAAGAGCATCGGAGATGACGTAACCCAAACCAAAAAAGGCAGGAAAGAAAGAAGAGATCTAAGTGGATGTCAGAAAAGACTGAATTTTGCCCTTAAATGGAGAGTAAATGAAAGAAACGATGAAGCAAAAGAGCTGAACAGAAATTTCAAAAGATAGCTAGAGAAGACAAAATAAAGCATTATAACAAAATCTGTTAAGACCTAGAATTAGAAATTCCCAAAGCAAAACATGCTCAGCATACCTGGAAGTGAAAGAACTGAGAAAAAATCCAAGCCTTGAGCCATGATATTGACGTATTCTATGGTAAAAACATTTTGGACACCCACTATCAGAACGGCCACAAGGAAGAGAAGAGACAGTCAGGGTGCAGTATAGCACCAATGAAACGCACAACCTTCCTTGAGTTTTTTAATGCTCCCCTTCTTCCCTCCCCGCCACTACCATGACCCCAATTCTATCTTACAAATCTGGCTAGACCAGAACATGTATTATGGTACAGATAAGATCTCACAACACAGGGAATCCAGAACAGATAAACCCCCCAAGACCAATAAGGGGTGCAGTGATACTAGGAGAGTAAGGGTAGGGGAAGTGGGGAGTAAGGGGGAACTGATCACAATGATCAACATATGAACCCCCTCCCAGGGGCACTGACAGCAGAAAAGGGAGTGAAATGAGACAGCAGTTGGTGTAAGACATGAGAAAAAAAAAAAAGAAGAAGAATTTATAAATTATCAAGGGGACGTGGGGGAGGGATAGTGGGGGAGGGAAGGGGAAACAATGAGGAGCTGATGTCAGAGGCTCAAGTAGAAAGAAAATGTTTTGAAAAAAGATGAGGACAACATACGTACATATCAAATCAGTCGCAGCAATCCACTGGAAGGGCACTGCCAGAGATTCATGTCAGATTTAGAAGAGGGCATGCGAGGAGGGATAACCGTTGAGGATGGCAGATGGACCGTGGCTGAAAGTGGGTTTCCAAAAAGGTATTTACTAAAGGTGGTTTATTGACTGTGCAATAGCATTTGAGCATATGGATCATAACAAATTATAGACAGAATTTCGAAGAACTGGAATTACATAACACTGCATTGCAAGGTCATACGGAGTGGTTTGAAATCAAGAACACTGTATGTGAAGAACACTGGTTATGATTTTCACCATACTTACTCCATCTGTATGCTGAGCAAATCATTCAAGAAGCGAGACTATGTGAAGAAGACGGTCTAGACAAGATTGAAGGAGGCTCATATTCAATCAATAACATGCAGATGCCCCTGTCTTGCTTTCATAAAGCCAAGAGGACCTGAAGTTCTTAACACGTGAAGATAAAAAACTAGTCTTCTGTATGGATTAAAATTTAATGTAAATAAAACCCAAGAATATTTACAACTGGATAAAAAGGTAATGTATGATCAAGAAAAGGTTAAAATGGTTAAATATTTCCATTTATTAGGATCCACAATCAATGGTCATAGAAGCAGCAGTCAAGAAATCAAACAGTATACTGCATTGGACACATACACTGCACATGATCTATTTAAAATACTCACGAGCAAAAGTGTCTCTGAGTTCTAAGGTGTGCCTGCCCCAAGTCATGGTCTTTTTGACTCATCTGAATGCAAAATATGGGCACTGAGTAAGAAAGACTGCAGAAGAATTGATGGATTTGAAGTATGGAGATGCTGAACGATGTTGAACGTAAAATGGACTGCGAGAGAACAAACAAACTTGTGTTGGAGGCCGTCCAGGCATAAATCTCTTTTGAAGCAGAGAAGAGTGAGATTTTGTCGTACATATTTTGAACATACTTTCAGGACAGAGCAGTCCTTGGACAAGGAGGAAGACCCTCGGAAGATGGATTCACACAGTGGCTGCAAAACAAGAGAAACAGGACAGGCCTGTATGCATGGACTCTTCATGCTAATGCTGTGTAAGGACCTGCAACAGATGCTAAAGAAGGTGCATGGAAGTGTAAGCTGCAAACCAACTCCTAAACGTTTGCCACCTGATCATGTGCACACAAAGGACACATCAAAAGTGACATAGTAGTGCCAGTGTTACTGAATAAGAACTTTAAATATACTTTCCACTTTATGCAAAGGAACATCTCTAATCATGACATAATTGTTCAATGCATCTCATTTCCTTTATCAGAGGAGACTGTTAGCTCAATTTACTGTGCAGAAATTACCTTTGGGGCGACACGTAGTGTAACTCAGACTTCGGAGGAGTGAGGAGGTCTCCCATGCTATTTGCTTCCATTGCTGGATGTGTACAGTGCAGCAAGGGTGCAGCTTCATCACAAATGCGATTTGAAATTCACTGCTATGTCTAAGCCAGCTAAGCCTGAGCATAAGAGGAAGGAGCCAGGAGAGAAAACTGAAAATATCCCAAGGCCCCTAAAGCTTCTCTAAGGATGCAAATATCCTCAATGGTGATAACAAATAGATTAGAGGACTATTGCTTATATGCTGGAGATTAATAAGCAGAGTCTAGTATTGGTGGCCATGAGAATGTCACAAAAGATATTATGGGCAGTGGATGGTCAAAAGGAGGTTTACTCAGAATGTATTTTAAATAACAGAACTCTTTTTTCTCAGTACATTTGGTTCCCTCTGAACCCACTTCTGGTCAAAAGAATCTCATATTCTTGCAATATATGAATTTTCACTGCTGAAGAATGCATTTCACTTCATTTAATTCACCCTGTCTGCCTTTCGCACAGAGAGATCCACAATAATCTTTCAAGTTCTGGCATAGTTTTGCTCAGACTACATGGTTTCTATCATAAGGATGCACCAAACCAATCAAAACCCAATCACATTTTCAGCATCCAAATGCAGGGTCTGGGATCCGAAGCTAACACATTTCTTGGAGGTTTCAAAGAAGGAGGTGGGGGTGGGGGTAGGGGTGGAATTTCTACAGAAGTTTAAAAAGATTCTCTGTCGCACCAATTCATTAAGCGATTTTGAAAGGGTCAAATCTTATTTTGCTTAAGGGTTATCTGATACAGAAATTACTGGAGTTTCATAAAATATGCCCTCTCTCCCTGCTCATTTTCTGAATGAATAAATATGAGGGCAATTTTATACAGAATCGCTTCAACTTGAGCTAATAATTGTGTATTGCATGCCTAGAATAATGTTTGTTTCAGAGGGATACATATAAAAAGGAATGCAGAAGAAAACATTAAATCAGTCGCTAATTATAATTAATTCATAGATAGTTGAGGTTCATTTGCTTTTGCTAAAGTATATAAAATAGTACTCATGTGGAGGCTAGAGTGCAATCAAAAGTGTATAGATCACAGAAGGACAATTTATGTTTGCTAAGTAGCTCCAGGATACAATATACTGCTCTCCAGAACAAATAGGTACAAGCAGAAACCTGTAGGTCTCACCAGAAAGCTGGCTTCCCAGTGGACTGTTTCTCTTATTTTGAGTTATGTACGTGGGTCCTTTCGAGAAAATTTGAAATCCGTAATAAAAATAAAACCCTGCCTAAAGACATTGTTTGAGGTTTTGTTTACATAGGATATTCTGGGAACACACAAGAAAATACATAAAATTATCACCATCTCATTTTATATAGGGATATATGGGGAACTTACCAAGGAATAAGAATTCTTTTAATAATCACAATGAGTTTAACCTTTGTATATGGAAGCCTTCCCTTTTTAACTGCCCTCCCAACCACTTGAATTGGTTTGGTGATATAGCAATTATAGAATTTAACCTCTGTCCGTGAACAAATAATTTATGAAGTTGTTCCTCCCAATGATCATCCACAGTATCCCTCGAAGAATTACCTAGTTATGCTTCATATTCATTTCCAAATGCAGAGGCAGCTGATTGTCTTCCCTGCTTTACTAGGTGGTGCTCACCCCATTGGGGGTTAGTCAAGTGAACAAGCAAACAAACAGGCAAGGGGGCTGAGCACCTCCACTTTCATCTCCACTGTCATGCTTGGGGGGAGGAAGACCTGGCTACAGAATAAAATATAGAAAAGCTCTAGTATTTCATCAAAAGGTTTTCAATTATTGAAAAAGAAAAGACAAAAAGGCAGAGAAGGGAAGGAGGAGGGAAGAGGAGGGTGGCCCAGGAAGCAAGGAAGAGTAGACACCTGGAGAAGAGAAGACAAGAAAGGAGGGAGACAAGGGGAAAGGCAAACAAGCACTGAAGCTCCAGACATTCCACCGTCAAGACCTCCCACGCCCGTCTGTGTGCATGCTAAGCACCGGGGGGGTAGTCAATGATAAAAGTTCAGAGCAAGGACAGAGGAGATACTTTTTCATAAAAATTAATAAAATTAATGCAGCCATTCAATGGATTAAGAACACCTTTGAAGCACTTCTCAATTGGCTTTATCCATTCGCATTTTGAAAGGAGCAACGCACCAGCAAACATAAGTGATTCCATATCGGGCTCTAAGGAGAACTCCATGGTAGAGACTTGTATTTTCCACCTCTTATGACACATCACTATGGGACTTTTGGCAGAATGAACACAACGGAGTTGTGGTTTAAAAAACTCAATTCATAGTTTCCCCTTCATACATATCCATATAAGGATTATCATTTTTCTCTCTTTCATTCTCCTTCTCTGTCTGTCTCTCTCACACACATACGCGCGCACGCACACACATCCAAGTGCTAGAAGTTCTTGTTATAAGGCCGTTAGAATTGGAAAGGAGTTACCCTAAGTTCAATATTTGGCAATGGGAAAGTCAGCAGAAGAGGATAGGGAAATGTGTTTTCAATGTTTTGAATATTAAAGTTTCCATAGCCCAAATGTCATATACATACACTGTAGAGGACAAAAATTGTCTTTGGATTTTTTTGAAAATGCCATCATTAAACAGATTAGGCTATTAGAATGTTAAAATAAAAGTTTATGTTTTACATTGTTAAAAACACATGATGACAATTTCAATTGCAGTGCTAGCAGTTCTCGTGGCGCCAGTAAGAATGGGAGCTCCACCTTCTAGTCAGTTCAGAACCAAACAGCTCTTCATATAAAGCGCTAGTAAAAATAATGCGACCTTCCAAAAGAAGAAATAAAAATCCACCTGCTCATGTCCTGTGTTAATCTCAGCAATGTGCACCTTTTGAAATATAAATTCTCCATCAAGAATAAAAATAGTTGCATACTAAACAAGAAATCGTGTTATTAATCTATCTATATATATAGTCTCAGAAAAATCATTATATTAAGTAGCAAACAAATGCTTTCATCCTTGTCATTACCCTCCCCCTAATTAATTAACAGATTGGTGCAGTCTAGGAACTAAATTTATTTTCAATTAAAATAAGAAGCCCGTATGTCATGATAATTTTTTTTGGTTGTTGTTACTGTTTCTAATGCTCAAAACAAAGGTTTGCTTTTAGCATTGAACATAGTAATCAAAACAAATCCTCTAATTTTCATTAAGGGTACAGATCCTTCAAGAGCTGTTCTCCTCGCAAGGTACTTCCTCAATGGTTAATCCTATTAAGAACTGAGCCGTGCACTGCAACTAAATCCTCTGGTGAATTTGAGGCATCAAAGGCTTACTGCACACATAGAAGGCAATGACTTTGGTGAAGGGCTCTATTATATGAGGAACAAAAGAATGCCACTTGTGTACTTAAATATCATCTGCTTTTCCTTCCAAAAGATTCCATTTTTAAGTAAAGATATGTGATTTAAATGTAGTTAGAGTGTAGCTTTTGGCACCACTCTCATTTCGGAGTGGAAGTACCATCTGCGGGCCCCGTGGCTCCCGCATAATGATATGCTTACAAGCTGCTTCCCTTTTCTGCACAATGTACCCTTTTCACTTCAACCTACATTTTCCATAAATTTTTGAATAACAAATTGGACTGGGGAAGTTTGTTGAAACGGGACAAGGGAAATGCCTGTAGGCTAGAGACTGGTGATTTTACTGAAAACAAACAAACAAACAAACAAACAAACAAACAAACGGTGCAGTAGAAAATATCCACTCCACCTGCCCCTTTCACCCCGTCCCTCCCTCCAGCCCCCAGCATTGAGTTGTGCCTCCTTAGAACCGTAGAGGAACTTTTTCTCCCCTCACTATATAAGGTATGTACATTAAGTTAGACCAGGAGCCCACATGCCTGCCATCTATTACACCTGCTGGGTGACAAACAGATGAGAGTCATCATGCAGACTCCCAATGTTTGATCTCCTGATATTGCCAGATGTCCCCCATTTATATTCAAACATAATAACCACAGTCATTAATGCAACTCGCCTGGCAGGCATTTAATAGGGGGAAAAAGTTGAATTCTAATCTAAAATCCTAAGTATCCAAAGCTTTCAACACGTGGATATGTAAGCTATTAAATATGCTTCAATTTGTGTAACTTCCTGGCTATTAAGAGAATTGATTATATTTTAGAGAGGCGTGGTTGGCACAAAACAGGCAGCTTTTGCATGCATTTCAGAAGGGAAGACCTGTATCCATCTGGCTTTTGAATTTTAAATTTAAACAACAAAATTTACCTTCCCTTTGTTATATACTTACATACGATAAGAATAATCTAGGCAGTTGGCTTTATTTCAAATCTGCCACTTACTAAAAGGGCAAAGGAATAAACAAGCAGTCAAAAGTCAAGGAAGCTGTAGACAGAGGAACTTAGTGGACATTGCTGCCTCCCACCCAATCTAAAGTCATTCATAATGCTGCTTACCGATAAATTTTACCTGAAGACCTTAAAAAGTATATATCAGCTGCTCAGTAATCCCCACAGGAAAAAAAAAACATCTCTAAAATTTGAGACCCAGATATTTAAAACTTTCCTTGTTAATGGTTTGAAACCAATTCCAGACCTTGGGTTTTGCACTTTCTGGAAGCATATTCACGATGTACTTGTGAGAAGGCAGCTAGTTGGATGGCACAAACATTTAAGTACCTGACTATTGGTTGTTTGAACCCACCCAGAGGCACATTGGAGGTCAGGCCTGGTAATCTGCTTCTGAAAGGACACAGCTGGGAAAACCCTGTGGAGGGAGAAGTTCTACCATGTGCAGATGGGGTCATCCTGATCAGAATCAACACTTCACAACATGCATGAGATCTTAGGTGCGCAGCTTGGAGTCTTACATTTTTCTCTTTTTCTGCTGTTAGTTTTACTGGAAACATGTACAGTGTCTAATATGTGCTTGGAAATGGACACTTGTTTTAAAGAAGAGTCAACATGTGTTCCTAGACAGAACTACAAGGGTGGCTAATTATGAGGGCAGATGAGATCTTTAGGTAAGGGAAAGAACTGATATAATGATTAGCTACTTGTAGGGGATTTGAATACAAAGGTCACTAGAATTACTACAAAAGACTCAAGGTCAACGGTTGGAAAGAACAATGACTGGTTTCTGGGGTGGAGAGGTAGAGTTGATTTTCCTAAATAAGGCACCTATTAGATGGAGTCCAACTGTCCCCACTGTGTTTCCAATGCTGTGAGTACGTCTGCAGGGACACTGACCGTCCCACCGTTCTCCATGGTAAAGCATCTTTTTGGATTCTTCCTGTGCCTTGTTTTAAACTTAAGCCACTTCGATTCTTCTCTCTGTTTGCCTTCCTTTCACTCTGGAGAGGCGGCTGTCATGAATCCATCTCTTGGTTACCCAGTCATGCCACACTACTATCCAGTATTTTTTTTCCCCTAGGATCACTTGTTGCTATGTGAAATTATTTCTATTACCTTATTCATTATTTGTGTGTATCCCCCTTCTTTCACCACACCGATATATTTTTCAATATATCCGTTAGGCATAATGCTTTAGTAACTATATCCTTTCAAATTAACCTGATTGTCTTATAATTCCCTTGGCCTATAGGCTAACAAGCTTTTATCCACTGCAGATGCTAACACTTGAACTTGCTTCTCAGGAAGTCCATTTTCCCCCAAACCCACCCTATTTTCAATCCACTC
>NW_022111372.1:62143228-62157170 GCF_000313985.2 Echinops telfairi
GAATTAAACATTGAAATCGTTGCTTTAAGGCTTTGGGTAATAATGGCAAAACATTAAATCAGGCTTAAAATTACTAAGCACCATCCAGCCACTTTTCTTTTTGCTTTCCCCCCAGCTGCTCCGCACATCCCTGCAATTTTATAGCACCTACTAATGGAAAGGGAGCGCAGAGACTATTGACAGTTTCATGACAAGTCGTACTTCACCTTCCATTGTCCAGCATTCTTAGCTGCTCATTATCTCGACTGCTGTGCTACGAGATGATGATACACTCTGCTTCTACCCCTGACTGCAACACATTTTTGCTCCAGGGTGCCTTTTAATTGAAACACACTCTCTGTGTTTCTGCTTTGGGTGCAAAAGTAAACACATTTAACACAAACATTCAGTTTGTATATGTTTCACCAACAGGAAATGTGTGAAAAGGCACCTGCCTCTAAAAGAGGACCTTTGGGGAAATTAATTTTTTTTCCTTTCACTTTCATTACCATGTGTCATTTCTGGGGATGGGATAATCAATCATATCCACGAGAGAGGGGCAAAAAGTGCGGCCATCCTTCTCATGTCCCCCGGTGTCCTAAGCCCATTCAAAATTCTTGAGTAATGTTTCGCCAACCTGGAGCACAAAATGGAGCACAAGCGATTTCACTTTTCAGAAAAGGATTTAATAAGTTGTGCCTGTTAAATTATCTGTGGCCATTGTGAATACTATTAAGCTACCACCAATTAACTAGACCTTAAAGGGCTAACTTCTGGATTATTGGCAGCTAAACATGGCCAAATGTTGTTCTTGCTGAGCAGATATCAGATTTTGAATTTTTTCACTGAAAACCACTGACATGTTCTCCCAAACAACATACATATTTTAAAAAGTAAATTCATAGATAAGAAGTATTAAAACAAGGCTATAAGAGTCTAAAGTACAGTATATCTATACGTATATATGGAGAAAGAGACTTAGGATGGCCATACTCCATCTCGCTTACTTTGGACATGTTATCAAGAGAGACTAGCCTTCCAAAAAGGACGCTGTGCTTGGTGACGTAGAGGGGCAGCAGAAAAGAGCCTGGGAAAGGATGGTTGCACACAATGACTGCAACACAAGGCTCACAGATGAGACCTTTTTGAGATGGCACAAGACCTGGTGGTGATTCTTACTGCTATACACTGGGTCACACTGAGTTGGAACTGATTGGACAGCACCTAACAACAGCACATGTATGGATACACACACTCATATATGTGTTGTTTGTGAGCTGCTTGTGATTCTGCAGGCAAGGCCATCGGTATTTCAGACACCAGCAGGGTCACCTATAGTTTACAGGCTTCAGCAAAACTTCCTGGCTGAGGTAGACCAGGAAAAAGGACTTGGCATTGTATCTCTTGGGGGCTGGGGGGCAGGGAAGGAAGAGTCTCTCAGTATGAAAAACACAAATAGACAAAACCAGCGTTCTTAGTGTTGACCATAAAGAACTGGATAGAGAGGAGAAAGTTCAGTGTCTCATTTGCTGATGTGTCATCATTCAAAATGCAAAATACAAAGATCTTCCAAGACCCGTTAGTATCCGAATGTGTAACTTATCAAGTATGAATACAGACACATGGAAGTCATCAAAAAATACATTCTTGATCTAAAATATACTGCAATGGAATTGATCATTTGGAATCAGATAATCATATGTTCATCACTCTGTGGGGAATAATACATTTAAGAGAAGTGGTGCCGCATTCATAGTAAAAAAAACCATTTCAATACCTACCATGAAGTACAAAATCAGATATGGTAATATCCATATGCCTAGAAGAAAGATAAACAACTAATGCCAAAGATGGAGAAGTTGAAGGTTTGTATTTTTAACCAACTTCTACAATCTGAAATTGATAGTCAATCAAGATTCTTCGCTCGTAACCTGTGCTAGAAATTTTAAGGATTAAGGTATGCCTGACTAAAGTCATGATATTTTCAATCCTTTCCTATGCACATGAAAGTTGGACCACGAGTAAGGAAAATCAAAGAATACCAGCAATAAAAACAACAGCGAAACTGTCTTGGAAGAAGTACAGTAAGAAGTACTCTGACGTATTAGAAGTGAGAATGGAAAATTTTGTTATCTCATACTTTGACCAGGAGCCCTGGTGGTAGAGTGGTTACAAGTTGGACTGCAATTCGAAAGGTCAGCAGTTTGAAACCACCAGGCGGTCTACTGGAGACAGAGGGTTTTCTACTCCCCTAAACACTAATAGTCTTGGAAACTCAAAAGGACAGTTCTACCCCATTCTTTCAAGGTCACTATGAGTTGGCATTGACTGGATTGCATTGAGTTTTATTTTTTGTATGTGGGCCTAACTGGCAGAAGACATAAGTCCCTTGAAAAGGACAAGGCAGATCCTAAAGGGCATGGATGAACACAGTAACCACAACAATGGGCTCAAGTATAACAATTGTGAGGATGGTACAGGGTTGGACGGTGTTTTCCTCTGTTGTATAGATGGCCAGTGTGAGTTGAAATAGACTCTATGGCACTTAACAACAGTGCTTGAAATATCGAAAATTGGGGAAAAGATGGAGAAGTAGATGAAATATATGGCCTTGGTGATAGAATTTATACCAGAAGATTGAGGAATAGAATTTTGCACAACAAATCACTAATTTATTGCAAAAATATCTTTTCAACAACATAAATAGCAACGATTCACATGGACTGCTCTGTCTGGAATTCACAGAAATATAACCAACTACATCTAGGTACAGAGGCAATAGAGAAGCTCAATATGATCGATCAGTACAAGGCTAGAGACCAACTACTGTTCAAATACAACTTGAACTTGGAAGAGAATCAAAACAAGCATCAAAAGTACAGTCTTGAGTAGATCCCATCTGAATTGACAGACCTTCTCAAGAACATGTTTGAATCATTGAACACTAAGGACTGAAGAACAACAAAAGGCTAAATTGGTTGTCAGAAGAGACTTTAAACCATGCTTTTGAATATAGAATGGCATTGCCCAATAAGGAAGATCACAGACAAATCCATTCATTTAAATTACTGTGTTGGTGAAGAATATTGAACGTACCAGGAACTGTCGGAAGAACAAGCTAATCTTTTTTGGAGGAAGCATGACTAGACTGCTCCTTAGAAGGGAGACTGGTGACACTCTTGCCTCAGTGACGATGGGAATACGATGAGAAACCTGCCTGGGGAAGGCCATCATGCTTAGTAAAACAGAGGGGCGGAGAAAAAGAGGAGACTCTCAATGCAGTGGAGTAGCACCCTGGCTCCACTAGGGGACTCTAACACAGCAACGACTGTGAGGGTGGCACACCACTAGGTCGTATTTTTTATTGTTATACCTTGGGTAAGCGGAAAGTATTTGAGAAGGAAAATATGCTATATCGGGGTGTTTCAAACTTTTGGAAATATTCCAAGACTAGCCATCTTAGATGGTGCCCACGACTAATCCCTCTGAACGGGATCACAATAGAAGTACCTCAGAGGAACAGGAGGAAGATGTGGAATAAACTTCAAAATCCCACAAAAGAGAAAGCTTACTGGTTGGATAGAGACTAGTAAAACCTCTGAGACCATTGCCATTCGTCATTCTTCATGCCTGGAGCTGAACTCACACCAGTGATTCAATTTTCAGCAAACAATAGGCAAGTTGATAAGAGGAATTATAGTACAGGGATTATATAAATGTACAATTGAACAAAAGTACAATTTAGAAGCATCAGCTCTTTGAGGTCAGAAGTGCAACATTTATGCAAGGACAAAGTTTAGAAGGGCGAGGAAAGAAGCAGAGCTAGAGACAGAAACCACAAATCAAGAAGGGATAAAATCCGGAAACACAGAGTAGGAAAATTAATATTGCATTGTTGGGATGACATCCAATGAGATGAAGCAAAATGTACATGAATTGTTGAATGGGAAACTGATCTGCTGTGTAAGCCTCAAGCAGAGATACATTAAACAAAGGGAAAAAAGAAGACGAGCTAAGGGGGAAAGTACATATTTCACTAAAGTACCATTCCATGGAGTTGATAGGCTCTGTGTTTTTATGAAAATGAAAACCAACTTCATTTAAAAGTATTTTTGGAAAGAAGGCAATTTTCATGTATGTTTTGAGCCTCTTGTATTTTCACACAAATAAATGCTCCTTCTACATTTGAGTGTCAAACACTCTTACTCCAGGAAGTATTTTTGAAGGTACTGTTATGATGATCACTATATATATATATATAAAATTATATATAAATATAAATATATATAATACTACAAAGCATTTATAAAATATTTGGTTGAGGAGAAGTTGGCAAATAAATGTGGAAGGCACATGCTATTCTGAGCTTGTGTGTGCGCATGTGTGCATGTATTACACACATATGTGAGGATTCTGAAAGGTTCATGGAGAATTGAGTTAAAGCTAATAGAATTCCTTCAGGAGTGTTTTTGAAAAAAATATATATATCCCCTATGTTATTGCCTTTACATCTGAATCACCTATGACATGCATGTGTCTAAGTATGTATATATGTGTGTCTAAGAATGTATATATGTATGCAATTATATATGTGTGGACACTTTATGTTCAAAGTGTGGTCTTTCTTCTTAGTATTTCACCCACAGGCTAATAGAACTCTAGAATCTAGTACGGTTTTAACTGGTACTACGGATTCATGATAAATAGCTTGATATAGTTGGATGTAAGTTTACTTACCTTTGTTAGCATTCTCTATTGGCCAGTGTACGCTGGGTTTTTAAAAGCTGACATAAATTGAAGTTTCTAAAATCAATATATTAGGAATTATCAACTTATGCTTATTAATCGTCTATTATTATTAGACAAAGGAGTGTTAGTAGCACTATAGATTAAGCTCAGAGCTGCCAACTGCAAAGTCACTGGTTCAAACCCATCAGCTACACCTCGGGAGAAAAGTGTTTTATAAAAGATACACGATCTCAGAAACCCTACAAAGGGTAGCTATGAGTTGGAACCAAGTGAATGGCATTGGATTTGGTTTTGGTTAATGTGAGAGTCAAGCATTTACTTTCATCATTTCTCATATATTTTATTAAATACGTGAGAATTTAAGTCTTGCTACCCTTGAGTCATATGCCAAGTACTCCTAGCAGGAGTTTCTTTTTTATGGTGCCCCTAAGCCAAAAGGATTACCTAATATTTCCATTTATTATGCAGTTTGATCTAAACAACTTCATAGTAGCAGTCTAGGCAGATGATACTCTTTCCCCTTCAATGTTAAAAGTTTCTCCCACTTTTCACGTGAAGGAAACTTGGTGACGTACTGGTAATACACCGGGCTGCTAACTGCAAGTTGTCAATAGTTGGCAATCATCAGCCACTCCATGGGAGAAAGGTGGAGCTTTCTACTCCCAGAAAGATTTACAGTCTCTGAATCTCACAAAGGCAGTTCTACCTGTCCTATACGGTCACTGTGCGTTACCATTGACTCAAGGACAATGAGTTTGGTTCTTGGGTTTCCCCTGTGAGTTCACTGAGACACACCTCAGTGTGTTACCTCAGCCAACCGTTTCAAGACCATGAGATCATATAGTTTAAATTGTCTTGAAAATAAAGGCATACATATATTTTTTAAATTTCTAAAAGAAAGACTATACTTGATCCAAATAGCTATTTAAAGATTTCTTTCTGTTAGCACATTTCATGATCAAAGCTTATTAAAATATACAACACCATAATGCATTGTATCCCTAATTAATTATCCCCAGATTGGCACTTAGCATAGATTATATCATAATATGTTGATCAATTATGAAATATTATCGTGTGCTTGTTGCAAGTCCAAGGAGTCCTGGTGAGATAGTGTGTTGCCCGTTGAGCTGTTAATGCAAGATCATCATCGTGAGCCCACCAGCAGTTCCTCAGGAGGAAGATGCAGCTCTCTGCACCCACAGAGATTCAAGGTCTCTGAACCCACAGGCCCAACTCCACTCTCTCCGGTAACAGGGTTGCCGAGTTGGAAGCAACTCAACAGCAGTGGGTTTGGCTTGGTTTGGTTATATGCCAAAGTCTGTGTTCTTAAACATCTTACATTATGATTAGCTCAAAGATATATTTTAATTCAATAGGTCACCACAATTTTATTTGATCAGTCATATACATGACTTAAATAGAAATACAAGTGATCATTATCATATAAATTCTTGTTTCTTCCTTTACCTTATTTTTAAAAATGCACTGTGATTTAAGAATCTTGTGGGTTTATGTGATCCAAGGATTATAAATAATAAAATCCAAATCCCAAAATGGGAATGGGATCAGAACTTAAATTGTGAACACCAACTTTTTAGAAGGCTATGGCTCACAGTAGAAACCCAAAATCCACTTGTGAAATAAACTTCCAGTGAATTCCCTTTGACCGCAGTCCTGGGATCTGAACAGCCTTGATACCAAGCAGAGTACCTGGCTTCTGAGGCTGTACATGTTTACGGTAGCAGATAGCCTCGTGCTCCTTCCGGAGAGTGACTGATAGGCTCTAACCATGCAGTTAGCAGTTCAATACTTAACCAACAGCAGCAAGAGGGTTCCCTTTTAAATGATGGAGTCATTGGTGATTCAAGATACCTTTCTATTACGTAAAGTGAACGTGAAAATCGACACTCTTGATGAGGGACTTTGCACACGTAATCAGGAGAGACCGTCTCTGGGAGAGGACATCATGCTTGGAACGTAGAGGGCTGAGGGGAAAGAAGAAGACCCTTAACAAGATGGGTTGACAGAGTGGCTAGAGCAAAGGGCTCTACTGATAATTGTGAGGTGGACAGAGGACAGGCGACATTTTGCTCTGTCGTGCGTAGGGTCGCTATCAGGCAGAACCGAATCAATGGCAGCTAACAACAATAAATGGAAGAGTACAGGATGGACCTAGATCAGACCCTTCTTTGGTTGATAGTCTGGGAATTATGATCAGTTTAAGGCACCAATAAACTTTCTCCAGAGGCAAAGGAATGGGCCCACCCAAACATTTTAGCAAATAGAATCATTTGCTCCAAGAATATATCTACCCCTTTCACCAACACTGACAAAGCACCTCCTGTGTGGATGCTGCCCTACAAACGCTTCAGGGGACAACTGAGATGTGGGGTCTTCCGACAAGGCATTTGGATGTTTACAAAAAGCAGACTGGGGGGTGGGGGTGGGAAGAACATATCTATCAGAGGCTGAGTGTCTTTTTTGGAAGCTAATTTTAACAAGTGGCATAAAGAAAGAATAAAGAATAGAGTGGAGGAAGCCCATCCTGGCGGAAAAACAATCTGTCTAAGAAAGAGGTAGCATATTGACCCAGCCTTGAGAGATGACAAAACTCACTCGGTGGAAATGGGAGGAGAGGGGAAATCTACCAGAAGAAACAGCAAGCAGCAAAGGCCATGAAGCCAGGGAGCTGTTCCGGGGACTGGGGACTGGTTGGCATGTGGACTATGCAAATACAAGTGGGTGGAAGCCAGACTGAAGAATTACAAATGCCAGTTTGGAATGGATTTTGTCAACCCTGGGGAAGGAAGCTTTGAACAACTTGAAGCGGAGGAGGATAACATGATTCTCCCTGAGCTTGAAATAAGCCTAATCAACAGGATGTTTGATTGCATATGGTAAGGCGAGTGGGTGGGGAGAGAATAAAAGTGACTTCAAAGGGCGCCTATGAGAATAAAGTAGCATTGCCTCCCAGGGGCGGGGGGAGTCAGGAACTGTATGCCTTGCCATACAATGTAAACATTTTATTCACCATCTACACCATCAACATAGCTGCAACTCTAAGCCGGATGAATATTTCAGCACGTGGTCATTCAGTAACCTAGAATATTAAATCACCTTAAGTGAATTACTAGAGTTCATTCCCTGAGACGAAAATGAAATACAATTTAAGTAATTCATCGTTTTCCAAAGTGTCTTTTAAAGGCAGCATATTCGGGCCATCATATACTACAATGCTCTTTCAAAGGATTTTTTTTTTTTTAAATAAAGCACTACCGAATCCTCTCTGTATGGGAACAGTGTTAAGAATCCAGCCCTGCTTCGAGCATAATTAAGTACCCATAACACCATAAAACTTTTATTAAATTACGGTGTTGGGAATGAAATGTAAATTTGTCTTCCAATATGATGTTGGCATTTCAACCTTTTTCTGCAGCTTGAATATCATTAATTGTAAAAGTTCAAGGAATAAGTAAAGCTGGAGTATTGGGTTGAATTCAAAGGTGTCATATGATCATAAATGTTAGTGCAATTTTATTCTTGGGATATTACCTGGCCCTCCTCCTCCACCAATTTTCTAAATAGCCGTCATTTTTGCAGTTTATGATTATAAAAGAAGTAGAAGGTGAGGTTAGAAGGCAAAACACCATTTTTAAATGAGTTTTTATCTTTTGTCACAATACAGGAAAATTTAAAAGCTTTCCCCTGTCAATTGTTTATCCTACCAAATGAAAAATATACAATTATTTCAAGCAGAAAAGATTCACACAAAATCAAAAGAGCCACACACTCAGAAAAAATAAAGAGACAGAGAGAGTTGCAATATCTGTTAACATATAAAGTGAATATATCTCTTTTTGTTCAAGTTTTACTTATTGAAAAATGAATTCTGTGATCTTTGATCTGCACTATGGAAGGGACAGAGGCGACACCTTAAAGACCTTGGTGACTAGGCAAGTGCAATGACTACTCGGCATTGTATAATATTGTAATAAAGACTCCTTTGTTTTGAGATTCTTCTACCTGGACAGAGAACTATGTGTCCTTTCAAGAAAGGAAAAAGCTGGTTTTGAGGCAGAAAATCCACTTTACATCAATATAAAAAAGCTGTTAATGCAAATATTTTCAAGAGGAAGGTCAGCGTAGACTCTGTCATGTGCAAGTAGAAGTTTCCCTCACCTTCTCAGACCCCCTGATGACCTGACCCAAAGAGAATGCGAACAGTTTTCCATGTTGTTTCTCATCAGCGTCTCTGGAGAGGCAAAGAGCTGGAAAATACTGTGGCCACCATTTCCAAAGCATGAGTCAAGCTGACGTCCTGGTAAAGAAAATATATTCTCGAGGGTTTTTTTGTTTGGGGTTTTGCTTTTTTTCCCCTTAACTCACTATTCCCTCCAAATGCTAAAATCACAGCCTCAAGGAAAATCACACCTTAAAGAATTTGTTTGTGTTGGCTGTTCTCTAAGAGAAGTTGAGTTTTCCTGGAAAGTTAACATTCCTTGTCAGAGAGGAAGTAAAAATAAATGTGGCACAGGCGAAGATGACATTTTAATCCAAACAAAAGTTTGCCTTTTGCTTCTCTCCCCTCCCGCCCCCCCGCCATCACCATACAAACCGATGCGCTAAGAAAAACAGTCCAAATTTAGCTTTCCATAAGCCCTTCTGAGTGGTTCGCACACACAGTCTCTCTGAGGGAGGTTCACTGGCAAACGCTTGTCAAAAAGGAACAAATATGCCAAGTGAAAACTGTGCATTGGTTAGAGGAAATGGATCACCAGAGAGGCCACAGGGGGGAAAGCACCAGTGGCTTATTTATTGAAGGCGTCAATGGTTTAGACAAGGGAAGATTGAAGTATGTCTCATGAGCTGACATCACCTGCAGGCTGACATACTTGCACCTATAGATCTGACACATGTAAGTGCAGGATTCCCTGAGTTCAGGTTGCCATTAAAAGTATCACTGCTAAACTTGTCCAATTAGTAGTTCTGAACCGTTGATTCTATAACCCTTGATCTGTTCATTTTGCTTTGAAGCTAGGACTGGACAAAGGGATAATAGGCACTATGTGCTATGAGCACTACACTCCCGAATGAAGAAGTACACAGTCAGAATGCAGGGAGGACCTTTGATGTGTAAAGAATTGCATTGTGAGTGACATTAACTCCTTGCTAGATTTCTTCAATAGCTTCAATAACATATCTCTCCTTTGCTGTGGTTTTAGGAACTCTGATGGCACAATGATTAAATTTCTTGGCCGCTAAATGAAAGGAGGGCATCGGCTGCTCCAACAGAGAAATACATGACAGTGTGCTTCTATGAAGATGTGCAGCTCTGGGAAGCTTCTGGGGGCAGTTCTACCCTGCCTTATCGGTAGTCTATAGGTTGGCAAGGGCACGTCAACAATGGGTGGTTTTTGCTGTTTAGTCTACTAGAGTTACTAACTCTAATGCAGTGTCTACCAAGCAATTTCCTAGTTTCCTGTTTAAAACCTTCAGTTCTCTGGCCACAGACTAAAATCCAAATGCCTACTATAAGATTCTTCAAGGTTTGGCCCCACCTAGAGATTTCTGTAAACAGCATCTCACCCTGAAATTCCAAGTCTCAGTCACATTTCTGGTGATTAGCATCGAGTCATTTGTAGTACTCAGAGTACCCCCATGCCCAGTAGAATGAAACACGGCCATTTCTGCCTCATTCTCATAATTGTCATCTTTGACATGACTACTGCAGCCATGGGGTCTACCCATCTTTTTGAGGGGCTTTCTCTTTTTAACTGACCAGCTATACTTTCCCAAGCAGGATATCTTTCTCCAGGGATATGCTCCAACCTACTAACATGTTCGAAACCCACGTCTTATCATTCTCCCCTGTAAGAAGTCCTCTGGCTGTTCTCATTTCTTCTCTGGCAATCTATGGTGTAGTTCATCTTTGCCTAAGACATTACAAGTATCCCAATGCATCAGTCCTGCTTCTGACTTCCTATTTCTCATCCTGTCAGGCTATGCTTACAAGGTGATGCAAATGCCCTGGTCTTCAATGTGACAGCTTTACTTTCAAATCTCCCATTTTCCCTTTTGGGCACTTTCCCAAGCTGCCTCCTCCTCCTTGCACACTCTCCCCTTCACATGTGTCCCTCGTGACTAGGGAACCGTGGCCATTCCTGTTACCTCCTGTGCTCACTACCATTTGACCAGAAAAAAACAAAAAAAAAGAACTCATTTGGTTTCTCTCACACTGGAAGGGCTAGTAATCATTACGGGCTTCCTGCTATAGTATCTGGCAAAAAGGAGACAGTGAAAATGATTGTTATATGAGTAAGTGGCTGAAAAGCAAGTCAGTTAGGTTTATAATAAAAATAAAAGTATCACTGAAACACTCACTGAAATCCAAACTTGAAAAAGAGTTGGAAAATTAGGGGTAATTACTATAGTACCCTAAGGCATACAGCAAATACCTAATACATGCTAGTGCATACCATTATTGTTTCCTTCATAAATCCAGGTTCGTTTTAGAAAAGACTTCATCACCAGTGTTTTCTTTACACTGAAAGTACATGCAAAGGTTTTCACTTCACAGACTATATGTTAGAAGACATACAGTCTGATCTCTGCACATTTCTTCCCAAAGTTTCTTTAGAGTGAAGGGTCTCCACTGAGGTAGGAAAACCCCTTGTTCAGAAGTCATCTGGTCACTGCTATTGTAACAGAAAATAATAATCATGAAAAATTTCAGGAGGCTGAATGCAGATTTTAACGCAGTAGTCAGGTTAAAACTCAGCACCTTATCCTTTTGACCCTTTTAAATCTTTTCTAGTTTTTATTGTTTTTTGCCTTCTTTTCAGTTGAGGGTTTACTCTGTTTGACTGCCTTATTGCAGTTGCGTTTTTTGTTTGTTTATTTTTTTTGGTATGTGTTTCTTGATATGAAATCCAGGGTAGGTAAATCTGTAGAGATAGTAACTGGATTAGTGGTTTCTTGGGGTTGTAGCAGGGGAGGTTAAGGGAAAAGAATCTCACTGTCCTCAAGTCAATGCCGACTCATAGTGACCCCATGTGGGTTTCCGAGACTGTAACTGCATACAGGAGTAGAAAGCCCAGCCTTTCTCCTGAGGAGCTGTCAGTGGTTTCAAACTACTGCCCATGGGGACTGCAGCCCAATGTGTAACAGTTACACCAATGGGCTCCTGTGGGAGCTAACACTAGTGAATACAAGAAAGAACTTGATTGTGGTGATAGTTGGACAACTTTTTTTATATGCTAAAGTCACTGAGTTGTACATGTAAATTACATGTCAATAAAACTGATTCAAAAATTTTAAAAAGATTTTTATGGAAGAAAAGCAGTTTTGAAAACCCCAATGTGCTATTCAAAAACATAAATAATTAAATATACATATGATGTGTGTGTATATGTATACACACACACATATATATGTATATGTAGTGCATGCATGGATATTTTAATATAAGTACCTAGAGGGCACAAATTTGCCATGTTTCCATAGATCTGTGTAGTAAGCACAACACATGTGTGGGTATTACTTGTGGGTAAGCACTATTTACTCTACAAATAAATTACTATGTAGCTTACATTGTTAGGGTCGCATGATAGCCCTATAGCTTAAAAGACTGAAATAACCATGCATTTATCTTGTCACTACAGGTACTTACAGTGTAATTACAAGGTCAACAGTTACTATGTAATTACGTAGTTTCAACATTGTGGTTTTTAAAAAGTGCACTGTTCTTCCACTACCTGCTGAGAAGACCTATCTCTGCTCTACCATCCCAACTTGCAAAAATTAATTTGCTACAATAGCATTTTTAAAGATAAACCAATCAAAGCATCTTTTTGGCATATCTCCTTTTGACTTGTTACAAATTGTAGCACTAAGATCTCAAACGTCTTCTGGACAAACATCCTCATTTTCTTAGGAGAGCTTCTTTTCCTTCGTTATTGCATCACATTATAATTTATAGTAGTACAAGACAGAAAGTGAACCAACTAGACATTCCTATTTAGCTGAAATAAAGGTATAATGCTTGCTTATTTTAGAGAAAAGTAAGATGCAGCACACTTTTACTGGAATGGATTTCAAAATTTATTAAATCAAAAGAAAATATTATTCAATATAAAAATACAGCATCATACCTGATAAGTTTCATTCTTCTGCAGAATGGATCCTAAACTATTTTATGAGGGTCAGCTTAATATCATTATCAAATTACAGATAGTGTAGTGGTAGCTTATGAGTAAGCTGGTGTGATTAAAACTCTTGCACTTTTATTTTCTTATATGGTGATTCTGAAATCTTGTGCTTCATTAAAGCCTTATAAAGCTTTTCAAATGCCTTCTCCCCCCCCTCCTCTTTATTTGGTGAAGCAGAAGGACACTGCTTTGATAGTCAATATTTGAACAACTCTTTCTAAATTTATTATAGGTTACTATCATACCGAGAATAATAAATAATTTTTTAATTACTTTAGCTCATAAGAATGGGCTGATAGATATTCCATCAATGTTATGATTCCCTTGGATGGAGAAATGCTAAATGCTAACCCAAACAGATTTTAAAACCATAATTACTTGGTAAACAAGGGAATCATAGCCAAATAATTATTCATGAGTACAAATTAAATTCATCTATTTTTTTCTTAAATTTCTTATTGAATTCTTCTGTCTGTGGCAAAGCTACTGAGCATAGCAACATCAGAGTGATATTACTTCTTCAACATGTTTTATACAAAAAGAGCAAGCTATATATGGATTTTAGCTGAAGGGTATTCCTTCCCTCCAAGGATGAAGCACAGAGACATTGCCCAACACTAGTGGGTGGACAGTAGCCTCTTTTTTAAAAGGAACGTCTTCTCTCATGGAGCAGTCCTCTGAAGAGCAAACTCCAAGCAATCACAGGGTGGACACCAGAGGATTCCTTCTAGTAACGAAAGACCCACCCCAAGGATCGTCCCCACCTTGGAAACCGTGCTCCAGAGTGACCAATCGGAAAGGCCCTCTTCAAGAGAGAATCTCGGGACAGAACACGGATGAGATCGCAAAACAAAACAAACAGGTTTCTATCCTTGTCACTTAAAAATTAGTTTCCCTCAATCTGTGCATGCTTTATCTTACAGTACGTGCCCACAATAGACTTACATGCAAAATGTCCTTCTCTTCAATAGTTGTAATAGTTCTGGTCCTATATTTGTTATATA
>NW_022111372.1:62157367-62182748 GCF_000313985.2 Echinops telfairi
ACCCACACAGATAGCTCAGAAGAAACGGCTGGTGCTACGCTTCCCCAAGGTCACAGTCGTGAAAATCCTTTGAACTGCAGGTCTGCTCTGAGATGCAGGGAGCTCGCGTGAGTCTGAATGAATGCAATACCATTCCCCTTAGTTCGTGCTGGAGGATGAAGCAGATTCAGTTCCTTCTTGTGTTTGTCTGTTTCTTAAAAATTGTAGGCACACCAAGCTGAATAGAAAAGCTGAGGTGATACCGTGGAATGAAAGTCAAAGGTCAGTTTAGCCGTGTGTGTTCATTGTAATAAACCATATTCAAATATTAGGTGCTGCATAAAAAAATTTAAGTACAAATAAGGGAAATGACAACAAAGTGCATATATATAAAGATATATTTATATATATACTTAAATTTATATATATATATATATATGGTTTTTTTTAAGAAGAAGTTTCTCTCCATTAGTTTAGAGCACTGTTTGCAACTCTGCTGGCAAGAGGTCTCCCAACACAGTTTGTTGGCAACCAAAGGGCAGAGCGAGGGAGCACTCCTTGGCCGGTTGAGAATAGAGATGCATGGATAAAACGATAAACGGGACACTCACGCTGACCTTGCAGATGCTGGAAGTGAGAAAAATGTTCATTATTAGTAGTGTACTGACCCATCCGATCTGGTCAACAAATGATTCACAGTGTGTTTACTGCACACTTTAAGTGGGCATGCATTTCAACGACTCTTGCCATTCCATTATTTCATGGCAGTTTTCAGTAGGTAAGAAGCACTGTACCTTTAAGTTTTAAATATAAAAAATGACACTGATTAACCTTTAAAATGGTGCCATTTAATCAAAGCAAGTAGACCTTTAATGGGTTTTAAATGGACTAATAAATCACAAGATATTTTTTCCAACACGGAAATAAACGAAGTATTTGGGGTGGAGGGGCAGGGAATCCCATTATCCTGCTCATAGTCTTTGAGTGAGGGAGGGAAGGTTGAGGAGGAGGTAGCAGGGACCCACCCATCGCTGCTCTCTGTGTGGCTGTGGTCTGGGAAGGTGACCACTTCGCCCTTTCCCCGTGTGGTCTTCATTTGCTACTTTCTTGCTTTGCACTCTCGACACAGATTGTAGCGGCTCTGGGTGTGGGTGTTAAGGAACCTTGGCAAACTTTGAGACCAAGACAAAGAAAAGCAGTGGAGCACCATGTTCAAGGCCATTGATCTCTCAGTCCAGGGAAAGCTGGTCAGGGGAAGTGAGGATGGTTTACTCTCGGCACTCTTCTCCCTGCCATCGCCCTTCTTTTCAGGCGCAAATGAAGAACCAAATACACCATTCATCTCAGACAGTGTAGGCTCCTCTTCCCATATGCAGGGCGCAGTGTTGGGACAGATCTATCGCCCATTGCTTTGCCTCCTGGTGCAGCATTCTGTTCCTTCCCCAAGGATGGGCCTGACTTACAATTGCTTGATATAAACCTGCGTGGTGAATGAACTGGATCAAAAGTGACAGTGTGAGAGCGATAGGCTAGGGGTGCCTTCCCTTTGAACCATGCAATGACTTCCGCGTAACAGAACAAGATGGCATGCATAAAGAGTGGATGCTCACTTCCAAATCGCCGTGGGAGGCCTGGCTGTGGGAGACGCCAGTGCACACGTACAAGTAGGAGTGAAGAAAGGGGGAGTAGAGAAGCTGCAGATGCAAAGGAAAATAAACACGCAGGCAGGCGGGATTTGGCCAGGAATGGTACTTTGCAAACCGGTAATGATAGCTGCCATTTTTTGAGTACTTGAAATTTGCAAGAGAGCAGATTGAGAGTTTTCTAGGCATTTAATCTATAAAACTCAATATGATTTAGACTAGGTTAAGGGCTATGCTTAATTCCTCACCCCTGTACCTATGGACGTTTCAGGACTAGGTCTTTCTTTGGAGATGTTATTAAGTAAATCATATCAGAGCCATGTGGGTCCTATTCTAAGTGGTGTCTGACAAATGACAGGAGCAATTAGGGAAACAAGAGTTACACAGATAGTAGGGGGGGGCGTCGGGGGGATGAAAGATGCCATTTGGTGACCAAGGCAGAAGCATCGATAGGCAACAACAGAAAGTCAAAGACTGTAGGCCAACAACAGAAACTAGGATTCATTTCTCATAAGCCATCAACCCAGTGGACACCCCGCCTTTGAACTTCCAGCTTCTAGAAGTGGAAAAAAGTAATCCCTGTCCTTCAAGCCACCTACGTTGGGGTATTTTATGATGGTCACACTCGGGAACCCAGGCAGGTGACTAGTAGTGTATTTTTTTAAATCATTTTATTAGGGGCTCATACAACTCTTATCACAATCCATACACACATCCATTGTGTAAAGCACATTTGCACATTCATTGCCCTCATCATTCTCAAAACATTTTCTCTCCACTTAAACCCCCGGCATTAGGTTCTAGGGGGCGTGATAGAACGTTTCCTTGGCCACATGGCCAGCACATCAGGATTCAAGCATAAAATAAGGCACCATGGTGGATTCTCACCTCACTTTGTCCCCACCCAACATGTCTGAACCTGTATTATGTTTCGCTCTATGCAAGCCACAGGAGCGCACTGGCCCTAAACCTTGTCAAAGCGACCCTTCCATTTGTGCTGGTGATCACACAGTATCCAGGGCCTGACTTCTAGAGCTGTCCCCGCTTATCTGGGGGTCCCATCTCTCCCCTTCCCGTGGCTCCTACACTCGCAAGCTCTAAACTAGCTCACCTCCACCTGCTCCTCGAAAACCCGTACCTTGATCCTTGCATTTTTGAGGCACCATCTCCTCAAGCTTTCAGAACTGTCTCCCTCTACTTTTGCCCACTTATTTTCTCGCCCCTGAAATAGGCATTTGGTCCCATCATGCCAATGAGCTGCCTTCATTGAGACCATAGATGGAAAAAACCCAGTAGACACTGTAAGCAGCCATCTTGACTGACCCAAGTCATCTGGTTGTAATGGCCACATGTTTAAATTTGATCCCCTTTTCTTCTGACCAGCTTTCTGGTTCTCCGTTCCTTGACTGACTTCCTTACTAAGTGAATACTGCCAGTACTCCGTGTTCTTTCCTCTCTTGTTATCTTTTCTCTAACCTTCCACGCACTCTGGACGCTATCATTGCTCACTGTCTTACCAAATGTTCTCTACGCTGGTGATTCCTTAGCCTGGCTTGCCAATCCTTACTTCTCATCTGTCCACCAGAACTGTCTATCTTCCTGAAAATGAGATTCCACAATCTACTCTGTAACTTCACATTTGACGTATTAAGGGTAGGAGTCATTGTCCTTACCCCTCTTCCTTAACACAAAGCCATTTTTCATCTGTAATCTATTCATATAAACCAAAGTGCTAGAGGAATATTTGACCGTTCCTTTTCCAGGACAGTGCTTGTCTATACTAAAGAGCTTCTTAATCTCCCTTCTAAATGACCATCTCCCTTTGTCACAATTTAGGCTCTTTTCCACTCTTGACTGGGCCAATGAGGGATCATGCCTGATTTCTCAGTCAGTAATCACACCTTCACCTGTTCTAATTACTCCCAACTGTCTTCAGATCATTGCTTCTAAAACACAAATACGATCATGCCTTATATCTGCATAACAGCCCCGCCACCCCCCCCCAGCACACACACACACACACACACACACACACACACACACTGACTTCCTACTGTCAGTTTTCTTTGACTGTGTTAAGGTTTGGCTCCACTCACTTTTCCAGGCCTCTCTCAAGCCCTTTGCGTCGTGCACTCCACATCTGCTTAGCTGAGTGCTCGGAGCATGCTGCAAAGTGCGCGTCTCTGGACATAGGTGTGCCCAGTTCATGTGTGGGGGCACATTTTCATCTGTCTGTAATTATCTTGTCTTCCAGGAAAATGTCCATTTACCTTTAAAAACTCCATAGACAAGAACTGCCTCATCCTTAAGTTCTCAGTCACATATAAGCATTGTTTTCCATGACTAAATCCTAATTGATGCCAGCTGCTGTCTTGTTGGCTCCTGACTCATGCTAACTCCATGTATGATGGGACAAAGCATTAATTAGTCCAGTGATATTGCTATGAAGGGTTCGTAAGATTTTCACAGGCTGATTTTTCAAGACAGATTGCCAACACTTTCTTCCAAATAACAATTAATGTTCAATAAGACTTCAAGTTGAACATAACTTTAATATTTACACTTTATGACTTTTTAAAAATCTGGTACATCTACCTCTCTCGTTACTGCACGCACGCCGAGCAGAATTGCGTCATTGGGTTCCCAAGACCATGACCTTCCTGAAGAAGAGGGTCGTCAGGCCTGTCTCCCAAGGCACCTTTAGGTAAGTTCCCCCACCAATCTTTCAGCTCGTAGTCAAGGGCCTAACAGTCTGTGTAGGCCCCTCAAGGAACTTTTGTCTACTTCTCTCACATTAGAAAATCACCTGCTGTTCAGAGACTACCTCATTAATCATCTGGTATTTTCAGTACCAATATCTGGCTCACTAAAGCATTACTGAATTAAATTCTACCTTTTAAGCATGAAGTCCTTTCGTTTTACCATCAAGCTAGTAGAAAAGGTAAACTCGCTTATTTTTAAAATAGCCATTTTGTCTTAGGAACAGTTTAGCCCAGAATAAGTGAGATTTATTGTGGGGATCAATATATCAGAAGTCAGGCATGATAAATCCAGAGTGAGCTGATATCGTTGGGCAAATTATTTAACTCTGCTTGGCCTAAGCATCTCATCTATACAGTGAGTTGAACAAGATAATCTCTAAAATCTCTCTGTCTTTGAAGTATCTATTTTATTTTATGAGGTCACAACTGACCACAACAGGGACATATTCAATAACAGGCATTTCTTACTAAGTTAACCTGCTAGAAAAAAGCAAAAACAAGAAAAAAATCAAACAAACAAAAATCCAACCATATATGTTAAAAATCCAGAGATATGTGTTCTTAGAAGGAAAAACAAACTGCTTCCAACCATCTCCACTTCCCCAAACTACTTACATCACTGAGCATCTTTAAAGTTAGCTCTAAAAAACTCCACAAAACTGTCTTAGAGACAGTCATTTGGCTAAGAAATGTATGTCTTTATAGATGCATCAAAAAAAGTCATCTCTCTATCCATCCCCACACATTTCCAAATCAAGTATACAATCATATTATCATTCACAGCTCTAAGCACCCCCACACCAAAAAAAAAAAAAATCAAATTTGCCTTTGATTCTACAGATCTTGAATATTTATATGCCTTTCAAGTTGATGTAGTTTATTGAGGAAAGAGCATAGCTCAGCCACGTCTATTAAATATTAAGTATTTTGCTGCAAAGGCAGATACAGGTACACAGCCGTGTGATCACAACCTCTAGAGACACAAACATGATGCTTCCCCCACCATTTGGTTGCAAATGAGGAGGGAAAAGTGTGCTGGGAGAAAACTTGCTTAAATCACATGGTGAGCAGTAATACGGTGTTAAAATGAAATGTGTTTGAAGTTACATATTTCATCCAAAAGAGCAGCACCATAATTCATAGTGATTAATGTTAATGTCAAAAATATTAAAGAAAGTAATAATGATTTGTATCTTCATGTAATAGGCTACCCTTTCTTTGATCTTTTATTCCCTTTGATCAATAAAATTAACAGGCAATAAATTTCAAGCCAATAAAAGGGAATTCATCTTCACTCAGCATATTGGTCAGCCTGTAGGAACAGCGGCCACAGGAGGTCGAAGAGACTAATGCTCAGACTGGTGTTAAAAGGGGATCAGAGAATTGTATGCCCATTAATAACGTTCGCCATGCTGCATGTTCATGCACAGAGAAGGGGGTCCGCTCATCCTTTGGGCTCAGACTAATTACCTTCTGGGTCACAAAGACACTGCGGGGCCAGCTCTCAGCATGGGTCCCTTGTGTGTTTGCAGAAGGGGACTTTGCTTCCAATTCACTGAGAACAAGGTCAGCAGAAGACATTGTGAGGCCGCCAAACCTGAACAGATTCGGATTCTCCCTTCCTCCCTCGGAGTAAAACCCAAAACCGACAGAAAGAACCACGACGGCATAAAATGAACACTTGGCTGAGGGTCCCCTGCCCCTCAGGTTGCTTGGGGGGCAAACTGGAAGATGTCTTTGGAAGCGAAACTATCCAAATTCATTTTATTTTTAAATTTCTCTCTCTCTTCTCCTAGAACCTCAAGCATGTTCTTCACTTGCCTGTTAGGCTGTCAGCGGCTTGGTGGACAGGAATAGATAAAGTGCACTCGCAGCTTAGAAAACAAGCTCATGTGGTTCCCTGGCTCAGAGTATCAGAGTCCACCTCTCCTGCTTCTCTCTGCGTCCACAGTGCGTGTGTACTTCGGAGACCTTCAGTTCATGCTGACTACAAAAACAACAGGCTGTCTGGTCTATTTTTCCCACCAGAAGCATTCCCTGGGTATCTATGTCTATGACTTTAATGAAGTTCGCTGATCAATTCTGAGTTTTCATATGGGAAAACCGAGGTTCAATTCCCAGCCAATGTGTCTCAGGTGCAACTGCCACCCATAGGTTTAAGTGGTTTGCTTGCTTCTGCAATGCAAAGCACGTTTCAACAGGGCTTTCCAAGTACGACGAATCGCCTGGCAATCTACTTCTGAAAATACAGTCTACGAAACTCTCGAGATCACCATGGTGCATCCTGCGCTCCTCGTGAGAATGGCACATGTGTGGGCAGTATGTCATGCCATTGTGCATGTGGTCTCCATGATACAGGGGCTGACTAGATGGCAGCTAGCAACCACAGATGATAGGCACAGTGTCTGCTATATTGGCAGTTAGTGGCAGCTACATGGTGAACATGTCTAAGGGGTGCATTCAGTAAAGCTGAGTCTCATCCTGCTTCAGTGCCAATTCTGAGGCTATGCAGTGTGACCATGGCTCCGCACGTACGTGAGAGTGGATGTTTACTTACTGTGTTCTGCTCTCCTTTCAGACAGTGCCTAGTGTGCCATAGGGAGCTAAATGGATCTTATTGGTATATAATAACGTATGGGTTACTAAAAACTGATTAGCATGTTGCTAAATCATTCTATCCACAGCTCTCAACAGCAGGAATTCATGATTCTCCTAATAGACTTATAATATATAGACAGCATTTACTTTCATAAAACTGCAGGAGTGTTGCTCTTGTTGGCTTTGGTGTGAGAAAATTCATGATCATCAATAATTTATTTCAAAGAATTCTTTGAGCTCAATGTATTTATAGCTTTCTAACTACAGTAAAGCAGTATTAGTAACCATCAGAAGGGAAAATATTATTCCTATGTTTTTTAGCATTTCTTAAAATATATGGCAGAGAAATCTATTTTTGTCTCTTTGCATGATAGCTCATTGGATCATTTCAGGGAGTTACACATCTAAAACAGGGGCTGAGGGATAAGGTTATTGTATGAGAAAAGTCTTTCAGATTCAGACAGGAGAATCATCAAATATAAACAGATGCGTACGGTTCCTGAATAACTTTCCTAATTTTTAGTTCATTTGTCTTTCCACTGGGATTCTGATGTCCTGTCCTACCAGCTCTTTAACGGGCTTCTATGTTTTTGACCCTAATGTTGTAACCACACATGGATTGCTGTTGACTGTTTCAGTTTAATGCTTACACTCGCAAGTCTGCCTTGGGGATGCCAGCATCACCCTTCAGTTGGCTTTTTGCTGGCCTGAAGAGTTCACCTCAATGTCAAGATTTCAGTCAAAGTTCATTTCTTCCTCTCGCATCTTCTGATCAATTTCTGATCCCTAGTTCTCCTAGGTGAAAGGCCCAGGATGGCTGCATTGATGGAGGAGTACTAACATTTAAAACTATCCGGAGACTGCCAAAGCCGCAGGATCAAGAAACAGGAGTGGAAGAGGAATTAAAGACAATGGCAACTTTGGGACAATTTTGGGATAAAATAGTGATAGTGGACAACGAAGAAAAACATTACTCTACTGGAAATTGTAGCATGTTTGCTCATTTGAAAATACTTAGAGATGGAGGAGTAAATCATATAAACTCAACTCTGCCGCCAGACAAGAAAGGGCTCTGTCTATGCTGACAGGTGAACTCCTGTTGCAAATGGCAGACACAAGAGATAATTAAAGCCTCAAATCTGGAACTAACCCCCAGAAGGGAAAGTAACTCTCAGCTCTGCTTTTGCTCATGATCCACCTACTCATGTATGTTGGTCAAGCTTCCAGGAGGAGGTAATTGCTTTTGGTATTCCTTTTTTTGTCTATTACAGAAAGGATTCAATTGGTTGCATATGAAAACATTTCAGAAGGGAAAATAACCTGTAGTTGTTTTGATGATGGAATTGCGTAGAACTTTGGAAGGAGAAAGCCTTTCGAGCAAAACTGATGCCAATTCTGACATCACTTTCTTATCAATCAGGTTGTGGGGGCGGCCATGTAGTGCACTCGGACCCCCAGCATGGCGGCCGCTCGGGTGCAGAACAAAGTTGTTCTAGAAGGTTTTAAGGCTACAGCCTTACTGAAAGAGATCTGTTCTCCAAGGTGTTTCTGGGTGGGTGTGAACCACCAACTTTTCAGCTAGCAAGGGAGTGCTCAACCGTTCCTGTCACCCAGGGAACACCATGCACCATGGGCGCACAGACATCAAACCAAAACATAATGCTGCCATAGGCTTCGTGTTTTTGTCACTTACAGTGCATTTTTCTTCTTTACCTCGTTTTGCTACTACATCCAAAACAGAAAACAAACTCTAGTTACGGAACTGCAATACAGAGAGTAGACCTATTGGTCTCCGATGTATGACACATGTTAGCCTCAGTGCTACTTGTGTGAACACAGGTCCTAACCTGCAAATTACAGTGCTAACACTAGAGGGATAATGATCTGAGGTCCCTGGCCAGTGCTTCTTCAAGGATGCTTCTCGACGCTTCCTGTCTCAACACTAGCAAGGGAACCTGAGGTCATGCAATCCTAGGTCCAACAACATTCCGAGGTCCCCCCAGTGCGGCTTGAATCCAGCCAGGCTGGCTCTGCTGGGAAACGCCTAGAGCACCTAGCTGATCTCGTAGGAAAATCAGCTGTCCATTGTTAAATTATTTTGATGTTTGAATTAAAGCTGGCATCAAATCTCTCCCTGCCTGGAATGCGTCTAGCTGTATTCTATGAAGATATAGAGAATTAGAGTCTCTCTTCTGCCAAAGCTGAAAGCAGGTACTGAGTGCTCTGTAAATCATTTCTTTAACAAACTAAATACGCCACTGCCCCTCTATCTACTCTTCAGATGGCACAAAGTTCAAGTCCTTCATCATCCTGTTACTTTATCTTGATGTTTCCATTTTCCTACCAAATTTCTCTGCTGCCAGATTTAGGTTTCATTTTGAGTGATCAAAAAGACCAAATAAAAGAATCAAATGGCAACTGACTATGCTAACTGCAGTGAGGCACTTGTAGTTCATTGGGAGAACTCTCACCTTCCATACAGGAGGCATGCCTTGGGTTCTTGGTCATTGCAAGTCATGTGTAGGAGTCTTGCATGTTGCATGATGCAAAACAGGTTTCCCCATTGTTTATAGACTAGGAAGAGCTAGAAAGAAAAACCTGGAGATCTATTCTTGAAATTCAGCCAATGGAAAACAACAACAGTCACAACCCTGTGGATCAAAGCAATCCCATCCACAAGAAAGCACAGAAACCAAAGGCATTTAGTTCTGATGTCTGTGGAATTGTTGTGCATTTGAAGCAACTCAGTAATAGTTAAAAATATGTGTGCATCATTAAATGGAAGTCACATGGCTTTCTTTGAATATTCTTAGTAATCTCTATTTTTTACAAAGGCAAATATTATACATAAAAAGTGGAATTCTAGTGGATATAGATGAATAAAACTAGTCTTACCACCGCGGATGAGCTCAATTACCATGGTATGGACGCCTTGCTGCTCCTTAGGAGTAAGGTGGTTTTGTGAGTCTCTCCCAGAATAAAAGACACCCTCCCGCACACACTTTCAGTTGACAACAATATTTTTATGCATTATGGAAAATGTCCAGTGCACGATACTAGCCAAGGACTCAGCCAAGTGCTTCCAGGGGACAATGTTAGCAGGCGTGTCCCTTCCCTTTTCCATGTGACTCCAATTATCTCCAAGAACTGCTCCCTCCATTTCTAGTTCTTCTCCAGGAATTAGCGATTCATAGCCATCTATGGTCCATAAAACTAGTTCTCAGGCATCACTTGTGCACATTGTACTTGGTTGCCCTAAGGCCTTACGACAGAATATGGAGGAATTGAGTCCTGAGGTGGGAAGTGGACCGAGACCCAACATAAACTAGTGAGACGATTATTAACTAAAGATAACTGACAAGGGACTCATAAGCCATTGACTTTATTTTGGAATATGGTTGATCAATTATCTGAAGAACTCAATATATAAACTCTAAATTATAGAATTTAGAAAAAACAATAGTAAAAAATAGAAGCAAATTATAAAACCCCAGATCAATCAAGAACATTTTCCTCTAGATATAAACAAACAAGTGCCTTGAGGAATCTAGTTATATCATGACTTAATGCCTGCACAGCAATGATATTGAGGTATGCTATTCTAAACAGAGGACAATAGTAAATTCAGTGAAGTGAAGTTATTAGCTAGAGTTTACATCAAAATGCAGCATAAAGTATCCTTATCAGAAATGGAAAAAATGAAAAAGTAATAGGTGTATTGACAAATTATAACATTACTGTTTATAAATAAAAACTAAGGAGTCAAAAAACCTGGTTTCCCAAATCAGATACAGATCAAAAGAGAGATACTTTGTTGAAAATGAGATTGAATCTCCCAAAGCAAAAAGCATTTAAATTATAAAGCATCTTCAATATGGGAGGGTTTACCAGGTCCCACTTAACATCTTCATTAATGATCTAGGCCAGAGAAACAAACAGCAAGTTAATTAAACCTACAGGTAATATTAAATCTGTATGAGGGGCAAATACTGGAGAGAGGCAATAAGAAATCTTTGGAGGTTAGGAGCGGAAGCAGCAAATAAAAGAGAATTCAGAACTGTGCACATATTTAACAGGATAAGGTCTTTAGAAACAGGATAGCTGAAAGCAAATCTAGCTGATTATGCAGACAAATATATCCCAAGTTCAATGCTTTAGGAAAATGATCATCAACATTGTTTGGCTTTCGTACTCAGAGATATAAAATAATAATAGGTAGGAGGAAGAAAACTTCATAAAAGGAAACCACGATTCAGGAAAAAATATTTGCATGTAAATAGAATATAATAAGAATGCAAAACAAGAATGTTTTATTGATATTAGAGAACCAGTGGTATACCTTGGGTAGAGAACAATATAAATATTACATATTTCAGTGTGATAATTTCTTTATTGGGCTACAGTAGATAAATGTAATGATTTTGAAGAGTATAATTTATGTGTAAGCTATCTCAGTAAAGCTTAAAAGCTACTCAACAAAGCAAATGATGCACAATAAAGAAGAAATGTTACCTGCCACAGTCTGAGCTCACATACCTGTGGAGCATCATCTGCTTGTAGCGTTATGTATGTGATCCATCCAATGGTTTCCTTTTTGAAGTGGTTTCACTCAAACCCCTGTCCTTGGTCCTGCTTAGGCTCCACTCTCGCTCTTGCTCTCTCCGCAGCACAGAAGCCTTGTCTCCCCAAGTCGTTCCAAGGCTGGCATTAAGTCATATGTCCCTTGTGAACACTGTCCCTAAAATTCGCTTTCCTTTAAAGTGCATTTCTCGGTTTTATCCTGTTTATTCTCAGATTTTACCATTACTTGAAAGTATCTTATAATCCATTCACAGTTTGCTTATTCACTTAATTACTCTTTCCACTTGTTCCCTTTGAATATAAGCTAGATGAGGGCAGGCTGTTTATCTCCTGCACTGTTTTATCCTAAGCCTATATAAGAGCACCGGGCACTTGCAAGTTCTGACTGCATGATCATTGACTAAATGAATAAACATAACCTGGCCGATAGAACACTGTGAAGATATTACTAAGTGTAGACAAAGGCACATGTATCATGGAAAATGGTGAAGAAGAATATGAAAACATCAGATTAAGTCAATAATCTTAATTTAAATTTTCAAATAGGCAGATATATGAATACAAATTCTTGGGTGGTTCAACTTGCTAGCTCTCTATTTACACTTTTAGTAATATTAGGCCTATAATTATAAGATTTCAAGGCTCACTCATCTAATAGTATCCAACTAATTCATCTATTTACTACTGAAATTTGTGTAAGGTCGATTTTTACATGGCTAGCTGCATTCTTACGCTTTTTCTTTCACTAGAGTGGAATTACTGGGCACATCCTAATGAAATATGCTGCAGGTAGAGAACCACTATGAATAGTAATATCCCTGCTTGTATATGTTTCAAATAAAGTCAAGTATGGGATGGAAAGAAGGAAAAACAAAGTTAAAGTGCTATGAGATTTAACATTGCCACAGTGGATACCTCAATGGAAAGTCAATAGAAAAAAACTCACTCAGATATCCTCAGCCATCCTAAACCGTGGTTATGTGTATGCACACTTGTTATATACTCATAAGGAAATACAGCTCAATCCACCAATCAAGATGGACAATGCCTTTCCTTTATAACAGAAATCAAGATATAAAGTACTTTCATTTAAAACAAAGCACACCCAATGAGAGAGAGGATTTAAGATATTTAACCCGTTGCATTGTGTAGTTCATCCATTAGATGCCAACAAAACTATTTAAAATACTGACTCCCAGGGAGGTACGATGGGCTGGTCACACTCAGGGCTGAGAGATGTGTTCCGAAGATCATGACAACTGTGGGTGGCTCCTCTGAAGCGGCACCCTCAAAGACATGAGACGACCATGGGGAATGTCGTGAAGAAGTTTCAAGAAACTTGGAAATGTCATTGGTGAGAAAAAGGTCAGGAATGTTGTATTGAGGGAACCGACACCTCCCACCCTCACCCCCGCCCCAACAGTGACACTGCACTTGCTCATTCTCTGGTGGAACAAGGACTGTCCTACAAGAACTTAATTCAAATACCTCACTCCTCCTCCAGACTTCCATTTTGTTCCTCCAATTCGGCGAACACTTAAAAGGAACACAGTATGCTCGAACTGCCATTTTGCTGTGGTCCGCAGAGTAGGCAGAGGAGCCCTGGAGGCATCAGGCTGCTCACCGCAAGGTCAGCAGTTTGAAATCATCAGTTGCTTGCTGGGAGAAAGACCAGGCTTTCTTCACCCATGAAGAGCTGCAGTCTTGGAAACTTACAGGGTTCAATTCTACCCTGACTCTTTGGGTTGCTATGAGTCAGCATCACCTGGTTGGCGATGAGTTTGTTTATTTATTTAGGAGAAAGCAGAATTCTTTGGGGGAGAGTTAGAGGAATTGAAACACTACCTTCAGTAGCGAATAGACCTAGATTAAAGATATGTTGTGAAGCAATAGCTCTATATTTTGATATTTTATTTTAATAAAGGTTTCTATGATTTTGTAGCAATGCTTTCAGACTTGCCTCATAATTATTCAAACCCATTTTCTAAACTATATCTTTTAAATAATTTCACATGTTTCTCTCTTCGCCACCTTTTCTTCCTTATTGTCAGATGGAGTTCAGTGTTTGGTATCAGATCAGGGCAATTAATTGCAACATCTAATTAAAATCCTAATGCATAGAAGTTAACTGAGCTTCTGACACAGGCCCTGAGCCCGAATCGTTTGCTACTTGGGCACTACTAATAGTCTGGAGAGAAAGAAGCCACATAGAAGTAGGTGGTGCGATGCTCCTGTTTCCTGGGTTTTCTCCACAACATTCAGGGTAACTCTGCACTTTCCCACCCCTCCTCTCCAGATACAGCAAATCTCACCGTGCCTGCTGTGCCCAATTCCAATACCGCACGTTTACACAATACGAGGGGCTAGTTTCAGGCCCACGCAAATATCCACACTCACGATACCTTGATTATATAGAAAAGTTAAGATGCATCTCTGGTCAGAATATAATATATACATGAAAAAGGTTTTATATAGAGAATTACTTTATTTCTTTAATTTTTTGTTTATTTCAAGTCAAAAGGTCATCGAAATCCATCAATCATATAACGTTAGAAATTTATATATTACATTATCATTTATAGATGCCTGAAAATTCCAAATAATGAACTCTCTCCTGCAAGAAATACACCAATACCCTGTCAATCAGTTGATTCGGCTGCACAATGACGCCGTATGGGCTTTCAGAGACAGCACGTCTTTACAGGAATCGACAGCCTCAGCTTTCTCCCACGAGGCAGGTGTTGAGGCGAGAAGCTGAGTGTGTTGGTCCTAACTCACAATACCACAACATAAACCATTGTACCAATATGCATATATTTCAGTAGAGAGAGAATTAAATTTTGACTTATATTTGCAAAATACAAAAAAAAAATGCTTCACCTACTCAGTCTTAAAATTACCTAGGATAATAAGGTTACGCTTTTAGTGTGCATATACTCTTCTTCCTTCAAAAGATGCCATTTCAAAGGCTTCATTTTCATCTCTTTTCAGTGTTAGGAATGAAGCGTCAACAATGCATTTTCATAGAAAAGACACAATCACTGTAAACTAAACTAAACTGACTAGCTGGCTTTCACTAGTTAAACTGTTCCAGCAACAAAAAGAAATAGCAAGTGAAATTGGAAACAAAGCTTCCTAAGGCCACTCATCAGTGTTGAAGTCAACAATCTGCTTGTCATAATTAGCTTCCTATCTAAGGAAGGTGAGCATAAGCAGGAACACCATGCCCAGAGCTGCAGCTTGAAAGATGGAGCACAAGCAGACGAGAGCTGAACTCGGGCCAAACCGCTTTCTCCGTTTTCACCTTGTTCCATAAATCAAGTCGAAGAATATCTGTACATCAGCAATGCTGTATATTAGTTCAGTTTTATAGGACTGGATGCATTATGTCACGAAGTAAACTTTCTAAAAAACTAGCAAGAATAGAAAGATGTGAATTATATATGTACTTCATCACAATATACTATTGACTAGGAGTTTAATGCTGTTCCTGCAGATATTGCTAATGTGCATCCTGTCTGTTTGATCTAAGACTTGTCAGTTCACCCTGTGACACCCAGAAAATGATTTCAAGATGGTGTGCGTTTTTATTTTTAACTCTTATCTCTCAATGAAGTTTTCTTGCTGTGCCTACTTGTGTCTATATGACATTGTTTCCAATATTTACACCTCAGTTTTGGAAATGGAAAAGAATGTAAGTCAGGTGATTTTTTTATTCCTCCGTAGGAGTCTTGTATTCACCACAGAGAAACAAAAAGATGATAGATAGATAGATAGATAGATAGATAGATAGATAGAGAGAGAGAGATAGATTGATAGAGCTGGTAGCTGACAAGAATAGAGGTATAAATAAATAGCTATGTAGTACCCCTCCCAATTTCTACAATTATTAAATGTCACCCCCAAAAAGGCAAGAATATAGCAAGCAAAGTTTATACACATAAAACTTGCCGCTCTGAGGTGAGGGGAGCAGAGGGAGAACGTGGGAGAGGAATTTAATTCAATTTTTCATTGAAGGATTCATATGCATATACATCAGAAGAGTTCTCTTGGCCAAGTATTTATTAAAAATCCTCACCCAGTCGGCTTATAAACAATTTGAGAACTCGCACACTACAATATTCATAGCCATGTTCAAGAAGTGACCTTCTGAGCTGACTTTATTATAAGCTATAAAAAGAGCTAGCTAATAAAACACAAGGGCATTTAGTTGATTTCCAAGATTTTAACTTTCTAGGCTTCTCCACACCACCCCTGCCTCAGAAAGCCCCTCCTACTAATGATTAAAACTGCTTTGTGGCCCACCCTTGAATATCCAGGGACCCAAAAGCAAAATGATCTTTCTCATTGATTTCTAAGGAAAATATTCAACCTTAATTCTTAGGACAGATTTGCAAATTGTGTCACTAAGCATTGGCATAGTGGCTTATTTATGATTCAATTACACGCAGGCAATCTTTGGGTGGTTTTACCCCTGAGTATGTATTCGTATTCTATAAAAGCTCATAAAGTTCTTGAAATTAGCTATACCTGTAATCTTATAATATTCCCCAGACTGTGAGTAAAATTGTACTTATTCAGTTAAAATTAATATCCTTTTCTTGCTTCTCTGTGGAATTCTGACAAAACATAGAATTTAATGCTCACGCACCTAGGTGTTTTAATCCAGCAATCGTGGCTATCTGTCTTCTAACTACAGTAACTCAAGATCAGAAAGCGCCCTGCTGCTCACAGACAGCACCTGGGACATGAGCCTGCATAGAGGTCAGGGAAACGGGAAGAACAGAAAAACCCATGAAGCCTTTAAAGCATTAAAACGTAGGCAACCACTAAAAAGAGGCGCACACGCGGAAGGAACCTTTTCTTTCCTAACAAACCATTCGTTCTGTGGTTGTTGTACGTTCAATTCGAAGTCTCTTAGAAATTGCCCTGTTTAGAAACATCCTCTGACCCAAGCGCTCAGATGGCTGTATATTCACTATTTCATTTCGTGCCGGGATGTGGGCCCAGCATGTCCGTTGTTCAAGAAAAGCCAACATCTGTTTGTTTTTTAATGGAAAGCTTACATTAAAATAATTGGGATAGTTTGTTTAGATGAACGCTCACCTAAAAGAGATATTAACTTAAAAACAGGTGTGAGGAGACTCCGAAACATTCCTATAGAAATTTTGTTATCTCTTACTTCCATTTCTCCATGAACATTTTTTTTTTTTTTGCAGGATATGATCATGGGGTGACTACAGAAGTTAACAGGAGGCAATTCAGGAGAGAAATGCTCAGAATACAATTGTGTTCGTCCAGATACGTGACAAAGCTCTGTTAGGGCCTGGAGTAAGTGCCTAGTAGGCATGCCACTGTCCTGTCAGCTTCAGCAGGAAGCCACTCAGCCTCAGCCTCATTGGCCAATCAATCCAGGTCCCTCAATTAAGTCCCCAATCCATCAATTAGGCTGCTGCCCCAAAGCTCTCAACTTTACTTGTTCTGGGGGCTGGGAAATCCACTATTCTGTCTCGTGCTCTGGCACCTGGCCCCATGAACTTTTTGAAGTTCCCTCATACCATTGCCCTCCCAGTGAACATGTACATGGAGCCTGAGGAACATGCTAGAGGGTAGGATGTATGCCTTGTCTTGGTTTTGTATCCCTTCATAACCCTTGTCTTGGTTTGTGTTTTCATGATTAAAATGAAGTTGTCAAATATGTATGGTAGTCAACAACAGAGAGATAGAAACTAGTTATAATTTGGGTCCAGGGACAGAGGATAAGATTCTCATTGGGTACAAAGTTTCAGTTTAGAGCAATAAAAATGTTTGGAAATAAATAGTAGCAATGTTTGTCCATACATATACACACAGCATAAAAGTGGCTGTCATTGGCTCCCAGACTCTTTTCTTTGGTCCATCTCCAAGAAGACCTGTACCACATAAATATTCTAGTCTTATTTCGTCATCCCATTCCAATTCTGTTTGTTTGTTGTGCACAGTCAAGACAATTCCAACTCAAACAACCCTGTAGCACAGTGTAGACCTGCCCTCATCAGATGTCTAAAGCTGTCATCTTCATAGGATAACTTTATCGGGCCTTTTCTCTGACACTGGGCACAGACCACCGATGGTGCAGTCAGCAGCTGAGCACTTTCACCAGTGCACAACCATGCCTCCTGCTTCCAGTTCTCCTGAACCCAACGGCTAGAGGTCATGTCAAAGGAACGGTACGGCCTACAACTCTGTCAGGCAGTGCTGAGGTGGTGTGGCTTGACGTTCCTTAGCACTAAATTTTTATAACTTTACCACAACCCTGAAGGAAGTGATACCTGAGAAGCAGGGGTCAGAGTGGAGGGAGTATTCGACAAAGCTTTAGAGCCTCTGGGTGCTTGGCTGCCAACTGAAAGTTGATGGCTCAAGTCCACCCGGAAACATCTCAGAAGAAATGACCAGTGAGTTACTAGCTAGGCATCTGCACAGAAGATCGCAAAGAGTACACGTCCAAAGCACAGAATGTCGTTCGACTCTGCTAGACATGAACTGGGGGCATTTGACACAGATGGTAACGAGGGGGCTTCAGCAAGTTCACACAGAGGAAAGTTACCATCTTGTTGTTCAAAGGAGCACGACCGAATCTACCTTTTTCTTCGCCTCCAGACTCCACCCCACCTGGTACCACCCTTGTGCTACGCTGTTGTTGCTACCAAAGAAGAAACTAGGAAAGGAAGCAAAGATGCAAACTCTGAGCCGGGACACGAACACGAGGCAGGAAAGGCTCAGGGGAAAGAGGCAAGCCGATGGGAATAAGAGGACAAAGCAAATTGGAGTAGAACAGAGATCACAAGCACGTAGGCCCACACGGATTGGGCATGTGATACAACATAAAGCAGGGCAAACGGGAAGGACATTGGGGTGATGACGAAGGAGGAGCATGGGGTCACTGAGAGAACTCACGAGGGGACAGTCACTTAGTGAAAATGAGAGCTTAGTACTGTTCCTACCCTGCAAGCTTTAAGAAAAGTCAAAAATTTGGACTAGATTTTATCTGAAACTCACACTATATTGATAACTAAGTAGAGACAAAGATGGCTAAGCTCTGTCTCAAAAACTTTGGCTATGTTATCAAGAGAAACTGGTCCCCGGAGAAGGACATCATGCTAGATGAAGTGGGGGGCGGTGAAGAAGAGGAAGGCCCTCCATGAGATGGCGTGACAGTGGCTGCGACAATGAGCTCAAGTAGAAGAACAATTGTGGGGCTCGCACAGGACCAGGCCGTGTTTTGCTCTGTTGTATGGACGAGGATCCCTGGGAGTCGGAATGGACTCAGTGGCACCGAGCACTATTCACAATGAAAACTTCAGTGGTTTGGGCCTCCATCCAGCAAGCAGCCCATCCAGCTGGCATCTCCTGCCCTAAGAGATGCATGAGCTGCGAGCCCATGGGGAGCGAGAAGGAAGACATCAGGCAAGAAACCAGGACCTAGAACAGCAGAAAAAAGAACTGACCTGCACTTAATATTGCCTAGAGGATTAGGAAATTGTTAAGGATTAGTTAGGAGAGGCTGCTGACCCTTGACTGTCTTAGATTTAACTTGGAGGGTTCTGAGAAATCAATGACATTTTCTCAAAATCCAATAGGTGAGGCTGCTACATAGGAATGAGTCAAGTTGAGTAGTAAGAAAGAGCCCCAGAGACACAAACAAGAACTAACTTTATCCAAATTAGCTCTCAGTGAGGTGATTGTGACTCAGGGTGGCCCCGTGGGTGGCAGAGTAGAACAATAGTCCACAGAATTTTTGATGGGTACGTTTTCTAAAGCACATCACCTGGCCATTCTTGCAGTGGTGCCTATAGGTAGTAGACCTCAATCCTGCAGCCCTTAGGCTACTCTGTCAACTGCTTCCACCACCAAGAAATGCCATTCCGTTTATAGGGCTCTGTTGTTTCTTACAAATGAAAGCCGAAAAAAATCGTGTTTTCATTTCTGGAAGATGGTTTGGGAAATCATCAATTAGCACTCAGCAAGTGTTGATAAAGGATGGATTGAGAAGCTCTGGGGATAGAGTGGGTTACACGCTGGGCTGCTAACCACAAGATCAGCTGCCCAGTCCCCCTCCCCACCTCCCATCCCTTCGGCTCCAAGGGAGAAAGATGAGGCTTTCTGTTCCCTTGGAGGTCACAGCTGCAAAAGCCCACAGGGGCGGCTCTACTCTGTTCGCGGGGTCGCTATGTGTTGCAATGGACAGGGCGGAGGATCGATTGTAGAAGGGTGGCGAACATCTTGAACAAAAAGCCTGACATTGGAGCTGGCTGCACAGCCCCGGATAAATGCCAGTGAGGGTTAACATCACAGTGAACCCTGACGACAAACCCGGGCAGCAGGAATTGATGCTCCTCTCATTGAAAAGGTGAAGAGACTGGGGCTTTGTGCACTTCAGGAAAAACCTACGTGCTTAGCAAGAACGCAAGGACGCCTGGTCTGAGGGTTTGTAAAGGTGCAGCCTCGCTTCTTGTGCTTAGTGGAGTGGAGACGGTGAGCCAGTCCCCTTCACTCTCATGCAATGTTTCAGATAAATTAACACTTAAATTATACTGCACCTATTGGCTCATTGGAGGTCAAAGGGGATCAGTTTTCATATATTGCTCTTAATGGAGAAAATGATGGGCTCGCTGCATTCATAACCTTGAAATTAACCGAGGTGAAGTGTCTGCAAGAGTAGAGAGGACATCAGGGGGGAAGAAAGTTCCTCAGTTTGCCTTCCTGTGCTGGAAGTTAAAATGCATCTGAGAGATGTCTTATTGGAGAATGTGTCCCATGACCTCACAAACCCAGGGCCCAGTGCCTGTGAGCTAAACAAACAAAACTCTGCTTAACTGATCAAAGCATACTGCTGAGTTACTTGTTTTCAAGTGTGCTATTAAGAATTTTAGTTAGCTTCTAAAAGCTTAAGTAGTTAACACAAAAACACCAAGATAGTGCAAACACTGCGCTGAAGAATTTTAGATCTTAGAAGAGACTTTAACAATCATTTCACCTAACTCTCTCATTCATTGGGTTCCTCCATTTAGATCTAGGGGGACAAATGAGTTATAAGCCCCAGGTGGGTCATTAGGGCAGTGCATAGATAAGATAGCTTAGGATCTAAAGTATTGACCACCTCATAGATAAATCCCAGTTGGACATTTCTTGTCACGTACATAAGTGTATTCATTGAATTTTATTTCATTTTCTATGGTAAAAATTAATGAATCAAAAGGTTGTTAAGTAGTAATATTTAGAGGTTTAACACACACACACACACACACACACACACACTTCACCTTATTAAAATTGTCCAAAGCCATTTAGGAAAGTGTATTAAACCAAGGCATGAAGGATGAGATTTTCCCGACATCTTCAAGGAGTGAAACCCTGGTGGAACATGTTGTTGGTGGTAATGCAGATAAATCTACATCAACCCTCTATGAAGAGCAGTTTCCTGTTGTCTTACAGCACAGGTGGACATAGCCTACATTCATTAATCTCAATATTTGGATTCCTTTTAAGGAAATCATTCAGGAATTATTCAAATAGACATGATGAAGATGTGTATTTTACTTTTGTGAAAAAGTACAAACAACTCAAATTCATACTGGAAACGTAAATTATGCTACAATTATTCTCTGGTATTCTGATGCTTCCAAGAAACCATCACTGAACTTGATTCGTATTCGTGGCTATATCAGTGAGTTCCTACATTGTGTAACTAAGGGATAAAAACAGGTAGTTAACAATAAAAATATATAATCCCATTTATATAGAGCTGTCTGTGACATGAATAAAGAAATGTCACACACATGACAACAGGGACAAGAGTATTAAAAGTTCTTATGTCTGGATATTAGGTTATGGATATTTACATCCCTCATTCCTGAGTTATTTTGTCATTGAGAAATGATTTTGCTTTATAATCTGAAAATGAACAAACATTTTTCACTTTAGGTATTATTCTGAATGAAAAGTATTTTTTAGGGGCAAAGGGGAGCTGTTTCTGAGACTGCTTGACATATTGTATTAGACACAAGATACAACATAATTTCTCCTCAATAATGCTTAATATTTACCATAAAAACAGAAGCACCATTGTAATCTTAATATGACTTTGGATCGAAAGCAAGTGCTCAGAGATAGGTCTCGCCAGCATTTTACTGGATGAGCAAAGATTGAAATCCAAGTAGAAAACTTAGCACTATCCAGCTGCGTGAACTGGGCTCAGCTGGTGAACGGTCCCCAGACCTCATTTCCTACATTACTAAATGAGAAACCAGAGCTTGATAAACTCCAAAGAAGTCTTTACCTCCAAGGAGGGAAAAATAGAAGAAGTCAGTCCCAAACCTTCAACTGCGATGTAAAATTATCCACCAGTAATTCGCATTCCCCCAAACAGCCCTCAATTTTCTGCATAAATGTAACTCTAAGTTATAAAGGATACAATCGCATTTCAGAATTGCTCGATGGGGCTGTGAAAATATGAAGTCCTCAAGAGAAATCTTTGAGAACTTGGCAATGTGAAACACCTATTTCTAGAGTCTTGTCCGGCGACGGAGGTTGTTGAGTGACATCTGTCCTCTTGATTCCTGAGGGCCGTGATTGGGTTAGCTGTAGCCAGCGATGGGCTCCAGTTGGTTTGCTCCAGTTTGGCAGAGCCAATTCCTAAGTTTTTGTTGAGTCCGACAGACCGATTGTTAAAACAGTACTTATAATCACAGTTCTCTCTGAGATGGGTGCCTGGGAAACTGCCCAACGGGGAAATCACAAATTTACATTCCTAATTAATTTTTAATGTGTAACTCTTCTATTGTACCTACTGAAGTATTAGCTGTATGATGTAATAAACTACCTTTTGGCAAATTGTATTTTTGTACTTAAAATGGTCATTAGGTCAGAGCCCCCGTTGTTAAATTATTTGACTCCCATCACTGGATGGAACCACACATTAGGCCCAGAATGTTGACTCATCTGAGTGACCGCCAGTAAACTCTACTTCATTATCGCACTACAGTTCTCCCCCAAAGCCAGGCATACTACTGATGAAAAGGTAACTTGTACTTTGAGTTTGAAGATCATCCGGTGTGGGATTTTACTGAATCGAAAGAATTTTTCCTACAAACATTTGTAGGTTAAAAGACACATTTCAAGATACACACATATTTCACAACAAATAAACTACTCAAGAATTTGTAGAGAGTATGGAATTTAGAGGGCAGATGTAATCTTAAATAAGACCAGAAGCGATACTTCCAAGGGCCTCCTTTGTACTAAGAGGTAAGGGGAATAGGTATAATCAACTTGCTAATGACAAGTCTGATGAGAAGTAGCAGCTGACACAGTTCAGAGTCAGAATGATAGAGGGAGTGGTTGGGACTATGGTTAAGTAAGGAGGTGATTTCCACTTGACTCAAACACAGTATCCACATGGAAATAACAGAGCTCGTGTTGCCAATACCCACCCCCACCATGAGAAGATGAAAATCCAGATTCTATTTGTAGGTCTCTGATCCGTAAATGCTGAGAAAATCAAAATCTATTCCTATTTGAAGCCAGAGTGCATTGAGATAAACAAGATTGTGATCCAGATTTTAACCAGTCAGGCGAGTCACTGGCTCAGAGAGAGCATGTGCACTCTGATTGCTTAAGTAGATATATGTACAAAGAATGACTAAGAGTGCTACATGCTGAAATGCAGCATGGCGTGCTTATCTTAGTTGGTGGGGCGTCTCTTGGACAAGGTACCATTGGAGGAGAAAAGGAAGAGGGCGGGCGAAGGACATTCTAGAGAGAAAGGGGATTGTGAAAACGACAGACAGACACAAAAGCCTGTGTCCTTATTTGTATTTTTTAAAATACAGTCAACGGAGTTAAAGTATTAGGCATGGGGTAGGTGAACAGGTTAAGAATTGTCGGGGGGTGGGGGGGGGTGTGTGTGCAAAAGAACTTTAATTCAAAGCCTACTATAAACGGGGCATTTCACTAGTATGCTGGACCCTTGTTTTCCTACTTCTGTCTAAAGATATTATAATTTCCCTCTTATAGGTACGAAAAGCAAGGCTGACAGTCATTGGCCAATCCATAATCTCACAGCAGGCAGGCAGTGGGGCTGGAAGTGAAACCCCTCCATGTCTGAGGCTAAGGTCAGAGTTAGGTATCGAGGACGCTGAGGTGCGGGTTCATCGCGGAGACCCACAGGCTCGGGTGGCAGCTGCACACCACATATGGCCAGTAGGCACTTGAAATGGGACAAATGACCCGAGCCTTCACTTTTAAACAGATCATTCCCTAACTGGAGAACTTTTAAGTGGGTGAGGAACAAGTTGGGTATATGAGTCTTCATTTCCACCTATACATTGTATGAAGTCTGACTGAAAACCAAGCCTTCCCAACAAAAGTTTAGCATCCGAATTGAGATGGCTTCTAAATGTAAGCACATACACCCCAGATGGAGCACTAAAGAAAAGATCCAGACTTAGTATGGAAAAAAAAGAAGGTATAATATTGTATAATGATGTTTCGATGTGAAGTAGCTTCACCAGCCTCTCGCTCTCATTTCCCCTTTTGAGGATCTTCATGGAACCTGAACCAATCTGAAAACTTCGTGTCTGCTTCTTCCTTCAGGTCTCCCCTAGGAGAATGTGCGCTCCTGGGGGCCAGAGAGCTTTCCCTCTTCACTCTTCTACCCCCACGCCTACACAGTCACCCGCAGATCGAACACGATCATTATTTAAAGAATTAAAAATACATAGAAACAAGACAGAATCTTTGAATTTCAAATAGTTAACCAAACAGTGGAGCTAGTTTTTCCACAGCCTTACAGCTTCTTACTAACTCCAGAAGAAATAATTAGAGCATTGATTAACATTTACTTCTGGTAAATCTCCATTCTTAAGGCTGATTTGATTGCCTGTTAGGTAGTTTGAATAGCCTATCACCTATGTTTGAAATGTGGATGTATGAAAGCATACATTAAATGTGGCTTCCTTAATGAAATGCCAGGCTTGTGCGTTGTAAAAATTCCAAATTCTAAATATGTAAGTTTTTGCTAACGGGACTTCCCATGAACACACAGTCTGGAAGAATAGGGAAGCGTTAACCAGAAGAAAACTCACTAGGGTACTTTCTTTCTTGTCCCAACAGTAAAGCAGAAAAGAACAGCTGAGTCTAGGTTTATGTTAACATGTGATTCATTACTCTGATAATACCTTAAACATTTTCAAGCGGTAATTTCTCTTCTGAAAATATAGATGCATTCTACGTGAATATGCTGGTTTGTGGCATGTAATGCTGAAACGATTGCAAGGAATGGATCTGAAAAGAGATTCTTTTACTTCCTTGACTCTGGTTCTACTGACCTGATCAACAATGCAACTGAAAAACCATCCTTCAAGGATACAGGAACAAAAGCATAACCTTTGCACTAGATGCATTTTTACTTATAAAATAATACTTTTACACACACCTACTAAGTTCACATCACTAAATATCATAACCAAATGATCTGGATCCCCAAAGATTTTCAAATAACTTACTGATAGTTTGTATCACAAACTGGTAAAAGGATGAAATCCATTCAAATATACAGTTTCCTCATTTGTGACAGATATAATACCCTTTACATATTAAGCTCAATATCATTCATCTTAACCACTTCAAAATGCCACGCATTAAAACATGGTAAATGAGAAATGCTAATGAAGTATAGTAGCAAAGGACTGAACAAATTCTTCCTATTGTCCTTGGATGTTGACATGATTATTCCTTATCTGTCATTCAGCAGCATCTAAGAAGCTAAAATTCTTGTAA
>NW_022111372.1:62183406-62231700 GCF_000313985.2 Echinops telfairi
CTAACCACATTTTCAAGGTGCAGTCCTGTTTGGGCTGCCCATTTGCACATCTACTTAAAATAAAAATCTTGCTTTGAGGAAGTCTGCTGGATTCTTCATTTGGAAACTTGACCTAACTATCACATTTGAATTTGTTATTCAGTTTCAGGATTTCTCATGTTCTTCAAAGGCTTCTTTTGAAAGGCTCTGAATGCACACGTTCTCTTCTCTTTCCCTGGAGAGTAGACCCATGCACGCACGCACGCTCACAAACAGATACAGTGTACGATGAAACCCTTTGTGTTAAAGAAACTCGGAGTTAAAAAAGATACACTTACGTGATTTGCCAAAGAATAAGATGACAGGAATAATTAAATCAAGAAAAAAGAACTCAATAACTGTAAATATATTTAAAAATTAGCATATCCTGAGCACACACTGCCAGGTCTTGTTCTAAGCACTTTCTATGCATTAAATCACTTAGCCCTCTCCTTCCTATGAATTGTGGCTACTATTGCTGTTTTCAATCTCCAACTCAAGTATTTAAATGCAGCTAAGTTTTTCTACCCAGGATCATACAGCTAAAATGTTGCAGAACTAAGATTCTAACCCAATAGTTCTGACTCCACAGCCTAACAATTTACTCTATTACCTCATTTAAAAAGTTAAAAGCAATGAATAGTAATCTCCTAAATAGTAGTACACTATTACAGAAAGCTGAACTCGAGGGATTTCATTCAAGTTCATACTCATGAGCGATGATTCGCCAGCTTCAAAAGTGTAACATAGCCCATCATTTGTGTTGCCCTTTTTTGCGTGCTAGGACCCAAACAAAAGCTCTTTCAAGATAATCTCTTTGAAAACAAAAGTACAACATTGTGAAGGTGAGAGACAGCCTCACAGTCAGAAGAGCAGAGGGCAGCCTGGGCTTGATGAGTTGTTCTGTGGGTTTTATGTTCTGTGCATTCCACAAAGTAACGGGAAATTAAATTAACACGGTTCTTTATAGCATCTTAAATTTTTACCACAATTAATTTCCTGCACTACTGTATTTTGGTACCACAGCCATAATTTGAGAAAATTTAACTCCGATATATCATTCCTTCCTCCAATAAAAGAAATAGTTTTTCCAAACTTACTTCTCAACAGCCTACCTGTTTGCCTTAATTTATGTGAAAGGTTATGGGCATATGGGACTGTTATACATTTAAAGTGGAAGAAGTATAGGTCTCTTCCCCTAAGTGGCTCTCTATCCCTCCAATACTTTTCACAAAAGAGTGATTTATCCAAGGAATCAGGCCTACTGGAAACATGGTTACGTACCAGCTTGGATCTCTCTCTAGGGGGTGGTGGGTCAGGGGTTGGCCTGAGCACTGCAGGGTCAGCAGTGCGACCCTGATGGCTGTTCTGCAGCAGAAATGGAGCCTTCTGCTCCTGCAAAGATGGAAACCACAGGGGCAGCTCTACCTTATCCTATAGGGTCACCATGACTTGGAGTCAACTCATGGCACAAAGTTCTTTTGTTTATCAAAAAAAATTCACTCTGGGCAAACTTTGGTAACATTTGAAAGGCACTCGAAGGTACGTGATTTATTCTGCTTTCTACTCACATCAGCAAAGATGTGAATCTCCAAAAGGCAGTCTGAAGCAATTTCAGAGAAGGGTGCTCTGTAAGTCACCTGGTAAGCCCTCTCTACTTCCCAAATAAGAAAATGCAGCCTGGATGGAGTGAAGTGACTAGTGTAAGCATTCCTTCCACGTCGGCGTGCTACATAAATTTTCTCTTGCCCTAGGCAGAGGGATAGAATTTGTGCACAGTCCTGGGACAGGGCATGTCTCTGCTAACCAAGTATAGTTTATGTTTCTATAGCTGCAAACTTCCCTTTCTTCAGATATTAAATATGAAAGGAGTAGGAAAGCATTGCCTATTTTCTTCCTTGTGTTACTAATGTTCCCTAGCTTCTACATGATAACTTGACTCATAAGACATATGGAATGTTGACTTGCAGACGTCTCTGTGCACAGAAGACTCTTCTTAGTGACCTCAATGCTGGCTTCTGACTCGCGATCATATTCCAAAAGGGTTTTTGAGTAAAACTTTACTCAGAACAATTCTCCCACAGAAAAGTTATTATATATAGTAGCTTGATAAACCAGGCAAGACGTTATAGAACTTTAACACTCAGTGAGTATTTCCCTTGGGCTCATAAGGCAGGATCTATGTAAAGTTTATGAAGGGGGATTATCTTTCTGACACGCTCTCATATTGGATTGTTCTTCCTCTATCCCCTATCAGTCATTGTTGACCTTCTCCAAACCTTACCAGTTCCCATCCCCAAAGCGCTAGAATTCGGTATGATTCTTCTTTTATCGAGAGGAGCAAAGTTACTAAATACAGTTACCATAATTTTGAGGTCTTGAGAGCTTCCACCTCCAGATAGACCAATGCACTGACTTTGCCTTGATTCTAACCCACAGTGATGCTACGGGGCAGAGGAGTGCTGCCTTGTGGTGGGGGGAGGGGAGGTTCCAAAGCTGTAAATCCTTCTGGAAGCAGATTGCTTCACCTTTCTCCCCTGGCTGGTAGATTCTTCAGTAACCTAGCTTAACAGGAGGAACTCCATTTTGTTTCAAACGCCCTTGAACCCTTGCTAGCAGCTAGCCCCTCCTCCTCCTCTTCCCTCTCCCGCCTCTCCCAACAAGACCTTGACTCATCCGAGATGTCTTAAAGCTGTCTGCACAATTAGCAAGAAATGTATACTATCTTGTAAGACCTTGAATTAACACCCACAGCTTTGCTGCTCCCCCCAAGCCCTGCTATTCTGCCAACCTGGTACAAATGTAAAGGCCAGAATACACTGTCCCTTGAGCCAGCCCCCTATTTTGAGCTTTAAAAGGTTTGGAATTTCCGTGTTCTAGATTAAGAGGTTCCTAGACCCTAGCCTACTCTCGGTCTAGCTGTTCAATAAAGGCTTTAATTATTAATATAATTAATAATTATTATTGTGGTTGATCTTGTCTGTTTATAACAGATTTGACCTTTTGATTAGCAGCCTAATATTAAACCAATGAGTCACCATATCTCCCTCATCTTCACAGAAGTAACCTTAACTTTTATATTCCAGACTGTGGTCTTGAATCCTCCTTTAAAAAAATGGGGTGGCGGGGGGGCAATCTGCTTATTGGCATCTTCCACAATCTACCACCAGCCAGAATGGATGTCTCCTTCGGTGATCCAACCACTCCAAAAAGCTTGCCAATCACATTTTTTGGACCTCACTTAATCTCTTTTCTCTGTAAAAAAGGCCACCCCCATTGGGAAATGCCACCAAGACTCTGTTCCATCATTGCCCCTCTTTGGGAGATGCATTCAAACCCCTGGCGATGGCAGATAATGATTTATGAGTGAATAATTGGAAAGGCAGACGGATGACAAATAATAGACCGTAGACCACTGACATCTCTAATTTGGGGGATTTATCTAAGGTATATCAAAGTGAACAGAAGACTAGTTATTATGGGTAGAAAATACGAGGGCCCAGCTTGGGATTAAGTGCGTTGGCCAGAGCTCAGAAGGGATCTACTCTGGGTGCGGTTTCTAAATCTTTCATTTCTGTTCAACCATATAGATTACAAAGCATTTTCATACATATTATCTCATTTGATCTTGAAAGCCTCCGAGGCAGCCAACAAAGTCATCGAGTCTTATTTTGCAAAGGGGGAATGGAAAGTGCCTGTAGGAAACGGCCCTTTTGAAGGTCAGCTGGGAGGCGGTGCAGTCTCTCCACGAGATGTCTGTCATGGGACTTTAGAAGTGGCTGCTTTCAGATCCTCTGTCAGGTTTCCTTCACTTCTGTCGACTTTGGAGGTCCTGCATAGATATCTTTTTTAACCAAAAGAATTGCATGGTAATGAGGGTGGATGTGGAAGCAGAGGGTAGATTCAGGCAGAAATCTGGTGTTCTCACATGTTATTTTCAATGGAACACATGTGAGCACATGAATGGGATCCTCTGAACCCATCCCTCCAATTAAAAGCTTTATTTCTGTTCATTCATTGTTCTTAATTCACCACCTGTGGTGGTAGTTGTCATACTGCGGTGACTTGTGTGTTGCTCTGGTTCTGGAAGAGATCTCCCTAACCGTTCAAATACCAGCAAGGTCACCCATGGTGGCCAGGTTTAAGAAAAACCTTCCGTTTAAGACCAAAATCAGTGACACACGGAGCTGATGACAACTCAGAGTGACCGTGTATAGGGTTTCTCAGACGGTAGATGTTTACAGAAGCAGATCGCATCATCTTCCTCCTGAGGAGCAGCTGTGGGGTTTGAACTGCCGCCCTCCTGAATGGCAGTCCATAGCTTATCAAACAGCACTCGGGGGCTCCTTTCAGACCAAGACAGTCTTAAGAAAAAAGGCCTTGTGATCTATCTAGTACCAAAAATTAGACAATGAAACCCTATGGAATACAGTATTGTCTGAAACTTTGGACCATCCGGAAGGGTGGTCTGCTTGCTGCAGGAGGGCGTCGTGTTTGCTAAAACGGAGGGTGGACTTACACAGTGGTCAACACAACGGAATCACGCAGCAGCGATCAGGAGGGTGGCTCAGACTGTGCATCATTTTGTTTTGTTTTGTTTTGTTATACATAAGGTTACCGTGACCTGGCCCCAATAACAAGAACAACAAAAGGTATTCTTAGAAACAAAGGGAAAGCTAAATATCCAAAAGTCTCATTAACTTCTTCATTTGTGAACCATAGATGATGACTGTTTGTGTATTTATTTATATATATTAAAAAAAACAAATTAGCATTTCAGCTACAAAGCATCTGATAATTAGTTTCATTTTTATCTGAGGCACAACACTGACTGCCTCCCTCTCTCTTACGGGGTAACACTGACCCACTCTAACGTCGATTTATTTCTCTTGAAGTAACAAGAATTGTGATATATTTTGGGGGAAATTGACTGAACAAGTCTCCTCAGACGCAATGTAGCTCATTTAATGGTAATGAAGGTGATTGAGTGCCTTTATATACTTTTAATCTACTTGCACATTTTATAATTAAGGAAAGCATATATTATGAAGAAGATTAAGAAGCTTAAAGGACTATTCAATGTTATTGCCTGCCAGTGATTTTATTTTATTTTTTACAAAGGAATGATCACCTGATCACCATAAGCTAATAAACGGTCAAGGGGGTCTTCCATGTCCGCTCTTTTCCCAGACCTTTACATTTGCTCCGTTGTCAGGGGCTCATTTGTCCCGCAAGAAATGAATGTCAACATCATCAGGAGAAGAAATGTCCTGCGGCATCACAGATTACGTCCTTACATGATGGCGGGTACAGGTTAAAATCTGATCCTATGAAATATGCAAGCTGATGTTTGAATAATTGTGAGTTACTATCTCTTCCATCTGATAACTTAAGTCTACAAATCAGCCAATCTACAGATTTCTGGTTGGTGTTTTATAACAAAATTGCTACTAAGAAGAAGGATCAGAAGTCTACACTTGTGGAGTGGGGGCTGTCTAGTTCAGGAGAGGGCACGGCCACACTGATTATTGTGAATGAAATCTTATTGAAAGCCTGTGTCTTGGCACATTGCCATGATGCTTTTGCATCACAACACAAACATTGACGCAGGTAACTGTGAGCGAGGTCTGAAGGCCTGTAGAGTCTAAGGCTTTTTTCATTCATTTTTCTCATTTTATATGTAGAAAACCAGAGTCCCAGGAAGAATGATTTGTCTAAGGTTGCACAGATAATTTCTAAGTTTTATTGAAAAATGTACTTTATCATCACTAAAGTGTCATCCATTATAAGAAACAATAAACAAGCCTGACTTTCAGTTGACTATCTATTATTACTTAATTAATCATAAGAACTTAAACAGATGACCAGATGGCACCCTGATGGCATCGTGATTACAACTTGGGCTGCGATCCTCGAGTTACTGACCACCAGCCACTCCATGGGAGAAAAAGACCAGAGTTCCCTAATCTCTCTTTAACAGTTTGCCGTCTCAGAAACTTACAAAGGCAGAGCTCTGCCCTGTCCTACGTGGTTGCTATGAGTCGGCGTGGCCTGGATGGCAGTGAATTTGTTTGTTGTATTTTTGGGGGCGAGAGTGGGGTGGAATAGATGACCTATTTATCAATCATTTACTTAATTTACACTGTCCCTTTAATTTATAGTGGGAGGAGCCCTGGAAGTGAGTACACAGTTCCAATCCAGCCGCCATTTTGTGAGCGTCAAGGTGAGTCTTGCTTCCCTTGTAGAGTTAGTCTCCGAAACCCAGAGGGACGGCTCTGTGCTGTCCTGTGGGGTCACTAGGAGTCAGAATTGACACAATGGTACTGTTTCATCTTTTGGTTTTGCCCTGGTCATTATCCAAGGTGCAACATGCTTTCTTTCTTCTCTTGGGAATCTCAGCTGTGTTCAGTTACCTTCTGCTCCCCAGCTTAGAAAAGAAGAGGGGAAAGATGGCTCCATTGCCATATTTCGGACTGAGTTCTGATTTTTACACATGAGTGAATTCTCCTTCTCTCGGGCCAAGTCCCTGTCTCAGGAACTGGCATCGAAACATGAATGGCTGCAATGAATTGAATTATGGATTCTTGGGGAATTCTCTTTTTTTCCCAGAGAGTAAGAAGAAGACTCTTTCTCTTTCTATGACTGGACAGAGAAAAATGGAAGTCATTTCTCTCCTTCAGTCTTGGCAGTCATTTTCTGACCATGAGGTAAAGCAGTCTGATAACAAGGGTGACACAGAGCTCAGGATACATTTGATGAAAAGACAAAGAAGGCAAACGAGAATTCTGACCAGATTCTATGTAAGCCTGATACAGCTCTTAACATTTAGTTATGCAAATCCGAATGTTACCTTACTGTATTAACTAGGTCATTTCACATAGCTTAAAATATTTGAATATTAAAACATAACTTTAAGATTCAGGATCAGAATATACCTATCTCACATTTGCTATGAACACGAAGTGAGATAAAATATTTAAAGTCTAGTATGCAGTGAGCATTCAATGAATTCACGATGATGTCTTCAATGTTAGTATCAGTGAATTTTAATTCTCACTAGATTTGTAAAAGCTAGAAAATAGGTAGAAATATTTGCAATATCATCATCAAATATATGCAATAAATAACTTTTTATGTTGCAATATCAATAGTAATATCGCAGGGTTCCAGATACACAAGATTCCCCTTGTTCTTTAGCTAGATTGTAAAAGGGGCACAAGAACCCTGCATTGGACATTTGGCCTGCTTATCATCTCAAAATTAACCTAGCTGAAATAAATGTGTTTATCTTATTAAGCATGAAAATTTCCATGAGTATGATATTTAAGATGAAGAAAATATATTTATTATAAAACTAATGATGAAGGGGAATAACAAACCAGTATTTAGTCAAATTGTTAAAAACCATACTCATTATCTAGATACACTGAGTCCAGAGAGAGTACAAAAAAGCCGAGAGGCATTGGTGTGGAGTCATTCCTTGGTGTCTGAATTTGAAAGCAGGTAGCAGATAGCATCACTAACAAATATCCAAGACAAATACCCTCTTCGAATATGAGTATTACCAAATATCATTATCATATTAGACAGTACTCAGGTGGGTTTGGGAGTAAACAAAAGTGCTTTGTTCCTTATAGGGATAAACTAGCTTATCCTCTTTAGGATGAGAGATGATAGCAGAAATAATTGAAACATTTCCTGTCCTTCTTCCTATCTCAAGAACAATATTCAGGATAGGGTGCATGGCCAGCTCCACTCCAGCTCATGGCTGATGTTTCATCAGAATAAAAAACAAAAACGTGGTGTGAGGTGCTATTGAGTCGGTCCCAATCCATAACAGCCCTAGACACAGCCGACTAACTCCCCTGCCCTGTGCCTCGTCCCTTTCTTCCCGAGCTCCAGTCCACTGTTACAGCCCTGTGTCAAGCCAGCTCGTTCACTGCTCCAAGCATCAACTTCACCAGGTATGATGTCCGTCCCTGTCCAGGGACTGGTCTCTCCTGACAACCTGTCTAAAGTACATAAAATGAAGTCGCCCCATCCTTGGAGCTAAGGAGCCTTCTGGTTGTACAGCTGCTCTTTGGACACTCCATGGCACTTTCAGGATTATTTGCCAGCATTATCATTCAAACACATCAATTTTTCTTCAGTCTTCCTCATTTAATGTCCGACTTTCACATAGTTGTGCTCTATGGAAAATGCCAGGGCTGACGTCAGGCACTATTTAGTCTTCGAGTATCATCCTTGATTTTCACCATGTAACATCTTGAGTTAAAAGAGTTCTTTTGCAGCAGATTTACCCAATAAAATGTGTTCGTTTGATCTCTTGACTGCTGCTTCCATGAGCATTAATTGTGTATCCAAGCATGAAAAATCCTGGACAACTTCAATCATTTCTCCCTGTATCATGATGTTAGCCAGTGATTAAGCATCAGGCTGCCAGCAGCAGTTTGAACCCATCAATCATTCCTCTGGAGGAAGATAGAGCTTTCTACTCCAGTAAAGAGTTACAGTTTCAGAAATTCACAGGGGCAAATCTATCCTAAACCGACTGGGTTGCTATGAGTCAGAATCTACTTAGGAGCAGTGAGTTTGGTTTTAGTTTTTATCTACTGATCTAATTGTGAGGATTTTGCTTTTCTTTACATTGAGCTGTAGTATATTGAAGGCTGCAATCTTAATCTTCATCAGTAAGTGCTAAAAGTCCCCCTCACTTTCAGCAAGCAAGGCTGTGTCATCTGTATACCACAGATCGATAGTCAGCCTTCCTCCAATCTTGATGCTACACTCTTCTTCATATAATCCAGTTTGTTTGGTTATTTGTTCCACATACAGATTGAATAAGTATGGAGAGAAAATCCAAACCTGATGCACTCTTTTCCTGACTTTAAATCATGCAGAGTACTCTTGTGTTGGTACAATTGCCTCTTGATCCTTGTATAAGTTCCACATGAGCATAATCAAGTGTTCTGGAATTCCCATTCTTCTCAAGGCTATAGATTGTGATGATACATTAAAATAAATGCATTGGTATAGTCAATAAAACACAAATAAAGATCTTTCTAGTATTCTCTGCTCTCAGAGAAGATTCATTTGACATCAGCAATGGTATCCCTTATTCCATGTTCTCTTCTGAATTTGGCCTGAACCTCTGTCAACTCCCTGTCAGTGTACTTTCTTCTACAACCTTTGTTGGATGATCTTCAACAAAATTTTACTTCCATGTGATATTAATGATGTTCTATCATTTAAACATTCTGTTGGGTCATCTTTCTTTGAAATGGGTGCAAATATGGATCTCTTCCAGTCAGTTGGCCAAGTAGCTGTCTTCCAAATTTCCTGTTATATACAAGTGAGTGCTTCCATTGCTTCATCAGCTTGCTGATGGTATTTCAATTGGTATTCCATGAATTTCTGGAATCTTGTTTTTTACTACCACTCTCAGTGCAGCTTGGATGATTTCCTTCAGTACCATTGGTTCTCGGTCCTATGCTATCTCTTGAAATGGTAGAATGTTGACTAGTTCTTGTTGGTACAGTGACTCTGTGTGTTCTTTCGATCTTCTTTTGATGCTTTCTGCGTCATTCAATATTTTATCCATAGAATCTTTCAATATTGCAACTCAAGGCTCGACTTTTTTCATTAGTTCTTTGAGTTTAAGATGTGTTGAGTATGTTCTTCCCCTTTGGTTTTCTAATTCTGGGTCTTTGCAGATTTCATTACAATACATTATAATATTTGAATTGCTCTTCTTGAGATTCCCTTGGGATTTTCTGTTAAGCTTTTTGACTTCATCATGTCTTCCATTTGCTTTAGCTACTCTATGATTAAGAGGAACTCAGAGTTTCTGGGCATGCATTTTGATCTTTTCCTTTTTCCTGACTTTTCAATGACCTTTTCCTTTCTTCCTGAGTGGTATTTTTGAGGTCTTCCCATAGCTCATGAGCACATTCAGTCCTTGGCCTCGTTTTTTGCTGCTGATACTGGCTTCTCCATCATTTGTGCCCACAGATGTTGTCAATTTAATTGCTTCTATTTTTATGGATTGTGATAAGAGTTGTATGAGCCCACAATAAAATTATTTTTTTCAATTCTTCTATTCTGTGTATCCATGTGCATAAAATAGCCATTTGTGTTGTTGGGGAGAAAAACCAAAACAACTCAGGTTTATCAATCATTCACTCAGTCCGAAAGCTGATGACTGATGTAGTTAGGTACTAACTATTGAGTCAGTTCAGACTCATAGCCACCCAGTGTACAACAGAAGAGGACACTGCTCCCCAGTCCTGTGCTAGAAAGCAGGAAAAGTATTGCTTGCTAGCAAAGAGTCCATTCACATATTCATTTTTAAAAATTTAATCATATGATAAGGCATGCTTATTCTGCTATTTGGGGCCTTATCTCCTTTCAGAAACAGAAATTAAGCACAACATCATGAGACATTGCTTTAGTCAACTTGATTAACAGTATGCACTGACTGTTCTTCACTGAAGGACAGTAGACAGGAAGTTTCCATCCCTGTGACAACCCAGGAATTCTCCTCTGATCTGTGGGTCTCAGAGGAGTATTCAAGGCAAGAAAGGGGAAGGTAGATTGACTGGTACATGAATAGAAAAGGCTTTGGCCTCACTCAACCTCACAGATTAGAATACCCCAGTGGTGGTCTATTCCCATAAACAAACAAATCAAAAAGAGACACTGTCCTCAAGTTGCGTCTGACTCACAACCACCCTATAGGACGGGAGAACTGGCCCTGTGGGTTTCTGAGACAGTAACTATTTATGGGAGTTGAAAGTCCCATGATTTTTCCCAGGTTTCAAACTGGTGACCTTGCAATTAACAGTAAAATGTGTATCCCACCACCTTGCACCTTGGCCTTGTACCTTAATAGCTTGATTTACTATAACATCATGATACGGTTTCTCTGAATGCATTCCATATCACAAATGCATATCATATCATGCTTTCAGTGGCATCCTTATCAAAGACAGTCATTGTGGAGTGATGAGACGTTAAGCAAATGACCATTTATAAATACTTTACAGATTCAAGTACTAACTCACATAATAACTAATTCCCAAACAAAGGAGAAGCCTTTGTTTCATGTTCATTTTGAAACTCAGTAGTGAGAGATCATTACATGGGGAGGCATATGGCTAGTGAACATATCACAAAAGCTATTCCCCTGGTATTCTAATGAGGTCCCTTATGCTCTGGGGCCTATGTTTAAAAGGCGATGTCCAGGTTTCAACCACAGCCAAACACTGGTGTGTTAGAAGAAAGTGTTTTTACTACCGCTACTTATATCCAAAAGCAGTTGTAAATGTTCCCCTCTATGAAGTCCAAACTAACAATGTATTGTAATGGTTCCTGAACTTCTGTCACCTTCTATGAGAGACTGTGGTACTTTGAAAGGAGCTCTCCTGGGCTGTCAGGTAAGGGTAGGACTGCAGTTCCGAAGCCCCTCCAGCAGCTGTCTGCTCTCGTGAAGACCGCCAGCTTTGGGAACCCTGTACAGGGTAGCTAGGAGTTGAAATCAACTCCGTGGTGGTGGGTTTGACTTTGGTGGGGGGCACTCTGAAGGAAAATAAATCTACTGTAACAACCAAAGAGTTACTTAGATTTTCAAAACATTATGGGAAAACTGTTAGATAAATTATTCATTCACTTTTGTTTCTGGCTATGTAATCCCTCACTGAATCTGGACTCGCCACGAAGACAGACAGAAAAGGCAGGGATTTGTATTCTCTCGCATCCTAGTGCAAACCAGAACAACGGTCAATTGTCCCAGGTCTATCAGAGGATGATCTATTCATTCATTCTTCCATGTACGCTTTAATTGAAAATATTTATTGAGAGCCTATTATGCAACAGAAAAACAGTTAATCATCCATAAGCAAGTGATACCCAATACACTCCGGGTTTCACATCAGGGGGCGTAGGTGTCTACTGGTGGTTTATAAAACTTTTTAGAGCCTTTTACTAGACAGCCTGGTCATACAGTGAACCTACAACTGTTCTTATGTACCCTTAAAAAAAAAAAGGATTAATTCAGGTAGGCACAGCAGCAGCATGCTACATTCATAAATGCAATTATTTAGCGGAAAAGGTGAAATGGCACATTTGGGGTGGATGGTGTTTGGTTTCACCCTGGCCTTCCTTGCTAACTCTCCGATTCTAAGCAGCATTCTCTCTCTCTCTCTCTCTCTCTCTAGAGAGAGAGAGAGAGAGAGAGAGAGAGAGGGAGGTGTAGGGATACTCAGCCTAATGAAACAGGCCAGGTTTAATTCCCTTAATCGCTTGGTCAGGGCAACTGAATTAACCAAGCATATCTGTTCTCTTTGGAGGACCCAGTCTGGTTCTTTCTCTTTATGTAACAGGGTTCCTTAGAGTTATTATATTGTTGAGTCTCTTTGGCCTATTTGCCCCCTGCCTCTCCTCACCCCAGGGGGGTGGGTAGGGGAACGTGGGGCATTCATTAAAATGCAAAGTGCAGGCCTGCCCATGTGATTACCCTCCCTATAGGAATAGGGATTTAATCCCTCCACAGGGCTTCTTTATTTGGCCAAATCTTTTACAATATGATGAAGGAAATGTGAAAATGGAAGGGAAAATGCAAATTTACTGAACTGATTGTTTTTGTTTTTCTGCTTCTTTCTCATAGAGCTAAGAGAACAAAAATCGTGGGCTGTGTTGTGAAAATAAGCCTGTGACTAATGTTACCTATCTCAAAAAGTCATCTTCAAGTCCAAGTTTTTGATGCTGTGCTAACTTTAAACTTGAACATAGCTGCCAGGATCTTCCTTTTATAAAATTCATGAACATATTTTGGGAAATTTTTAGTTTTCTCGGATGGTCCCAAGAACCAAGCACTTAATCCATCCATCAATCTTCCAATCTAATACTTTCTTTTCACAAAACAAGCTTAAATGGTGCATTTTATCCTGATTCACTTAAAAGATAACAATATCTTTGTTCCCTTCGGATTTCCCTGATCAACATCAGGTTCCACAATACCAAGTCCACTGGCTTGGCAGCCTATTGTTTTACATGACTCTCTGAAGATCCCCTTATGGATGCAGCCGTACTGGAAAAGTTTAAGATGCACTAGCTACAAGAATGCCACGTACTAGTAATCTAATTGTATTAGGAATTGATTTAGTGTTTCAGTCTAATCCATGTAGAATTTTACCTTTTTCCTAAAACAAAGTAAACTTGCCATGATAAATCAAAGTCTATCACTTCCTCTTAGTCTTGCGGTTCTCAACCTGTGGGTCACGACCCCTTTGGGGACAAACGACCCTTTCACAGGGGTCACCCAATTCATAAGTGTAGCAAAATTACAGTAAATGAAATACAGCAAAATGAACTAGCAACAAAAATAATGTTATGGTTGGGGGGTCACCACAACATGAGGAACTGTATGAAAGGGTCGCGGCATTAGGAAGGTTGATAATACTGAACCATTTAGTCTTTGCTTGAATGCTTTTGTGCAGATTGGGTTTCATAAAAAATGGCACCCACTTATTTATTTAATCTCCATTGAGTCAGCACATTTCTGTTGAACAAATGTGGATGCACACAAGGCTATAAATATGAGAAGTAGAAAAATGCATGCTTTCCAGTTATAGTAACTCTATGTTTATTTTTTGACATAAGCTACTATAGGATTCTAGTCATGACCTACCTCAATTACCAAAGGCGGAGTCAAGACCATGAACAGTCAGTAGCAGATACCTAGGTTCAGGATGGGGTGGGGCTAGATGAAGGGACTGATAATACTGAATTCAGTTTTCTATCTTGTTGCAGTTCTCGCTCCCACCTGATTGATACCATCAATCTCTTAAAAATATAATGGCAATGATACCTATGACAAGCTGAATTGTGCCCCCAATACCAATTTTTTTAAAGTGCTGACTTCATGATCTTAAACCCAACCACTTCTGAGTGATTACAAGAGCAAAGTAGACACAGGGACACACACACACTGAGACAGAGACGGAGAGACGCAGACCTCAAGAATACAAGGGACCACAAGGATCACTGGCCGACTCCAGAATGGGAATAGAGCTCACAGAAGGAACTTGCGTGGTAGAAGCTCTGATTTGGACCTTCATCCTCCAGGACAATGAGGAAATAAATGTCTCTTCAGTAAAGCTCCCCACTTGAATAATTTCTGTTTTGGTAGCACTAGTAGATAAGACAACACTACCTCCCCTAAATCCAAAATCCTATATGTTTAATTCCATTTTTGCCTCACTAACTCCCCTTGCACTACTATCTTTATGTTACTTTGTATACTACAGCACATTCGCCTTCTTTCTGTCCCTGTAACAGACTAACCTGATATACCTAATTCATCCAAGACCCTTGCTAGCCTATAAACTTGTCTTCAATTAAATTAAACACAAAACAAAACATCCACCCTGGCAGACACACTCCTCAGGTGCATTGCTTCAGAAAGCCACACAGCCTTTATGGCAGGGGGAAAAGATCCCCACCCCTACCCCCCAATCCTCTATGAGGATACATACAGCCCCTTACCTGATATGACAGTTTTGCAAGACAAGTATGAAATTTCAGTTCCCTACTTCTCCCCTTGACTAGGGCCTTTATTCAGTACACATTCTATCCAACGTTCCCTGGCATCCCTGGGAAACCTCTGCCTGGAGAAGCTCCTCTCCCAGAATTCCCACATCCGGTTTTTCTCATCACTTGGCTCTCCTTGCAAAAGTTGTCTCCTCTGAGCAGTCTCTTGTGACTGCCTGAAACCCTCACTTCTGCTCACCAGTCAAGTCGGTGTCTAGCATGCTGTTTCTGGCCTCTGTAGCATTAGCCTCGGAACTGAGCTTAAGTGCTAGTTTGTTGGTCTGCTTATAAGCTGTCTGCCCCTCACTAGAATATGAGTTCCTGGAGCCTGGCACTGCCAAGCAATGTTAGCATGCTTGGACTAACAAGCTCCTCCACAAAATACATGTTGGAATAATGGGGATTCAATGATTAGGGATTTCATTGAAGGAGAATGTGGTCAATAGGGATATTTCAGAGTTATAGTGATAATAATCTTTATGAAAGACTTCTGTTCTGGTTTTATTTTTTCCAGGACATCACAATATGCTTGTAGTGCAAGAGATGGTCAAAACGCCAATCAAATTTCTTACGGTTCTGTCAGCCAACGTATTTTTTCTTCTAGATTCCGTTTTTATGGTTATGGAGAGGTTTCAACTCCAGGAGCAAAAGGACTCTGATAGCACAGAGCTATCAGTCAGAAAAAGAGACTAAGCCGAAAAGAATTTTCGGCCATCGACACAGGCAACAATCTGCCTTAGTTCATTCACAACCAGTAGAAAGGGCACTTTTACAAGTCGATCACCTTGATCTCCACAACAAAGACAGAAGTAATCTAATAACAAATCCTATCCCGTGACATCAGTTGATACTAACATTAGTTTCTCCAATAGGAAATGAAATCATAATACATGGCACCTGCCAAAGGAGTTCACTAAAGAAATCAGCGCAACTCTCAATTCCAAACACAGAGAAGGAAACTTTGAGCTCGCTTTCTGGCCTCAAGTTTTCCTATTAACAGGGGGTAAAGGACTGCGGGGAGGCACTCTTAAACTTTAGCTGTCAACACAAGGATCTACAAGGATAACAAACAAATGTGGGCATCTCTGTCTTGTGCCTTATCTAACTTATCAGCTCTCATGGAGGTCTTTAGCTCTGGGCACGTCCTCCATCTCCCTGAACGAGGGAACCAGTGAATTCTGTGCCTTACTATCCAGCATATCTAAAACGCTATTTCCAAACTCACAGTGAGTATGTCCACACAGAGGTTGAAACTCTTCACTTGTCCATGCTCCTATGAGTAAATGCAAATCACTTAGTCATGGACTTTATTAGCGATAACTTGGTTCAAGTGTGCATTTGGGTGAAGACAGGAGTTGTTGGTTTTTGTTTGTTTGTTTTTTAATGACATGACAGTAAGAGCCCTAGTGGAGTAGTGGATACGCATTGGGCCACTAACCTAAGGTCAGCAGTTCAAAATCACCTGCAATTCCACAAGAGAAAGATGAGACTTTCTAATCCCATATGGGGTTACAATCTCAGAAACCCACAGGGGAAAGTCTCCCCCGCCCCATAGGAACCCTATGAATGGAACTCAACTAGATAGCAATGAGTTTGTTACTATTTTTGGTTAGTAGCACAAAGAACTCCTGAAGGCATAATTCATTTACCTGGAAGTTATAGATATATACGTGTATATTTATGTACATGCTTTTAAAGTTACAAATGGTTCTTGCTCATTATGAGTTTGTTAACCCTTTGCTAGCACAAATAAAACAAGCCACATCATAATTAGCCATTCATTTGTGTAATGTTAGGAATCAAATAGCGTGAAGTCCACCTTTCCTAAGAGTTAGTTCCAGATAGTTCCAGATATCCAAAATGCTGAGTGAGGACTGTGGGATTTATCTTTACGAGCAGGGGGCAGGTTATTAGCCTGAGCAGGTTGCTTAGTCTGTGTCTTGCTAGTGTCGTTTTCCGTTCGGCAACGACAGAAGCGGTTCATTAGATGACTCCGACCTCCTCTGCACACAAGCAGATGCCGGGAAGTGGAGTAAACTGGAAGGTAACTAAGCACCAACCGTAAAGACCGGGGTTGTGAGGAATAAATGGTATGTGTTGATAAACTGTTCACTCAGCAAAGCACTAGGCACATATCAACACCTAACATTTGCAGATCATTTGCTATTATATTACCTTTCTATCGCTCGTCCCATAAGCTGTGGCCTCAATCGATGCCACATGAAGCAAACAACAACCGGTGACGCCTAAGAATGATGCCGTACAAAAAGAAAAAGGTCACAAGAAATAGAATCGCCACCTTTGTTCCCATTTTTTTAAAAACTACAAATTGCTTCTTATGGCAGGAATATAAAATCCCATGGTGAGGTTTTAAAAGGAGGAACTATTAGCTGTAATGAAATAGTAGGTTTGCCCAAATAGCCCTAAAGTGGCGGAATAGCCAGCTCTATTAAGTGTCCAAGCAGGAGCTCTTTCTTCACCTTTTGAAATTATGAATTATTTGCCAAATGTAACACTCCATATGCTCACTCCGAGCACTGCAGTCTTCTTTCACATACTCAAGAGGCCATCGATTAAAATGCCACATGGATCGTGTCTCTGGGCAAAGGGTTTCACTTCTCAGAAGAACTCTTTCCTTTGTCAAATGTTACTGCTGCTCCGGTACAACCCAGCCCGTGCCACATGTCTGAACTGGACAACGAAGAACTATAGCCTGAGACCACTAAGACATTCTATTACACTCGGGGACAAATTTCACTGATATCTTTAATGCTAACGTATCCATTGAAGAAGAGTAGGAGAGTTCTCAATGAAAAATACCCCTAATTCAGAGAGTTTTCTGGCTGACATTCCTAGCAACCTAGAAACCGTTATGATGGAAAAAGTTAAAAATATTTCACTCTGTCGTTCCAGCGTTTCAGAAGCACAATTGCAAGGAACTAGATTGAAGCTTTAATTAGGAAACATCTATCAGAGGAGTGCTCCTTTCCTGGGGTGGGGGAAAAAGGGGAAAACAAACAACCGTTTTATGTGCATGAGTTAAAATGCAAAGATCAATGAGAAGCAAATTTGAAACCTCAAGGCCAAAGAAGCTTTGAGGAATTTGGAGATTAAAATGATGACCTCCTCACACCCGGGCCCTGCTCCTGAATTATCCTGTCAATGGGGCAACACACAGATCCAAGGGTCCCAGGTGTAGCCTGCATACGTGACTGTTAATTAAACATATGGATGTTTTATTCCAAAGAAGTACTTCAATTGTGCATGTAGATTTTTTTTGTTTTCTTTAACAGTATTTTATGCTTACAATTATTTAAAAAAATGGCCTGGAGGCAGAGTCATTAATCTGTCAGTAAGATACTAAGAAGTAAGCAGTCCTAAGAAGGGGTGTGTGCAGAAGAGATCTTACTGTTTCTTTGCTCAGAGCAACCACGGCAAAGAGTGGAACCCAGTAGGGGTTGGTGCACTTGTGTGAACTCGGGTGTGCACCTGATCATTTAATCAATACAAACTATCAAAAGGGATAATTGAAGCCTAAAAACTTAACTTTGGCGCTCACGTTTCTACTGAAGGGTGTTAATGAGTTGATCTGAAAGCCACAGTGGAGTTGATCCTGTCACGTTCTCTGGAGGAAGCTCATTTTCTTACAAGTGCTCCATAACCACACACACTTACAGTCAGACTCTTGATGGCTCTCCTCCTCGCTCTCTGAGGAGCGGCACAAAGGGGGCAAGAAGCGCTAAGTGGGGCGGCCTGAGGGTGGCAGGGCGGACTGAAATCTTTGTCCTGGGAATCCCTAAAGTGTAGTTTGGTTCATAGGTTCGTAGTGCGATCCACGCACGCAGGTTGTGCACCGTGACCCAAAGAGGAGGGGTGCATGTGAGTCGCACACCTGTGCTTCCAGAAGCTGGGCGGGCCCAGTTCCCACACTGCAGGTGCTTTTCCTGGGAAAGCACCTCTGGATTTTTTATCTGCCTCTCACGCTACATGATCTTTTGAGACAAAGTCCACAAAAACGACAAAATGAAGGAAGTATGTTCAACATCCACGCAGAGCACACATTATGGTAACTTTCTACACGATGATAAAAGGCGCGGGACTCATCCAAGAGGAACACAAGCCAAGCTCCCATTCAGGATGCGTGACAGAGTTCTAACAACAAAAGACCATAGCAGTGGATGCTCAAAATTTCTAATGATCAGGAAAATGGAAACGATCGTGGAAAGCATTTGATGTGCCTGTTTAAGAAAAATGAAAAGCTAATCCCCAGTGTTGCTAAGTGCCTGTGAAAATAGGCAGGCAAAACTCAACTGTTGCTAGAAAGATGGTGAATTGCTGCCACCTTGTAAGGCGGCAATTGGTCCCTGCCTCTGTCTCTGAAAATGTGAAAATCACATCACCTTGTTCACTCAGCAATCTCAGTCTTAGGACGAATGGGTTCTACCACCTGGCAACCAACCATATTTAAGTCTCTATGCATAAGTTCGAATGCCTGAGCACTCTTAAGAGCCAAACATATATACAACTTAAATATCCAATAATTGAAAAGATAAATCAAATCATGTTATAAATCATCCATCCTAGAAAGAGAGAGTCAGAAGCAGACCCCGAGATGGGATACATGTTAACTGTATCAGGAACAGTTTACAGGGAAAACAGATAAGAGAAGACAGAGGGAGAGGAGGAGGGAGGGTGGCAGCTCTGGCTCATTTGTGCAGGGAACCCATGCCGATTGCAATGCCACACTTAGCCCACCCCTGGCAGACACTGGCCAAAGGCTGTCCCAGAGGACCTGTGGTCACAACGCCCTGGCAGCCCTTCGGGGAGAAGCAGGCGCTGGTTGGTGGAAGGGAGGGTGGGCCAGAGCCAGAGGACACAAGGTGGTGTAAGGATCCGCAGCACCTGCCCCCTATGGTGCCTCTGCAGCTTTTAAAAAGAAAGGCTATCCTGCCGTGCTGTTGTGGTAGAATGTCCAGTCCGTTTCCGATTCCTCAAGACCCCACGTGACAGGGTAGCTGGAACTGCCTCCCAGGGTTTCTTTGGCTGCAGTCTTTGGGGAAGCAAGTCTCAGGTCTTCCCTCCCATGGAGTAGTGGAATTAGATATTACACTTAAGTAAAAGGGTGTAGGTGGTGGTGGGGGGGGAAGCACATTGGAGAGTAAAATGAGTAGGAAGACATGAGGTTAGGAGTGGGGGCATATTTTAATGACTTATTTATATAAACCAGAGTAAAAGGCAGAACAATAGGTATCAGAATATTAACCCAAAGGGAGACATTGAAGGAATGGTGACGAGATAAAGCTAGTAATGGCTCCTTTAGTTTCTTTTGTGCAATCTGATCTGCTTAGTACAATCGGCCTGGTTGCATTCAACCCTTAACTGATATCCAGAACAAGTAAAAGGTGAAAATGTTTAATAAAAGCCATCCTTTCCTGAACTTGTAAATGCACAGCTAAAAATGTTTATTCTGAGCTTGCGGACCTGTCCTTTTTGCTATGTGCTGGGAAATGCCTTTGGGATTTATATTTATATATGTGATACTAAAGCTAAAAGACAATCAGACACAGCCACTCTGGGCAATGGGAACTAAAACTAGATAGAGGTGTGTGTGTTAAAGTACTATGATAATGAAACTCACCATGTAAGCATCCTTGTTACTTAGAAAATCGGAACAACTAATAGCAGGAGACTGGGTATGTAAATTAAAGTGTGCTAAACAATGAATCACTGCTAAGGCATGAACTTGTGTGTTTGAATACGTGTTGTTGACTTACAAAAGAAGCGTAGCATGATGCCAAGTGGAAAAACAACTATGTAGTTCTATGAACTCGGATGATTTTATTATATGTACGTATAACCCTGTATAACACATAGACACACATGCGCATAAAATATAGTTATCTGGAAGAAAGTATGCCAGCTAGATATGGACAGTAGCTAGACCTTAGTTGTGAGAATATGACTGAATTTTTTAAAAAATATGTCCTTTTCCTTATCTGCACTATTTTATTTTCAGACAATGTCATGCTTTAGTGCCTTCGTGGAGCAGAGCCCATCACACAATAAAATGTTACTTCTAAGAAAAAGCTTAACTGCAGAAACTAGCTCCCATCTATCTAGGAATTTTGACAGATTATTTATGGGAAAATGGTACACGCTCCAGTATAGTGGTCATGTGTTGGGCCGAGATCCACAATATCAGCGGTTCGAAGCCCCCAGGCCCTCTGCAGAGAAAGACGGCTCTCTACTCCTGTAATGAGTTACAATCTTAGAAACTCACCTGGGCCAGGGCAGTTCTACCCTGTCCTTTTGGTCTCTGTGAGTCGGCATGGATTCCATGGCCCTGCATTTGTTACATTTGTATTCTCTTTTACGGTTGTACAGACCAAAAAGCATTCCAAAAATTGTATCTTGCATCTTGTTCTTCACACAGAAACTCACAGTCCATCTGGCCGAGATGATCTCTGGTTTCTGAGTACACAGTCCGTAAGGCTTGCAGTTTGACCCCCGTGAAAGGAAATACCTACTGGGCAGAGGACCCTATAGCCTCCCTGGCTCAAGGAACTCTACTTGCAGCCTCTGGCCTCTGGCCTTCTGCAAGTCATTCAAAGACTTTAGCACTTAGGACATGCGGAAGCATTCGCTTTCATAAAACAGATCTCAATAACTCTAACGCATTTCCATGGAAGGGAGTCTGACTCACAATGACGCTGTAGAGTTGAAACATTTTGGGTTTCTGAGACTTGAACTATTTATGGTAGTTCAAAAATCTCATCTTTCTCCCCTGGACTGACTGGTGAGTTTGAACCTCTGACCTTGTGATGAGCAGCTCAAGATGTAGCCAACGACGTCACCAGGGCTCACAAAATACATTTATATAGACCCAATTGTGGGAAGATTTTAAAATGCTTTTTCAAGAGAGTATACCTTCTTCAAGGCAATTGGAAAAATCTCCTCTTTTGAAACCTTGGAAGTTAAGAACATTGCAAAAAGCCCAAGATGGTAGGAATGGTGCAGTATCTTATTAAGTATCAACAGAGCTAAGGAATGCTTTCTCAGGGTGTCCGTTGGATGCTGACTGATTTAATAATGAATGAATGGGTAACCAGGGTGGAACAGGGAACCATCTAACATAGTCTAAACTGCCAGTCATCCTCACTAGACCCTGCCCAATAGTCAAGAGCCATTCTTTAACTATGTACACACTGTCTGCAGAAGTAGTCATGGAAACCATAGGGGGGAAAACCACACACACACACCCTTAAAGCATACTGTATGGACTTGGAAACAGGGAGAGGCATCAAAGAGACTCACAGCTGCAATAACGGGGGAAAAAAGCAGAGAAAAGAGAAACCTGCTTCTTTGATATTTTGTTTAATTTGTTCTTGTTTTTGCTTAGTTTCATGCACCGACGCTCATTTACCATGGCCAAATGTATTATTTACACCCATATGCTCTTTCCCATAGTCAAGAGGGAGAAACTACCTAAATGCCCTTCAAAACATAAGCATATAAACAAAATGTGGTGAACCCACATACAATGGAATATGATTCAGCCTGTAGGAGGAATAAAGTCTTGGTGCATGCAGCAATATGGATGAAGGTGAAAGACATTATATGGAGTGGAGTAAGTCACTTAGTAAAGGACAAGTATTGCATAACCTCACTTCTATACGTATATGAGACTGGCAATATATTGAGAGCAGAGTTTATTAGTGGCTCCCAGAGTCTTGAGGGAGGAAGGGAGGAAGGGATGGCTATTAGTGAAGGAAAGAGCACATTGGACAAGGGGAGTGTTGCTTGACTGATTATTGCAAATACTGTCAATAAGTGGTACACTTGTAAAAAGTTGAACTGGGGCAAGTTGTGTGATAGATATATTTACAATGACCGAAAAAGAAGTTGTTGCGGTGGCTTATGTGCAACAAACCAGCCACTTTATAGGATTTGGTTTCTCGGTTGGCATTTAGGGTCATGGCTTCATGGCTAGCCCTGTTGACAGGCTTGATAGCATGTGTGATGATTCTGTTCTACCTCCTACCTCCTCCCTGTTCTAAAACTTGCACGTGCTCATCCCAAGTGCAACAATTGGTCTCCACTGACCTGGAGCGACAGAGGAAGGAGGAGAGTTGGGGAGACGAGAAGGAGATGGACTGTGTGCCTTCATGAACCGCTGACTGCCTTGGGGGAAACCGGGAGAATTGGATGGTGCTTAGCTATCGGTACTGAACATTTCAATCAAAGATTGGACAGAAAAATCTTGATCAAAGGGGGTAAAGTACAGATCAGAATTTCAAATGTTTATGGACTCACCCCAGACTTCCTGGAGTCATGAAGGTTGGGGAACCCCTGAAGCTGTTACCCTGAGATAGCCTTAACTCCCGAACATCCCCTGTCCTCTTTTTAAAGCCAAACAAGAGTTTAGCTTAATCAGTATAAAGTGTCTGCCTTGAACATTGTCTTTTAAGAAAAATCTATGCAGGACCAAGAAAGGAGCCCTAGTGGTGTAGTGGTTAGGGGTTGGGCTCTGATCCATATGGTCAGCAGTTCGAAGCCACCAGCAGCTCTGTGGGAGAAAGACTGGGCTTTCTACTCCTGTAAACAGTTCATCTCAGAAACCCACAGGGGAGTTTCTAGGTGTTAGCACTGACTTGACGGCAGTGGGTGTGGATTTGGATACAGGACCAAAGTGACCAGGCAAAAGATGAATCCAAAACCACAGGTATCAAGGAGTTTATGTGAATGAGGGAAGAACGACTCAGGAGAAGAGGGTGAGGATGACAGCACAACTCAAAGAAGGTCCTGGTACTGAACAGCACGTCTGGAAAAGGCTGAGCTGCTTCTGCTGGGGTAGGTTTTGCTAGCATATTCTCAACAAGAACAAAATACATTTTTGATAAGAGATTTTAAAAGGCTTTATTATTTTCTTAATTATTTTCATCACTGGCATTATTGACCTTTTAAAATATGGTTTCTGTATTATATACGTATTCACATTTGAGTTTGAATCTACACACACACACATATGCATGTATGCAGTGCGTGCAGACTCAGCACAGCAGTCAATGTACGAAAACACCTGGAGAATGAGGCCGCAGTGGGCAGCGTGGCTAGACTGGACTGCGCTGGTTTCAGGCAGATCTGACAGGTTCCTTCCATGTCCCTGTCTCATGAGTATGCTGCACTGGTGGGGAAAGTTCTTCTTTGACCTTCAACAGCGCAAGGCCCTTCTATCCCAGTGGAGCATTCTAAAATCCACATACCCTGTGAGCTGAAAAACTATTAAAAAATCTTTTCATATATCACGTTTCATTTTCCCACTAATAAACCTACTCATAGCAAAATAATCTGTGGAAAATCATGTACTTATTCAGTGGACAATACAACTTCCCAGTTCGGTTTTAAATACCAAAATGTACAAGAAAATAGTCCAACAGCCCTAGAAGATACTTATAGTATAAATGTATAACGTATGCCTTTAGTATCTTCCCTTCAACTACGCTTTTCCTGCCCGAAATAAAAATGTCCCAGAACATATGGGACTGCCATATATAACATTTGTAAGTGATGGTTTCACTGGATATTATAGAATGCTACCTTATCAGAGGGTAAGGGATGCCTAGCTTAAAGCAAAGATAAACCCAAGTGACATTGAGTCAACTCATGGTGACCATGTAGGACAGGCTAGCACTGCCCCCGTAGGTTTCCAAGACCATGACTCTTGATGGGAATAGAGAGTCCAGATAGTATGGCTTATACAAAATAGGCTTTTTGACACAAGCCCAAAACAAGAACTGAATTGTTATTATTTTGCCAAGCTATGGGGAAATGTCTTATTTGTTTCCAGTGTGATGCAAGTACAAAACATTAGCAGTTTCGTCATCAGTGAGAATGAAAATCAAGTGTAGTAGAAAATCTATTTGAATGACTAGGTTTTAAATTATTTTTCAATACATCAAATTCCATCTATCCTACCAGAGAAGTACAGGGCTATGAATCACCCAGGGTGCTGGGGAATCCAGAAGATGTTTTAATTGCTTTTGAACGAAAGCCTTATCCTGTATTTCTAATCATATCTCTGCCCCTTAGGCTAATATCAAAAATGAATTCCAACTCCTGAGCAAAAGAATTCACTCAGAATCATGGCTGGGATTAACATTTTGTTACTGAGAACCCACAAACTAGAGAATCCAAAAGCTTAAAACTGAGAGTTGAGTATATTTTCGAAGTAAGAAGAAAAAATGCTCATTAGACACACTCCATATGAATAATGACCCATCTAAAAAGAGCACATGTGCTATGTAAAGTGTTTTATATCCCGTTGTACAGCACGAGTCCTTTGCTAAGGTTGCTCAAAGTATGCATTCACTGGGTTTCACGATATTTCTAAAAATGAAAGACTTCTGTTGATGGTCTTACCCTGAAATTACACATCCCTTTAAAATGCCTTCATCATTTTAAAACCAAAAGAAAGTTCTATACTCAAGTCATGTCAAAGAGGAAAGGGTGACTGAGAGTCACAAGTACGCACCTCAGCAAGTTCACACTCACCTGGCACTGCAGTCACCGTGCTTTACACGACGCTATAAGACAGGGACTGGTCATTTGTCCATAAAGCAGATTAAACCAAAACTTCACATAGTGATGAGGGAGTATGAACTGACCTCTTCATAATCAAAACAGCCTCTGCCGAATTATTCAGATTACAGTTTAACAGAGAAATGGACACCCGGGAAGAGGTTTTATTTGTGTTGTCATCAGGTGCCATGGAATCACTTTCCACTCAGAGCAACTACCTGGACTCCCACCCGGACACAAGCCGCGCCCTGCCCCTGGACCTTGCTCTCTGCCCGGCATTCTAATGAGGTGCTGGCTATCTTAATATGCGCTCTTGCGGGAAGACACCTACATTATAAAGCAGCAAGTCCGCCGTATCCTAGATTAATTCACAGCAAGATTTTATCACATCGGTTTAATTTATTAAAGACTTGAAGTACTTAGTATCACTTACATGCTTTAAAGTAAACCGATTTAAACAAAAGATGAAATGAAGGGTACGTTTTGAAGATTCTGGTTTTTCAGGTATTTTTCCTTAAGGGTAACAATCATTAACCACAAGTAAAAATCAGGAAGATATGCATAAAATGAACTTCAAAATAGCTTTGCAAATAAATCCTAGGGGGAGTTAAGAGGAAAATCATATAAAAAAAAGGCAAGATGAATTTTGAAAAGATTAATCAAATAGGATTATTATTGCTGTGTTGGAGCTAAATTAAGGGGGAATCAACAACATTACAAATGAACTGTTGAGTTTCTTTTCAAGAGAAAAGTCTTAACTAGAATTCTTAAGTGGCACTATGCTAGTAGTCATTGATCATGAACAAATTTATGAAAGGGTATAATTCATTTCAATCTAGAATGCTTTAATCCATGGCAGTTATAAATCTTTTGCTGAAAATGAGATTTTCAAATGTACTGTAGATTTTTCTATTTTAAACAAGTTAAAGCACAACTTAATGTCTGGATTAGTTTCATTTAGTAACTAGAACAAGTTCTATAGAGTTGCTTCCCTTTCTTGGCCTCAAATGTCCCCCTTGACAGAGTCATGTAGCCAGTTCTTCTCGGTGAATTACAGCCCTGCAAAAGCTCGGCTTCTCTGGTGAGATTCTTCTGAAAAAGACCGCTTTACCCGAGTTCTTTTTCATGGGAAATACAAAGGCTCTCCAAAAATATCCCTTGCCATTTTACTGGTACAAGAAGTGTAAAGGATTATTGTAAATAATAGAATCAATTTGAGATAAGAGTAAAAAGAACATTTTATATGATATGAATTAAATCAACACAAGCAAGTAACTCTTTCCATAAGTGACTCACTGAATACGTAAAGTCAGAAGCAGCAGAAAACAGTGAAATCAGCATGTGGAGACTCCAATGAAATTTGTCCATAAATAAATAAAAGCAGCAGAACTGAAAGGGCACTCAAATTCCCGCCATCAGCAAGCATGTTGCCGTACAGAACCATCGCTGCTGCTGATGTAATAGCATTTCCTTTTGATCCAATAGGCTGTTTTCATGGATAACATGGAAAGGAATATTTCCAAAAAAACATGACAGAAGGGATTTTGCAGCTTGCTTTTGGAAAACTCTAAAATTTGATTAGATTTATGGCCAAGAATTGTATAAAAAGAAAGAACCTGAAATTGTCTCTGTGTGCACGCTTTTCAGTTTTTTCCCCTTGGCATATGTTCTTTCCATGCAGTGAAGTATAATGGCAGAGGTTCATGCACCTCATCTTCAATCCGCCAACCTCGTCGGCCAGGCCGGCCCTGGCTTGTGGCAGGAGGAAGGAAATCAGGACTCAAGAGCTGATATTGCTGCCTACGTGCTTGAGGGTAAGTGACATGAAATATGATGGATTTGAGAATTGTTTCTCCATAAAATTTAAGAAAATAAGTGTTACCTGTGATGCTTTTAGTGTTAGGATGTAATTCTCTTTCCATTATCAAGCTTTATTATCTTTCACCAAGCCTGTCTTACACGAGAGGGCCAAACTCTTTTCCACTGAAAATACACACCAGGAGCTTGAAAGCTTCAGGGCCTCTCATTAATTCTAAAGAGCGCCTTGATTTAGCCACGTGCTGTTTCTGAATTTCTGCACAGTGTGGGTGTGGCTTTTGCACAGCCTACATTCGGAACATACATCCCCAAATGTTCACCTTGGAACAAATCGATCAATATATTAGCTACTTGACTAAATAGTCACTTTGTACCGAGCGAAAGGGAAATTCTGGATAGTAAAAATGATCAATATAATTAAAAATTAAAACAAAGAACTGCAACTTGCTTTCCTTCAAGAAGGTTCACTGGTCCCTTTTAGATCAAGTGTTTGCATTTCAGAAAGAAGACCTTCCTATGCCTAAAACCGGGGCTTCGTGAAGCTTCTTCTGTCTAGGCGTCCCCAGACTTAACCGCGAATGCCCCCATTGCCAAAAACACGTCTGAACAACATACTAGGAGATCTCGGTACACATTGTGTTTTAGATTTTCCAATATATTTCTATATTTTACAAAGGAATTCAGAATAAAACAATCATAGAATAAATGTACAATATATTCAAAATGTAAAGTCTGTGTTTTGACCTAAACATGTATTATTTATAGACGCAGGATTCTCTATCATGTATATTCTGGATTGACATTTTCTTAAGGAAAAAAATGCACAGGGTCAGTTTAACAAGTAGAGGTTACGACCTTCAAAGTTGAAGGTCTGACTACAGATTTCTTTTAAGCATGTTCCCAATGATAAACTTTTAAATTTAACTGAATATGAAACATTTAGGTGAAAGCAAAATTTCTAATTAGTAATGGTACTAGAGGAAAGGCTCAACCAATCCAAATAAGTTTTGGTGTCTAACACTAGATATTTGATAGATTTTATTTTTCATTTTGATACTTCCTAATTCCTATTTGGGTCTCACCCAACTTTTGGCTAAGTTGAGTATCCTTGTCTCGCTTTATGAGCTCCATGACCACTACTTACCTTACTGCCCCTCCACTGCCTATGATCATGCTTATCCTTCAAATTAAATGGCTTCTTGAATGTCAAAGTCGATGTTTACTTTCCAATTCAAATCGCATAGATGCCTCTGCAGTATATGGCACCTGTGAGAAACACACTGCCAGGCGGCCCGCTGTGACTGATAGGGACCCGTAGGAACAGGGTAGACGAGTCTCTGATGGCAGAGACTGTGAACCCGCGCTGTTCTCGTTGTGGGTGCCACTGAGTGGGATCCAGCCCAGGGTGCCTATGCGCAACAGAATGACAGAGTGCCGGGTCCTGTGCCATCCTCACAACTGTGCCCGTCTTGAGCCCGTTGTTGCAGCCACTGTGCCAATCTATCTCTTTGAGGGAACTGAAAGCCTCAACTTCCTCTGCAAGAACTGCTGGCGGGTCACATTGGTGACCTTGTGGTTAGCAGTTCAACACGTTACACGCAAGGACTCATTTACACCAATGTTAAAGCCCTGTTTTTTAAACTCTTTTCTTTTTGCGGGGCTGTTAGTTTTATAGCACCATGCTCAGTGGGGTTTCCTCCATTGTTACCCCCCCCTTTTTTTCCCCAATCTGCCCCCAAGCTCCATCTTCCTCAGTTAATTGTTGGAAATAGTGATGTCCAGCACTCTAATTCCAGTCCTCTTTTCTTTCTCCTCTTCTACGTCCCTTGGAAAATTTTACCCAGACTTATCTAAAAAGCAGCTCATGTTTGCATCTCTCTCTGAGCTCGCATATCAAACTATGCAGGACATCTGAAATGTTGGAAGCACCTCAAAATTAGGTGCCAAAATGTTTTGGCCTAGATACTATGGCCCATCTACCATATGCTTCCCCCAAACCCAAGGCTGCCCGGGTTCCCCTTTCTCCCTTCCTTTCTCCCTTTCATGCAACCATGCCTCTCCCTGTCGTCTCTCCAGTCTCCCTGCCACGAGCGGAGTCGAGGCAGTCAGCACCTCTGGCGAGAATGAGAGCAATCGTCTTCCACCTCAGACCCTCAACTCCATGTGCTTTTTCGGTCCGGTCAGATTTCTCCTAGGTCTTCAGTCTGCCCTCCTTATTTCAGGTAGGTTTCTGATATTTTCTCCTTCTGCTCTGGACAATATATTTATCAGTAAATGGTATCAGAAGGAGCGAGGGCATCTTTGGTTTCTCTCTTACTTTCACCACTGCCATCTGTGCTACCAACAAAGGGTGCTAACTCCACCACAAAATCCAGCCATGCCCATCCCCATCTCACCTGCCACAGTGCTTTCATCCCACTTCATCACCTTTGGCAACTATGTGCCTAAAAATGATTCTCTTTTACTCTTCATATTCTATATTCTCTTCTGCACAAATTACAGAGGATATTTTTAACGTAACAGAAAAAGTGGACTATATTGTATTATAATATACAGTGAACCCTCGCCACTTCGCGCTTCGACTTCCGCGGCTTCACTCTATCGCGGTTTTTGCGTAACAGCGCATGCTCTGTCATTACTGCCACTGATTGGCTCATACTGTACACGCTTCTGTCTGCATCGCTACGTATCGGAGCTACGTATCAGATGCATTTTTGCTTTTGTACAGTGTACTGTAATTGTTTGCGATTTTAAAGAAATTTTATGTAAGCCCTATGATGGCTCCTAAACGAGCTGCTTCTTCTAAGCCTTCTGACAATAAAAATAAGCGTCAGAGGAAGATGCTCACCATCCAGGAAAAGGTAAAACTTTTGGATATGATCAAAGATGGCAAGAAAATCGTGGAGGTTGCACGCCATTTTGACTTGAATGAGTCTTCCGTTCGCTCCATCCGTTGTACTTCATAATATAATAAGTAATAAATGATAATTGTAACATCCAAAATGTTTTATTGCATTTTCCCTTTTTCGTTTAATAAATTGGGTAATATGAGTGTAATGGTGACTAAAGGGTGTTTTTTCATGTCCTCTATGCTCTAACTATGAAAATATTTGATTTACAAATAAGGAATCCTACTTCACGGAATTTCATTTATCACGGTAGGGTCTAGAACCGATTAACCGTGATAAACGAGGGTTCACTGTAATAGCATAAGCATAGTAAATATAATGGTATCATAATAAACTACCACATCGCATTGACTAACTTCAACATGACCAACTCTATTTTTCTTATCATTTCACCCACTCCTCCTAATATTCCTTCTAATCTTTTCTACAAGCCAAGTAGAGACATTGTGAATGTGCATATTGGGTATATATTTCTCAAAGACAGGGTCACCATTTGTTTAAGCAAACATGTGAATATTGTACCCCCCAAAAAACAAATTCCTGAATATCACATTTCCAATCTGTTTTCTCATCCCTTTGACTGTTTATCTACTCACTCACTCACTCATTCATGCCCTTACTCAATGTTACAGCTCTAACTAAGATCCAAACAAGGCTCACATTTTTGGATTGATTTCTATTTCTTAAGCCTCTTAAAATCTACAAATTTCCCTTACAGTGATTTATCTTTCTCAGAACTTTGCAAACAGAATAGTTTGTCTTATAGAATTTCGTGACAGAATCAGAATCAGGCTGATTGCATTTATGTAGTATCATTTAAACACCCCGCTCCTTCCCTATAATTTCTATAGGTTGGTTATTGGATTTAGAGTTCTAATAGCTGTTCTTTTAAAGTCAGGCCCAGGTAGGGATAATTTACCATCAGTAAAATTCAGAAGGGAGCAATCATATTTTGAAGTATTAAGCGGATCATGGCGCAAGTTCCTACTACAATGAAAACAAAATTTACAGGGCTCATCATAGATCGATTGGGCCTCTTGGAGGTCACCTAAGACCCTCTTCCTCTTTGTGCTTGTCACCACAGCTCTTCACACTCCACTTGTATAACTACCTCAATGCTTTGGTGCTTCTTTACTGTGTGTTCCTTCTGCCAAGTGTCTGACTCCTGATTCCAAATTCAAATGTCCCCCAACGGTAAACAGGCACATACACACACACACACACACACACACACACACACAATGTACATGCATTCATATATCACTCTCTCTCATCCTGCCGATCTTCATTGTGTTTTTAAATGATCTTGATGCATAATTTGTTTATTTATTTTCTATCCCCTCTCACTGGACTGTAAACAACATTCCTATTTACTACTCCAGTGCTGAGATCAGTGCTTGGTTTTGAGCATCAGCTTCACAGATGTTTGCTGAAGGAATCAATGACTCTATGAGTGATCTGCTTTCCACCATTGCCCACACTCTCCTTCACTCATGCTGTGCTTTAAAGGTCGTAAGAGGTGGCAAAGTCTATGCCCCATACGAATAGTCTCTCACTGGTCTCTGACCTGTTGGGTGTGACCCCTGCCTTTCCTTCCTTCTTTTCTTCCCCCATTTTCTCCCTTATTCACTCGGACTCTGCTTCACATGCTGGTTAACCCCAAGGAGCCATTCCTTTAGGCTGCACTCACCAGATGTAGCAGATAAGAAGTGTGTTGCATATATTCAGGTAGTACTGAATAGCATAAGAATTTGGTTAAATTACTCAAAATTGAATTGCCTTTTTCCTCATCTAAAAAAGAATGGAGTTAATAGAAAACAATCTCATTGAAATATTTTTAAGATTAAATTATATAATACATATTAAGTTCCTATAACATTTCATCACTAAATACCATCTCAAATTACCCATCTCTATTCCCTGAGTTGGGAAAACAGTTAATGGGCTTGGCAACTAACTGAAAGTTGAGCATCTCAAATCTACCCCGAGGGTCCATGAAAGGAAGTCCTTGTGGTCTATTGAAAGATTACAACGATGGAAAATCTGATGGCTTACCTTTCCACTTTGACAGCCATGGGACTGTCATTAGTCAGAATCAGCACAATAGAAAAAAATATTTAAAAACCTCACTCTTACTTTTATATACTTAACACTTTATAAGGAGCCCTGGTAGCACTGTCAAATAAAGGTTGGACTGCTGAGAGGTTGGGGGTTCAAACCCAGAAGTAGTTCTGTGGCGACAGCTGAGGCCGTCTGAGCATCAGAACTAATTCTATGACGCTGGGATGGGTTTGGATGGTAACATTTTACACAGGAACCAGTTCTTTGCGTCTGCTTCTTAAGACTGGAAGGCCTGTGATCAAAGATTATTTGTCTCATTCCAGGCCTGGGCATTGCTTTTACTACATCATAGTATTCAATACACTACTTTGAGGATACACGCGAATCCGGCTTCCCTGATCCAGAAATACCCTGGAAGTCGATGATGTGTAAAAAAAGACTAGGACATGACACTCTTGGTAATGCGCTGATAAAAACAGACAAATTTGTCAGGAGTAACTGCTGGATCCTGCAGGAGGAGCAGGGGCAGGTGGGAACTAGGCCAACTTGACTTTGAGGATCTGAGAAATGAATGAATTCATTCAAATTGCAATCTAAGGCACGGACTCCAGATTCACATTCTTGTGACTATCTCTTTCCCATCTCCGAGGGAAGGATTCTGTCTGCCCTGCAGTTTAAACCAAGAGCTCACAGTAAGATAAGCATCATCTCATCTGGGGACAAAATCTTCCTTTTGTTCACATATTCCGCAATCCATAAACTCAAAAACCCAAAAGTAGGTCCAATGCATAAAACTGAGCACAGGATTTGTCATATTCCGTTGTAGCCACTGCAAAGTGTGCATTAGCTAAGGCTGAACAAACGTGTTCTGGAAAAGACCAGATAGGACATAGTTTATGTGTGTCGGCCGCTCTATACCATACTGATGCTGGAGCACATACGAAGCCACTGAAAACATGCAGTTGAATGAGCCATGACTTTTTTCCAACTAAACTATATTTACAGGCAGAGATTTTTAACTGTATGTAACTGTTATGTGTCAAAAACTTTAGTCTTTTTAGTCACTGCCACCATTTGAAAATATTAAAATTGTTCTTAGTTTGTAGCCCACATAAAATTAGGCAGCAAGTCAGATTTTCCCTATGAACCATCGAGTTTGTTGATCTCTTTTTCCTTTGCTAAAGCCTGGGAAAATACGATGTCCTTGATTTCTCCTAAAAAACGCAAAGAGCAAAGATGGGTTTCTTACACCCAAAAGGTGATGTATCTAATAATCTCTATGCATAATTATGATAGCAATTAATCAGAAGCATAGAATATTTAAAATAATTATTTGGTTGGGCAACTAGTTTAAGGAATCTTTTTTATCCTAATTCTACTACATTGTATTTTTCAATATGAGAATCTTTCCATTCATCTCATTTGAGACACTTCTCTCCTTTATAAGAGATTAGAAAATTTAAAGATGAAATTTCTGTATATGTCCATAAAATCAATATAACTCATTCAGCCAATCGTGATTTTAAAACAAAACAAAAAAATGCATGGTGCAGTCTTCCCATGTTCCCAAAGGAAGAGAAACCCTTGTTGTTTTCACGTAACCTGAATTGATCCAGCATAGACGGCGTTCAAGGCAATGGCATTGAAAAAAGAAACAGGCCTCTTTGTTGTGAATTCACAAATAGGTGACAGAAAGAGTTAAATGAAGACATGTCATTCTTTGATAAACCTCGGAAGACAGCTACCGCCTTCACTTAAGGATCAATGTGACCCAGGGCTTTCAGGGTCAAAGTTCTCCAGGGAGTGCTAAAAATTGTCTCTCAGTGCTTGATTCGACATGAGATGCAGTAAAAGACATGTAAACTCCAGGTGAAGAGCCTCATCTCAGACAGACCCATATTGGCCAGACACGTGCAAAGGCTCAAGAAGGCGGGCTAGAGTGCCCACGAGTCAATTGTGAATTATTCTCTCTAAATTGACTCCACTGCTATGATGTGTTAGGGCCTGGAGTACCCTCCAAAGAGTTGATGGTGGGGGAAATAAATAAATGTCTGCTTTCCCCCCTAAACATACACCTTTTGGTAATGTGCCAACCCAGCTCATGAGGAGGACATGTGAATCCAAAAAGAGACACTTCTGAGACTCTATCCGAAGGACAGTAGATCAAATGTTGGGCACAAGAGCTGCTGTCAGGCCCTCAAACACATAACTTATTCTGGTTTGGGGGGCCCACAGAGTCAGGCTATGAAATAAACCCGACTCAAAGTGAACTTCCAGGATTCAGCCGCCAACTAGCGATAAACAGTAACACAATGCCACACTCTTCAAAGGAAATGAAGAATCTTAAAAGGAAGAAATATAAAGTAAGCTATGACGACTGCCTACAATTCGAACCCCTTCCCGTGAATGTGAAGGAAATCCGCACTCTGGCCAGACATAATTTACAGAACTGAATTCTGCCAGTCTTTTAGATGCCTGATATTCCTCTTTCATCTAACCAGCTCAGTGGAAATGCAGAATCAGGAGCTCTGGAAGTGAATGATAAACCTGTGGATGAAAACTGATATTTCAAGGTGCACGTGTAACCTCAGCATAATGTACCCATCCATGCAGATGTATGTATACACATCACACACGCGTGTGCACACACACACACAAATGTACATGGAGAAAGCGGGAGAAATTGGTAAAGAGAAAACAGTAGTGTGGTGGTGGTGGGGGGGCTTAGACTCTTTCACACACACATTCTACACCCCCACCCCCACCGCCCACACACAGATTCATGTTCTTTCAATCTTTTAAAAGTATGCTTTCTTTGAGCCTGGGCTACTGATAATTCCTACATTACAATTTTCCACAGGTATCCTTCTAAACTTGTGTCAGCTATGTAATCTGCTGGCTCAATTAGATGCCTTCATCAGCTGGCAGAACTTTAAACCTTGCCAGTGTCTTCACAGCACTTCCGGTCCCATGCAAAGTTCAACCAGGTTGACATTCGCCTGTCTGCCTGAATTCTAAATGGGGATTAATAAAATGATTAATTTACTCTCCTTTCCTCCTCTCGCGCTGTCTCCCCGGTGTCCCCCCTGAGTAATGGTTGGCCATCCACAAGAACAAAATATCTAACTGTGGAAAACTGTCTTCCAACCGCAGCATCTGTCTCTCTGGCAAGCTCAGCTGACAGTTGGGTCCTGGCTCGGGCGCTGTTCAAGAATCTCTCTCAGGTCGGGCTGTCAGTGCTCCTGGATGCAGCTTCCTCCGGATCCGGCCCAATTTGAGAAGTGTTTGTTGTATAGATTGACCCTTTTATGAATCAGCTGTTGTGCATATATGTCCCCTGGAGACCTTCCTGGGAGGGCGTGCCTGACACGGGAGAGGAGAGGGGCGCTCACAGTCCTCGGCTGGCCAAATCTCCATCCAATAACTGGGGGGTTCCCCAAAGTCTGCTTTGGGGGATTATGTAAGTGGCTTCTCCTTCAGAAAAAGAAAGAGAGATGCGCCCAGACACAGAAATAAAAATGCCCACAGCTCTCTAAGGGAATTTCAAAATAGCAAGTGACTTAAATATCCAGGGAAGTACCTGGTTCCTCTCCAGGGCTAAAGATAGCCTTCAAGAGGTTAGGACCACGTAAGGGTGGGGCAGCGGGAATGGGGAGGTGGGAAGGGGCCTCCAGGCCGTACAGACTAATCTGGCGATGCGCTTCAGAACAAGGTCTGTCATTTTTGAAATTCTATAAAAAGTACTTAGCTGGAGAGGTTTTATGTTTTTGGAAAAGTGGTTGAGGTGGAGGCACGTTCTGGGGGAACAATGTTGCAGTAACAGCACATCTGTCTTGTTCTAAGTCAGAGCCTAAAATACCTCTGTCAGGCGCTCTCTTTTTAAAAATTTCTCCCCAAATTCACCAGTTTCAACGATTGCTCAGCCCTTAGGACTCCTGGAAGGTTTCTAATTCTTAAATGAATCAGAAAGGGTCTCCAGTTATTATTAGATTCCATTCCAGATTGAGATGAAAGCAGCACATGGGTAAGACAGGCACACCTTGGTGCTGCTAGAGACGCTGTCCAAACGTGGCTCACTGGGAGGCTGAAATAGCACGGGGCACCTTCAAACTATGACATGAAAAGTCAGATGGACCAATTATTTGTAACCCTGTCATTGCAAGCAGAAACAACATAAGCCCCTTCCCCTCTGCAGAAAAGACCTCACATCCTCGAAGAGTATGGAAGTATCTCTGGACATTTAATATTTTCTGAGACGAAATATAGAGCAAAAGATTAAGCCTTCAAAGATTTCACTTATGTAAATCTGACAACAGCGAAAAAGCACCCAGTGGAAAGGATTAAACACAGACAAAATGGGGAAAGTGGCTTTTGGAGAAATGTTTCCTCCGGCTAGGTCTCCTTTGTTTACAATAAGAAGTCGAATTTGGACCCATTTATATATTCCTTGTTATGGTGCCCCCTGTGAAATGAAGTTGTTAAGATACATTGTAATTATCTTTTATCTATAGCATCACTTTTTTTATAGTATGAACGCTTCTTTCACAGTTTAAAAGTAGCAGTAAGTGAAAGCGCGCCCTTCACAATTGGGGGGAAATAACATTGGGAGTAGAAACAAATACGAGTCTCCCCATTTCTTTTTCTTTTCCCAGAAAGCTGAGTGTGTGCCTCCAATCAAAACAAAGACACCCGCTTCCTTTTAAACATTTAAGCTTTCTTTTCAATTTCAAGAGTCATATGTAGAATTGAACCAATTCTGAATATGAATACGTTGTAGGCCATCTTAAATCTGCTGTCTTTTCAAGTAAAATATAAGACTGACTAATCGTCCCATTTGTTTTCCATTAAAAATCTACTTATTGTATTCATAGCGATCCACATGCCAGTATGCCAACCTGCTTGGACAAAGCATTTGCTTTGTGTGTATCAGATGCAAAATTTAGTGAAATTCCAGATAATTGCAAGTGCATCTGCTAGGCTTTGTCACTGGTCGATACGACATGTTCACAGAGTATACAAAGAGCAATTAACCGGCAACTGAAGAAAAAGAAACAGTCATTTTTTCCAAATTACAGCCAGCTCCTTTATCAAAGAATAAGTTTGTGCTAAAAGAATGCCACACCAAACACTTCAACTAAATATATATGATATATACATTCATTCACTCCATATACATTAACTACATACCTCCCTCCCCCCAAAAAGGAAGCTTTTCCAACTGACAAATTATTAGGACTGAAACAAGGAAAACTGCAATTTCAAATAAAATCATCTCGCAAAACATTCAACCAATTTGATGCACTAGTATAGATTCTTATTCTGTATTCATGGCCAACTATTTTGACAAGCCCCTTACTAATTGATCAGGTTTTTAATTCTCCAATTTGAAATACAAGCTGATAAAATAAAAAAATGTGAACTCAAAACAAGAAGGATTTTTTAAAAACTCAAAACGGAAAGAATAAAACAAGTCTCAATGGAAGAGTCTTCCTCTTCTTCTTCCTCTGTGTATGCAAGGGTCAATTACATCCAGAACGGAGGCTCTCTCATTGGGCCATTCCACCAATATTTCTCTCCTTTCTCTCTTTCACGAGTCCATTCTATTCTCTCTCTGATTTACTCTCCTTTCTAAACCTCATGTACAATCCCCTTTCAACTGCCCCATTCAACACTGACAGCCTTCTTTCAAAGCCCTGTTCAATTTTCAGACTTTTACACCTCAGGCCAACTGAACAATCTCAATGACTCTCCCCTTCAAGAGCTTGATAGTGTAGATGTGTTCTTGTTAACAAACCCTCAAACGTACTCACAGTGATCGCAGTAATGTCATTATGAAGAGGGAGAAATCACCTAATGCAGTGCAAACAGCTTTTATGACATTTGACCTCTGTGAAATCTAGCAATTTGGTGGCCATTTATTCCTGGTTTCCCCTTCATTTAAAGATCTTCATTATCATTTTGTAAAATGTATTATGTTACTGGCGAAAGCTATTAGTAAAAAACCCATCTCCGTATTCCCCAAACTGGAGTGCCATCATTATCATTAATATTTCATGGACCTGCATTAAATGAGACAATATTCAATATTTAACTATCTAATCCTCCAGTAATTTATATTAGAAAATACCAACCATGTGAGAATTCAGCCAGTCAGATTATTTTATTGGGTGAACCTTTGTCATTATTAATAACGCTTCAGAATCTCATACCTTTTGCAGCACAGAATGTAGCATCCAAAAACTCAAAGTGATTGTGTTTCTAATTAATTCTCAAATCCTTGGGAGACAGTGATGGAAGGATAAATATATTAATTTAGAGCTGAAGAATAAAAGGCTGAGCCTGTAGAGGTAAGTTTGTATAGATGTGTGAAATATCTGAGTAGTGCCTCCTACTAAATTGACCAGTCATTTCCTAGGTTTACAAACAATTTAAAGAGGGAGATCGGCTTGAACCTCAAAGTCTAAATTACGCAGAAAAAAATGAAGTTTTTTTTCAAATATCACAATTACTCCAATTACCCATTTATAAAAGAAAGTTGGTCTGACATAATATACAGGGTGGTTACCATTAATTTGGTTAAGAACCATTACCAGGATTTCCAACTTTTTTTATCTCATGTAGTTCAAACAAATACACTTTATGTTTTTTCCCCCAGACCAATCACTGATTTTTATATATCTCATATTTATCCATCAGCAAGCTTATTCTGGGTTTATTATCTTTTTTTTTTTACTTTAGAATGATCAGACTTCAAATGGATAATATTTTAGTAGGGCTCTCAGTGATAACAAAAATAATTCTATATGAAACTAGATTTGAGATTGGTGTAGACTAAAATTGAAGGCATTTGCTTCATACTTTTATCATCATAAATGTCCCACAGCACATTTTTAGCGAGCAAGTTCTCAATGCTTTTAGTCTTTTAAAGAGACACCCAGACATACTTGCTATAAATTCCTTAATATAACACAGGTTGTCTTTCCTATAAGGAATCATGGTAAATACTTGGTAGGGACCTTTTTTTTTTTTAAATCTCTTTGGTTGGAAGGTTGGAAGGAGTTTCATCACCTTTATCCTACTGAAAGTCTCTCCCCTTACTAGAGAATACAGAACGGGCAGGGTTTTGATTTCCTGGATCTCTAGTAGGAAGCATAGATTCAGTCTGTGTGACCCATCACCCACTGGCTTTGCATCCCGAGTCAGGAACTTCAGAAAGCAAGGGAAGGTTTGAATCTACTCCGGGGTTTGTACAAAGAGCTACATTTCTTGGAAGGTGGTGGCAATCCTAATGGCCATAGAGGTGTCCCGAGGGCCGCTGCCTCTTCCTAGAGAGGAGCGCTCCAGCTGGACACCACGGGGCAGGGGCAGACGCTGAAGTGCCGATGGTTCCGCAATTTCCCATATTCTTTCAACACGTTTCTTTTCTACTTGCATTAGTCAGAATTAGTCTCTGTAAAATTAGACTCAAGTGAAAACAGAGCTTAATCCAGAAATCAATAATAGTTGAAATTGTATGTTTACATTGTGCTGGTTCGTTTTATAAACTGTTGAAAAAAATAAACGAGAGATTCGGTAGGACTGTGAGATGTGGAGGAACCCTCTCATCGCAAAGATTGGGAAATGATCTGTACAATGCGCCCATACCAACTGACAGGCCACCTCGCAAAGCTTCGGAAATTCGCAGATCCAACAGGAAAAGAAGCAAGGTCAAGTTTAAAGTGAGGTATGCCTCAATGGACGTCCATCCGACCTCCCTCTAACCCCACAGCCACCTAATTTCTACTGATTGTGATTGATCAACAAGGAACAGAAGATGGCAAAGACATGTTGATAGCTTGGCTACAGTTTCCCAGAAATTAGATATGTGCATCTTGAAAAGCTCAGACAAAATGAGTACCCATCGGAGCCTGCTCAGTGGCATCAGAAATCAGAGCTGACTGCACCGAGGGAGGACACTATTGCTTGTGCTGTGGAAAGGGTCAGCACCTTGGCACATGCCTCCTTTCAGAATGATTCACCTGGTACTTTCCTGGAACATGAACTATCCTACAAATGATGGACAACAGGTGGGTTTGAGAGTGGGCATGCCTTTCGAAAAGTATTCTCTGAACCGACATGTTCCCCCGATGCTTTCAAGGCCAACAGAGGGACCCTGCCCTCAGACAGCACCACGCAGCAACAGGATTTGGGGAACACTTGAAAAACGTATTTCCCTCCCAACCCCTGTTATTTTTCAAAACTGTTCTTTAATGAAAAAAAAAAAAGAAGTAAATCCTAAATTGAGCTATTGCTTCATGAAAAATGTAAATTGACAGCCTTGGGGCACAGAGCCATTTACCCAATTCTCTGGATGAGTCTGTGCAGGCAACAGCGCATCCTGAAAATGGCCAGCATCAAAATGTGTCCTTACCCAGGCACCCAGATGTTAGCCGTGATTTGATTCCTCCTGGCAAGGGGCCACAGTGGAAACTGGCCCTCCAGTTGTAGCTTTTGGTTGAAACCTCTGTTATTAGACCTTTGCATTTTAAAAAAGCAAAATAAAGAAACCCAACCAAAAAAATCAGCTGAGAGTTATATCCTTGACCTTTCCCAGTGCAATGCTTTTCTCAGAATGAATGTATCTAAAGTTCCCCCACCGCAAAAACAAAAACAAAAACAAAAAAAACATGATTTAAAAACCAGCTATTACTAAACTTCTGTGATTAAGATATATTTTATATGTAGACACGCGCTCATCTGTGGCGAGGCTTTTTTCCAATAGACTGTGAGCTTCTAGCCTAGACACCAATAATTCCCACAAACAGACCCAAACTTCTAGTATGAGTCTGTGTACACCCCATGGGGGCTTAATAAACACTTATGAATTGACTGACAAGAGGAAAACCAAGAAATGACAACCTTCAGGGTAGCCGTAACACAATTTTAACTTGAAAATTGCCCAGGAATAAACTTCACAATCTATTGGAACATACACAAATCATATAAAGAGAACCGGTGCCCTTATATACCTCCGAGTGGCCTTAGGGAATAGCTCCGTGAAACTCACAGTGGTAGGAAGAATAGTTCAGTCTCTCTATCTATTTACAGTTTAGCTTCAGCAGTGAATCCAGCTGAGAGCAACTTTCATTTTGTAATACACATACTTACAAAATATTTTTTAGAAAAATTAAAAATGCAAAAACTAGCTCTAACGTTTTCTTGCTAAACCCACTAGTACAGATACTTCTTTCAATTCTCAATAGTCCTGTTGTCATTTTAACCTCCCTACAGCCAAACTTTACAAAGCTATCGTCTCCAGGGCTTCCTTTCTCCAGTAGTAACCTCCCTAAAGAAATGCTGATTGATTTTCAAAACCTCAGAAGACGAGTCATGATGGGCAGTAACCTACCTTCAAAACCAACGCTAAGAGGGGATTTAAAATGAGTGAAAGAAGACCCACTATTTGGTTGTAGTGAGTAATTAAAACACACGCAATCAGAGAGGAGTCTGTGTAAGTCTTGAAAACCCTGTGGGGCAATTCTCCTCTGCACACAGGGCGTTGCCATGCCCTAGAGTTGACTCGATGGCAATTAACAACAATAACAAAAGCCACCAAAAGCCAAACACAAAACCCATTTTAATCAACCACGTTAGCAGTGCTGTTTCAGCAACTGCTCACTGGAGTTACATGTGCCGATGAATACAACTTTCAAAACCCCTAGCTCCTTACCCCTCCGGGCCACCTGGCCCCATTCCTCCAGGTCCCCTCTGTCCATACACACAGGGAAGGGATGGGCTTTGGTCTTCTTCTGCTGGGTTGAATAATTTGAGCCTGGTTTTCCAACACATACATTTGAATATCTAAATTATCATTTGTTTCAAAACATATGGAACACCTGTTGTTTATTTCCTGCTCACATTAAATCAAATAGCTGGGAAAAGGGTAACTCCCACTCTTTTCTGGAATTTCCTATCTCAGCTCCAACACATCTCCATTTCAGGGGGAGCACTTTTTCTGGTTTTAGATCCATGCCAATAGCAACGAGGAAACATAAGTCGATTATTTCTGCCTTGTTTTTAGCAGCCTCCTTTGGACTGTGAGAAGGATGATTGATCATTTTCCCACACTCATCCACGTCCCTCTCTGTGGCCACATGTAGAATTGCCAATGGGTAATTAAGCAACAGACACATCTGATAAATATAATAAATAAATTTGATTTTCCCCCTTAGTAATTGGTTTCATCTGACTGAGTCTGATTGTGTGTGGGGCTATACAAACAGGATTAGAGAGGAGAAAAATTAGATGCTGGGACACACAGTGTGCCCAGCCCGAACAACTGTGAAAGGTTTGGGGTCCATAATTATTATCCTTCGGGTTAAAACATAGAGACGCAGCTTGTGCCTCAAGAAATTTCAATAAGGTCAAAACAATGGGTGGCAACATTATGATCATGGGGAAATGGTAGCTAGTCATAGAACAAATATGTCTCTTGTCTGCATTTTCTTCCCACCATCTCTAGTGTCCTTCCCAGGTGCTGCCTTTACATCTCTGCCTACGGTGACACCTCTTGGCTTAGGTCTCCGGTCACAGGTGTCAGTACAGACCACATGAATAGAAATGAGCTGGGCAGACCAGAGGACATGTGGGCATACAATTATCAAGAAAATGATAATGTGTATACAGTCATCATCTGTGCAACTCCTAAAATTAATAGGACTAAGTTACCTTTCTCATATGCTCTAGGGTGCCAAAAGGAGCAAAACTTTGTGTTGTATTTTTCAAAGGCACCCCCGCCCCTCCAAAGTCTCATCGGCTTTCTTAGACAATGTTTGACACTAAATTAATTTTACCATAAGCTTGAACAACGATCAGAGACCAATATTTTGTCTGTAATGAAAATCCAAAAATTGTATGTAGAAGTGACTTTAAGTTTCATCCTTAAAAATAATCTACACACTGTATCTGGATACTTCTAGCATTTAAAATGAAATTCCAAACAGGCATTTTTTCCCCTTTCTTACAAGGAGTTACACATATAGCAAACTGCTTATACAATTTTCTGAAAATAATTTTTAAATGATAGGATTTTTAAAAAATGAATCTCTGCTAGAATTATATCTCTATATTGGCACATGCCTTTCCTCTACAGATATCCCTGCTTCCTCTCGTTGAAATCAGAGAGCAGTTAAAACCTCGAGTATCAGTTAAGTTCTAAGCAATAATAAAAACAGCATTTAAACACCATCCTTGCCTAGGAGAATCTTCTATAGACTCCTCTTCCTACAAAATGTCAAACCAGTATAGTGTAGTTCTTATTGAACAAATTCAGAAATGAAGTTCTCTTTTTACAAGCTACATAACTCCCTTTTATGCAAATTTAAAATAAAAGGTTTAAAATCCCTATTAAAGGAAAAGGATCATCTACATTCCTAGAATTTTTCAAAATAGGCTTAAGTTTATAAAGCTGGGCAATTGACTCATCAGAGAGAGCAATGAAAGATATTGTCTTTTGATAAGCTGAGTTCCCAAACTTCTGCATCAAAATCCAGAAATCAAAAATGGGAGCATTAGTAACAATAGCTGAGCAGGGAAGCTTAATATTCTCACTCATGTTACAAATCACCTATGTCAGGATTAAGTTAAAGACTGAATGAGCACTGGGCAATCTCTGTGGGCCACTCACAGGAAAGGAAGCCTCCTCACCAAGCATTTTAACAAAGTACTGCACCATCCAAAGTTTAAAGAGATCCTCCTCTCCTCTCAAACCAGGCACTCCTCAAAGGCAGGTGCCCTATCCTCAGCATGCACGTCCAAGATTTTGGTAGCAACCACAGAGTAGTCATGAGATGAGGGGCTGCTGTCAATTGTTCCTGCCACGATACATTTATTTTGCTCAGGAGGAACATCTTGATTGGGGAAAATAGGTTTTAGTTTAATATGCTTGCTGTATTATGTGGTCTCAATTCCTCTTTATTAAATTTATGTGAAAAGAGTAAAAACCTCTTTCTCTCTCTCTCTTTTTCTTTAACCTGCAAGACTGTTGAGAAGCCCCCCACGTGGAACTTTTTTCTCAATCATTCTTTGTCCCTAAAAGGCTTGTAATTGTGCACTTAGCAGAGGTGGACTTATTAAAGCCTCTCAGTCAAAAAAAGAAAAAGAAAGAAAAACCGATAAGAACTTTATTTGTGAGCTGTTCTTCAAGGTGCCTTGTGCTTTGCCATTAAGAACCCATAAAAAGGCTGCAATAATTCAGGTTCAGTCACATTGCGGTATATACTATATTAAGTAGACTTGGGTGGTGAGTAGCATGAATTTTAGGGAGCACATTTTATGTTCTTTAATGTCATGAAATCTTTCAGAAAGAGGAGCAGGACCAGATACACAATTCCTTGCTACACATTCCTAGCATGACGATTTAGTGGTGGTGGATCTTTGTGAAATACCGAAAACATTCTAAGATTATGATAATAAATAATGATCGTAAGTACACAGAGGTGTGTGCACCATGGGAATGGACCTCTGAAAAGCACACTAGCAACCAGGAGTACAAAGGCGACTTTGGCAAAGCTACTCTTTGCTCTCGCCACACAAGGACTTTATACAATTACTGTAGATTTCACAAAAACTTAAGTGGAGCATTATAAGAAAATATAGCACATTTCACGAAGCATTGCTATGCCCCCTGCGATTAAAAATAAATCAAAAGCTCTCTGTTCCCTCTCCCAGGGCAAAGCAAATACGTTTTTGCTATTCCCTGAAGGTCGTGCATCTATTGTATAAACGATGTGTGCAGAAAAGGGGGCTTCTGCTTGTTGGTAAGCAGCGCTACTAGGAACAAGCAGTTCAAAGAAACAAAACTGTTGCTTCACCCAAAGTAATAAAAGGCCAAAGTATTTTGCATTTCACATAACCACCCACCTTCGGAGTAAGTAGCTTAACTCTTAAGATTTGCCTCCTTAAATCTGAATTTCAGTTTAAGTTTGAGCTCTTGAATCAGGAGGTGGTTTAATGAAACAAAACAAAAACAAACAAGCAAACAACAAAAACCTCCAAGGTCCTTGACAATGACCTTGACTCTATTTCACCAGACATCCTTTCTTAAAATGAGTCTCCACAGAGCTGAAAACAATGAATATGCTAGCCAACACAGGTTATCTTTAAAGACACACAAGTAGTTCCAAGTTCGGTGGATTACAGAAAGAAGGGTGGCCTTGAAAATACTTTTAGAAACATTCGGTGGCTCTAGCATAACAAACCCTCCCGTGCAGAAGAAAGCTCCACTCTTTTCAAAATGAAAACAGGGAGTCTGACAGCACGGACAAACGTGATGACCAAATTCCACAAGTCAACAGTCTCAGACAGCTATCTTTTCATACAACCCTCTTTCCAAAATGAAGTTATGTTCTCCCCATCACAACCCATGCCCTGCCTTGAAATTTTTCTGATTTTCAAGAATAAACTACATAGTTTTCCAACCAGCTAGAAAGGTAACTATATCGTTGTACACACTATCCTTAAATCAATGCCAGGAAAGGACAGTTAAAATAGGGTCTAACAACAACAATAAAAATCTTAATAATAAACCCACCAACCAGCTCTTAACACCATATTGCAAAGAATTGTATACACATAATACAAGCCTAGCTAGTTGGAAAGTAATCTAACTGGCATGACACTCAAGACATAGATGTGTTCAATATGTTAACACAGAAGCTCAGAGCTTTCCAGGGCTTACCAGGAAACTAGGAAGTAGAAAGGAGGGTAAGTTTAAATAAATGAATGAATGAATGCAGGAAAGAATAAGTTCTTTAAATTTATGGCATCTTAGCATTCACTTTTGGGCTGTATTACTGAAATGGAAACTAATTTTGGTCTTTCTAAACTCATGCTCTGAATTTAATCTATTACCTTTAGCAAATCTTGCCCATGAACCCAACACAAGTGAGCCCTCCGCTTGGTCAGCTATCCTAGACCCGCTGTGTGTACTGAGTGTGTCAGGGGGATAGCCCTGCTCCTCACCGTGGGGCATACTGGAAGGAGAGAATCGGGACATCTTAGGAGGCGTGGGTTCTTCAGATGAGGACACGCTTTCTTTGGTACCCAGACAAGCTAATGTTTTGCTCAGAGACAATTGTGCCTTATGAATGGAAGTTGAGTTTTCTTCTCACCTTGATCAGATAGTAAGTTGAAAGGTCCCTAACAATATTCTAAAGTAGCAACATTGCCATCTCAAGGGACCCACGCCCCTTGTATGCTGAGCACTCGTGCTAAGTAAAATGCCTTATTATAGCATCGCCATATCACCCAAAGAGGAAATAACCTTTAGATCTCTGTCTACAATTTCAAGAAAAGCTTTTGTCAACACAGGCAACCCAGAAGAGGGGAATCTGCTTAGTGTCTTAAAGTAGGCTTTCTCCGATGGAAAAGAGGGGCTGACAAGTGGAGTGCGTTTGCAGTGGATTTGATCCTTCCATGCTGACCAGGCTGCATAGTTTTATGCTGTTCTTCCAACACTGGTTTAAGTTTACGTGAAAGCGAAGTTTAGCAGTATTCTTGTAAACCTGCTCTTTGCTCATTGATAACATGCTGATCTGTGCTGTGGCCACCACAGTGCAGAAGAATAGCGTAAAGACAACCTTTTCTTCTGTCAAAGATAGGTGCCTCCCAGTGTCCCTGAACTGGCATCCTCCTCTGACTCTACACGTCAGCTCCCTCAAAGCAGTATTTGTGGGGCAACTGCCACCTGCTGAACCACGCAGTCCCACTCCACGTTTAAGCTATCTTTATATGAGCTCATTTTCCCATGTCTTAGCAGAAATTTTACAACTATAGACTCATTTCTTCTTAAACTGCTGATATGCCATTACTTACTGACCCTTTCTTCTTTTTCTACTGAACTGGAACCGACAACTTCTGGATGGGGTGGGGGTGGGCCGGAGGGATGAGCAGCAAACCGAATGAAACAGGGTCACTCCTAGCAATCCCTCCAGGAACTTCGATGATGTGAGTGCATTAAAGAGCTGTTGTGTATTAATTTTTAAGTAATATTTAAAACAGATCCTGGCAGCCAGAGTTACAGAGGGAGTTCTATTTTTAAGAAAAGAGTTAGAGTTCAATTTGCATGCATTATGCTGGCTATTTTAAATTATCTCATTCCCTGTGTATGGCAGACATGGCCCTGCCACCACCACTACCACCACCACCACCCCCTCCCCAACTGATGAGGTGCCACTTCAAGTGAAGCCCTAAGAGGAGGCTCCTTGGTGGTAGAAATTGCGGGATATGTCTCGCAGTGTTGAACAAGACAATGCAAGCAAATCTCCCTCTTTCGATACAGCCCTAAATGTATTATGAAGTAAATCGAGCTATAGCTCAATCAATGGCAAACTGATGCCATCCCCTAAACCACTTCGGTGTTTGTCATCTTTGCAAGCCAAACAGTAGTGGTGTCTATTAGTGCCGCCTACAACTCTGCAGCGATGGGATGCAAAACAGCATTTTAAAGAAATTCTCTTTCGGAATGCAAATGATCCTTCCACCGGTTTTGCATATTCTAGCCAGCATGTACCATACAGTAGTTCTGGGATCTCTGGCATCTGCCATGCTGTCAAAACTGAGTGAAAACGCATTGTAATCCTGGGGAATGATAACCGTAACCGTCAATGCAACGTTGAAACGCACCCTAAAAAAAATCCCTATAATTGCGATGAACATTAGACAGAAACCGGCAGTCCTGCTGCAGGGAAATAACAGCCTGCTCTACAATCTTTCCCCTCCCCCGAAACTCAAGCAACTAAGGGTGACCTCCTGAAGTGCCGAATTTAAATGTTCCAGCATTCATCTGAGGATGGAGGAGGGAAAAAAAATACACACAAAACCACGAAACAAGTTGCAAACTGCACACACACGCCAGGGCCGAGCGAAGGAGAACCGCAGCTGATTCAGGAGCGATTGCAGAATGAGGAGGCACGAAAAGGAAAGGAGGGGAGAGAAAGAGGGGAGAAAGCAAGCCTGAAGCACGAAAGAGTAAGAAGTGAAAAGCATTTACCGGCGGCTCGGTCAGTAGCTTCGCTCCCTGACACCATCTACATAGAGAGAGAACTTAGCCTAGAGTCTTCGGTCCCGGCTCGCTTGGGAGGAAAATGCCTTCACTTGGAGGAGGCAACACGCACCCTCAAGAAAGAGAGAGAGGGAAAGGGGGAAAAATAATCCCACAGACGCAGACGGGCTCTCCCCCTCCTCCCTCTTACCCGCCCCCCGGACTCCCCCAACGGTGCTCGCTCCTGCCCGGTGCCGCCCGCGGTGCCGCCGAGCTGCTGCCGCCGCCGCCGCCGCTGCT
>NW_022111372.1:62232364-62248380 GCF_000313985.2 Echinops telfairi
CCCCACGCGGTACGGAGTTCAGTTCCGCTTTGGGCTTGGTCCTGGCAGACTCCGCGCCCCAAAGCCGATGCACCGCAGCCGCCCTGGGAGCGCAGCGGGCAGAGGTGCCCTGCAGACCACCGAGCCTGCCCCGGCTGGCGAGCATGCCCAGTGCTCAGTTGCAAGCCCAGATCACGCCTTCCTGGGCAAGGAGAGCTGCGGGGGGCAGGAGCGGCTGGGCGGTTTCCAGAGGAACAACAGAGGTGCCTGAGCCTTTCACTCCCGTTGCCCTGCCTGGAGAAGACTGCCCGCTGGCCCTGCACCTACCCTGAGGGTGCGATGCTGGATAAACCAGGCTTCCAGATCTCAGAGAAGAGTTGCTTTTCTTCCTTTCATAAAGGGAATTTCAAGAGGTAGAGCTCTCTGGCCCAAGAAAGGCTGATTCAGTCACTAGGTAATTGACAGAATATCCAGCAGGGCCTGGCAAGTGTAATCCGAATAGCTAGCCTGTACTGCTTCTTACCAGGTGCAGGCTCTCTACTATGTGATGCTCATGAATGATCTGATTTTCTCCTGCCCAACCGCTATTATCTAACCCTAGAAGGAAACGGGGGTCCCAGAATATTTAGTAACTTGCCTGCGGATTAATGCTCAATGCAGCTGGGAATCTAAACCCCAAGAGAGGCATCTAGCTGACGCTTAGCCACTGAAGATAGAAAGCAGTTCACTGCTGAGCCCCAACCATACACACAACAAGGTAAAGGTCGAATCAGCGTTTGGATGACGAAAACAGGTTGGTCTTCCGGAGGTACGGGTCTTTCTTCAGAAACCTTCAAACCTTGTAAAACGGAATCCCTGATTATCGTAATAGTAAGAGTGATAGCACCTCGTCTCTGGAATGCATATTCTAAATTTGCGATTTGCAGACTTAGCATTATAATCTTCAAAACAACCGTCTTAAAACACTACCCTTACTCCCATTTTACACATGAGGAGACTGAGATCAAGACTGTATATTACTTTCCCCAAATGAGGGCATGCTTTGTTCCACTACTCGGTCCAGGCTGCTTCACTGCATTTGCTGTCGGTGTGTTCTGAAATGACGAGGAGGGTCAGGGCAGAGGGAGAACGAACGCACAGCCTGCTGTTCCCCCCAATTCCTCCTCCTGGCGACCCCATGTGTTACACAGTGCACCTGTTTGCTCCATAGGGTTTTGTTGCTGTTGGTTTGTTTCTTTTCCTTTAAAATTCGTTTTTTAAAATCATTTTATTGGAAGCGCTTACAAAATCATAACATTCCATAGTCAATCCTATCAAGCAGTAGTGTACAATTGCTACCACAGTCGGTTTCCAAGCATTTTCTTTCTTCGTGAGCTCCTTGCCAGCAGCTCCCCCTTATCCCTCCCTCCCCAACCCTGCCCCCAGGAACCCTTTTTTCTCCTACAATAGTCCCCCCCCCCCATATCTTACACAACCCAATATATACATTCCCATACAACTGGCCAGCTTGTTTCTTGATATAAAGCTTTCTAAAAGCGCATTGCCAGCCTTCTCTTCCACAATACCGCTGGGTGGGGGTTGGGACTACCATTTTCAGGTTGGCAACCAATCACAAATCACATGTACCACCCAGGGACATATCAGTGAGCATGTTCATTCAACAAGCACGGATGGATTTTCTCCTCCATTCTTTACTAGCATCCATTCATTCCACAAATATTTGTTTCCTCCCCGTCAAAGTCTTCGAGACAACAGATGATGTTCAGGACGCCACCCTGATTTCCCTAAACTTGCAGTGGAGCAAGAAGGCAGCAGTCAGATCCTTGTGAGGTGGACGAGGAACGTGCACTGAGAGCGTACTTGCAACGCATTTCTCTCCCCTTGCTCTTTGTGCTTCAGCTCTCTGGGCCTGCATCGTTCCTTCAGCAGAGCCATCCATGATCTCTGCAGCTGGGGCAAATCACTCTTCTTAGAGTTGTGCACGTGTGATTGTAGCAACACGCTCCCATCTGTGCTAGAGTTTTGCTGCTTATAAATCCGCTAAACACACATGCAGACAGTAGACGATAAACTCCAGAAGGACAGATACGCTGCATTTTATTTGTTCCTTGCCCTATAGTACCTGGTAGACATTGGGTGTGCTGGTTCACACTCGTGTATCCACAAACACACACAGAAGCATGCATGCACGTGCACACATGGGAACTACTCTTGAGAAGGAATAATAATCTTGGGGTTAGACTGCTTCTATTCTCGTTTTTCAGGTGAGAAAAGCGTGAGCTTCGGGGGCTGGTTTCAGGTGTGTGTCTGCTGATGAAGTCCACATGACCAACCACCAGGCAATCGGATACGAACAGTCTGCCCTTGAGCACTCACCATATACCAGGCGCCTTGCCTGGAGCTGCTTCCATTTGAACTGTAACCGTTCTTCTTCTACGTCTGCCCTGTTGTTGCCATTTACAAAGGACGAAACGGAGGTCCTGAATAGAGTAGCACCAACTCTGCTCCGTGAAGGCCCTGGGCACAGGGAGACATCTCTTTTCTGTTTTATTCTGTAGAGCCCAGCCGGCATTAAACACACTGTCTTTGGCTCTCTCCACGTGGCCGTCTCTCAAGTGCACATGCACACACTCACCTCACGAGTGGCAGAGCCAGGATTTGAACCTATCTGACGTCATCGTTTCAGAGGTGATTGAAAGTGGAGGCTAGCAGGGTGTTTACAGATGAACCATACTGTAGTGGTTATGGACATATGTGTACACAAGGCATTCCTCGTGTGCTTGCCTTCTCATGGAATCTCCAAGGGAATCTGAGACTCAGACTTAACGACACATAAACAAGGTCACAGCTAGTGTCAACAGGCAGTTGGGTTTTGAACCAGCATCCCAATGACTGCTGATTGGTGAAGCCACATGTCATACATGACAGCAGGGGAGGAAATGCTGCAATAATGAAGCACACCTGCTATTCCACTGCCCCACCTGTTACGCCTCTCCCAGGTTGCACCTTTGCTCAGACCTCTGTCCCTGTGCCTTTGGAGGTTTCACCTTTAAACGAATATGTCACCACCTCCAGGCTCATTGCCGGCAGTAGCAGTGGCTGCAAACCACAGGAAGGTAAAGCCTGCATTTTGTACGGATCTGGGTTGAGCAGACACACTGGGCATGCTCAGTGGCCAGGGGAGGCTTTGATTACAAATAGGAAGCTTTTGTTAACACCTTTCCATTTTGGAGCATTACCTTATAACAGGATCACTGTACAGGGCCTTTGCAGAGACCTGTATGCAGCCTACACCAATCAGATAGATGGTCTTTAAGAAGGGGATTTTTATATGTGGAAAAACAGCTCAGTCCCTTGTGTTCTGTCCTGTAGCTCATCTTTCTATCTGTCCTCCTGTAGGTGCACACACAGAAACACATCCCAAAATTCTATCTACATACCCCAGAGCTATAGGCATATGTATCCAGTGATGAATGCACACCTGTCCTTGACGGAGGATTTGTCTCTTGCAATTGCTAGGCTATCAACTTGCTGGATATTGAAATATAAATAAAGGAGGGAGTGCAAAGAAAAAAAATTAAATATTAGTACCTTTTCTCTTCCTTTTGTGAATAAATGTATTCCCTAGAGAGTACTCCCAAAGGCAACAATGTCCCTGTGAATCCTTAGCACCCATTAACCATGTATTATGTGAAGTTGATTGTTTTGTTTTGTCGTGAGGAACACACAATCTTTACATTGGAATTGGAATAATCTATTATGAAATCATGAAGAAAACCTACAAGGAAAATGTTGCTTGACAAACTTGAATCATTTGTCTGTGTTCTACTTTCAGCCATAGGGCATGAACTCTTGAGCTCTGGGGGAGTCACTTGAGCACTTGTAACACTGAGCGCTTCACTGGATACAGGCACAGATATTTCTCATGGCAGCCTGTTGAGCTGGGGGCGGTGATCCCATTTTAGAGAGGAGAAAGCAGAGGCTCATAATGATCACGCAATTGATTGCAAGCTAATATGAGCAGGAAGCGACTGAACTGTATGGGAAGCCAAGTCTGTCTGTACTCTGCTGCCTCTGTCTCTCAGCATCCCCCTTGCACTCGGAACCAGATGCGCTGCGGGGTGGTGGAGAGGCAGTGTGCTCTGTCATGAGTTGTGCCCCTCGTGGCTACAGCACCGGGCTCAGGTGCAGTGTTTCATTCCACTGTAGGCAAGGCGGCAATGCGTCAGAACGGCCTCGGTGGCACCTAGTAAGTTACTTCTTGCAGAGTCATCTTGCTATGCTTCCAAGGAGTTCAAATTCAGTTTTCCAAACGGAATCTCTCTATGAAGGCAATATTAATGTAATTTGGCAAATTGGGAAACTGATGTACCCCTAGTGTCATTGGAGCCCAGGCCTCTGATCTCCACTCCGAGTTACCGAGCCTTTCTTTAGTCCTCTTGATTTTAAATAGCATAAAACATAGTTGTCAACCCTTTTCCAGATGAGTTCCACTCTCTTTTTAATATTTAAAAATGCTTTGGATTTTAAGAACAGAAATGTATTTTCTCATAGCTCACTCTTATAGGAGTTCAAAGGCAGGGCCCAGCTGTAGAGGGAGCTCCTTCTTTGTCTATTCGAGATGCCAGGAGCAGCCAACCGCCCTTGGCGTTTCTGGTTTGGGGATGGACATTTCAGCCATGTGTGCCTCCTTCTTGATTCCATTTTTCTCCGCTTATGACTCAGAAGTAATTAGGTTTGGGACCTACCCCTTTGGGTATGACCTAATAATTCACAAAGAAACCCCTATTTCCAAACAAGATTATATCCACAAGATAGAGGCTAGTATTTCCATACATCCTGAGAGAGCAGGGGGATGCAGCCAATTCAAATTAGAATAGTATCAGTTAGACCCCAATTTTTCCTTGTGTTCCTTTCCATATTCTCAGTCCCTCGGTTAGCTGTGCATAGGAGATCAGAAGTTTACTTTCTGTCACTATAGATGAAATTTTATTCTCTAAAATTTTATATGAATTAAATCATAAGTTTCTAAAATTATATGGAGATTAAATGACTATGCTATAGCTACTCCTTTTTCCTATATATTTTTACCCATTTGACATTATTATTTTGACATTCACCCATGTTATTGCATGAAATAATAGTTTATTCCTTTCCAATGCAGAATAATATTTAATTTCATGGGTATAAATTCTTTATCTTTGCATTCACAAATAAAAGTGCTATAAACATTTTTTTCAACAGTCTTTATATGGACATATGCATCCACTTTTCTAGGTTTTCGCAAATCAGTCACTCTTGATGGTCATTCTCCTCAATTTCTTATATCCCGTGTAGCAAAGATTTTCTTTCTTCTAAGGGTCCAGAAGGAACCCTGGTGGCAAGCGGTGGCCCATCAGGTTGCTCACAAGGCAGTCATTCAAAATCACCAGCTGCTCTGTGGAGACAGATGAGGCCTTCTACTCCCATAAGGGGTTACAGTCTCCGAAATCCACAGGGGCCATTCTACCTTGTCCTATAGGCTGACTATGTAACAGAATGTTACATTCTTAACAGCACGTGAAAAGGCTGGAAAACTTTTAATGAGCAACAAACTTAACTTTTAAAAACCACCTCAGGCCTCCAGGTTTCTTTCCAGTTACATCAATATCCTTTAGAGATGTCACTCGAGGATGCGATTCTCTGCTTTTGAGATAGGTCAAAAAGGGCCTTTGTGTAAGGGACCCAGAGTTAGGTTAAGCAGGTGGCATGTAGTTCACCCAGGTACCCACAGTTTTAATCTCCCATTGGGTGTCTTGTATGGGGAAGACGAGATGATGACAATCTTGGCTCTTTATCTGACGTGTGGAAGCTGCTGCTTGTATAGTAACTGTTCACCTTCCCAGAAATCAAATTGAAAGGGGGGGAAAAACCCACGATCTGAGAAGTTCACATATATGTAACTATAGTTCATCCCTAAAACTCCTCATGCAATTGTTCAAAGTCTACATCCTTTAATTTTATGCATTATTCTAATAGATCTGAATTTACAAGGCCATGGGGAATTAGAAAACAAGAAGTAAATTGTGATTGTTAGAAAATTAATAATAGCAAGAAATAGCAGCTGATAACAGAGAAGAGAATAAGGAAGGAGATAAAGTTTACATTTTGCATAAAACAGTTGAAAGCCTTAATGTGCAGGTGAGCCTTCAGATACTCAATTTCTAATCGAGCTTTTGGGTATATTTGTATAAGCATATTATAGAACACTGCATGATGTTGACTCAGAATGCATGCTTCAATTGCTACCTAATGCAACGAAAATGAAGTCTAGATCCTCCAAGCTACCATTTAAGTCATGCCACATACATGGCCCATGTGTTCCAATGTATTTAATTAGCAGCAACTCTCTGTTCTTATTGCTATAAGGTGTCAGCGAGTTGCCTCTGACTGATGGTGACTTTACGTACAGAAACCAAGGTGGTGGCAGTTCCTGCACCAGCATCAGCATCGTGGCTGTGTTTCAGCCCATTGTTGCTGCTACGTTGACATCCGCCGTTTTGAGGGTCTCCTTCTTGGTTGACTCTCTTCTTCATTAAGCCTGATGTTTACCAAAGCCTCCAGAGTTTGGTCCCTCAGAAGAGACATGCCCAAAGGAAGCAAGAAGAAGTGTCACCCTGCTCACTTCTAATGAGCATTCTGGTTTTACTTCCTCTAAGATGGATTTTTTCACTTTTCAGGTAGATTCAATATTCCTCAGCAACATCACAACTCAAATGCATCAGTTCAAATGAATCGGGTCTTTTTTTGATCTTCCACCTTCATTGTGGAGGTTTCACATATATAGGGTACAATTGAAGATACCATGGCTTGGGTCCGGGATACCTTCATCATCAAAGTGATATCTCTACTTTTTATGACTGTCAGGAGAGGTATCTTAAAAAGAAGGTGGAAGTCATATCAGCACACTCATCACAGATCTGAGAGCTGAGATTGTTTAGTGAAGGCTTTGAAGTTGGAAACTCACTCTGGGGCTGTATGTCCTACAGGTGTTCCAAACTTAGGGCCACTCCCCATTTCTAGATTTATGTCATTCTAACCTTCTTGCCTCCCCTCACCTTTACTCTAACCAAAGTCATACACATACCCAGTCATATTTCTCTTTGTTTATTGTTTTTCCATCTGTGGTCCTTCAAGGGGGGGCAACACCCACCCCGCTTGTCATTCCTAGAAGCCAGTTCATATGCCAAGTGCCAACTCAGGTGCCACCTACTCCCAAATCCCCTCCCCTGATGTCCCAAGTGGGCATCATCTCCCCTTCATTGTATGTTGCTTTATTTTAAGTCAGCATGTCTTTCTCATATTTAAATTCGTTATGTTATTGCCTTCCTTTGCCTACTTGACAATGAACCCTTTGAATGCAATAACTCTGGCTGGATCAACTTTGAATCCATCACCATGATTCTCACAAAGCCTTGTCCTGAGTACAATGTATGCTATAGGAACATATAAATAAATAAATGGTGGGTGCTCAATATTTGCTGAATTAATGAACATAAAATTACTATGGCTACTCTCCGGCTATGTCACAAAGAGATTAAGTTACATTTTGTAGGCTAGGGAATGGGGCTAATGTTTTCAAGGCTTGGTGAGTTGCTAGGTGCTATGATATGGTCATAAAGGCTCAGAGAGGAGCCCGGAAAGTAAATGGGCATCACAGGTGATATTGATACTTTCGAATGGACTGGAAGTTCTTATCGTGATTCTGCTGGCAAGTCGATAAAAATCATGTAAGTACAATGGATTCAGGCTCCTCTATTATATTTAATGCATTCGCTGTCGAGGGGCATAGTCCCCAAACAACATTTTGCATTTTTATTGTCTGTATGTGCGTGCAGAGTATACATCTGGTCAGCCTTGCTGGGAGTCACAAAGTGAGAAGGGTGGGCAGAGAATACACAATATTTCAAAATGTCACCGGAAAAGAAATGGATGATTTCTTAAACTTAAAAAAAAGAATGAAAGAAAATTGCTGAATAAATAATACCTTTCAAGAGGCTTAATACATTGTAAAGAGCATTTTCACTGATTGGTAGAAATTCTTTTTGATTAATTAATTAGCTAATGTTTTCAAAGCACTTTCAAGATGGAAAACATTTCGTGAGGACTACATAATTGTTCCTTTTCCTGTGCACCTTGCTTTGCCCCAACACAGTGCTGGGTTTGAAACTCTTCCCACTTTGTTCAGCAGGCCTGTGATGTCACAGGTCCGTGTCCTGTAATATCCTTCTCTCAGAGAAAAGAGACAGGGAGATGGGTGGAAAAGAAAAGAAACACACTTTTAAAAATGTATTTTAAATTATATATAAAATAGCATATCTTTTGTGATCTATATTTTAGAATTATATTGGAAATCGAGCCACATGAGAAGGAGAAAGAACACACTGTGCTGGAAAGTAGCAATGTCTGCCCTGCCAGAGACAGTCTTCTCGCTCTCTACAAAGACGGCCACAACGCCTGGACCCACGTCCATTTGTTTGAAGAATAATGATAGCTCATGTTTACCTAGTGTTTGCTACGTGCTGGCATTGTCCCAGGACTTTGTACACTCGTTCACTGACTCCCCCAAACAACCCTTTAGATGTTTATTCATGAACATGTCACCGATACGAAATGGAAGGCTCGAGCAAGTCATTCAGGCCAGGTCTTATTACACACCCCGGCCTGCAGCCTTGCTGGCAGAAAGAAGCCAAGACAAGAAGGAGGGCAGGGAACAAGGAGAGCGATCTAGGAATAGAAGGGAGGAGGCTGAGGGAGAAGGAGATCAACAAAGATTCCTCATGTCCATGAAACTTGGGAATTTCCAACTAGTTTGCTACCAAGTCTGTGACACACTAAGAGAGTCATAAGTAGAAAATAAATAAGACCAGCATATCCTACAAGTAAAACTGACTCACATGGTCAAGGTGATCTAGCTTAATTTCCAAATGAAAAATAATGAATGCGCACGGCATCTCCTGAAAGTTGGCCCACAGAACCAGCCCCCTAAAATACTCACTACTATCAAATAGCAATGGCGCTACTATGAGAATAGGCTTGGTGAAAAAGAGGCGTACCCTTGATGAGACGGGCTGACACAGGTAACAATGGACTCACACATGATCATTGTGAGGAGGCTGCAGGGCTGGGCAGTGTTTCATTCTGTGATGCACAGGGGGGATATGAGTTGGAACCAAGTGGACAGCCCCTGACCATAACACCACTATGCGAATAAAGTTCTGGCACAGCCATGGGCCTCCAATTTCCCTTTGGCCAAAATCTAATGCTGTCTTAATGCTTCAGAAGCTTCATGACAGAATGGAAGGGCCAGGGGCTTCAGATGACAGCTTCAAGTCATCTCAGTTCCTTACAGCTGCATGGCCTTAGACTTCTTCAATCAAACTTTGAACCACAGATCATCTCATTTACACATTGAGTTAGTTAACTGTGTCAACCTGGCCGATAATCACATGTGGGGCTAATTGAAAGGCAGAGGGATAAATGAGTGGTGAGCCTCACCTTTCTACTTCTCGGGTCTCTTGCTTTGTGATGGTCGCACCAGGGTGCAGCTGCCTTAGCAGTTCCCTGCTTCAGCTGGCAAGATTGACTTCCTACAAGACATTCCCCAGGAGAAGCTACATGGACCTATCCCGATGCAGCTCTGGGTGCTGGAGCCGCCGTGTGGAGACCCCTGCTAGTGCTGAGATGCTTGTTTGTTCACTGACTCAGCTTTCCTCCTGCAGTCGGCATCATTGCCTCTGTTTTGTGAGGTGGAGGACTTTGGGGACTGGTGTTGGGTTAATGGGTTAATGTTGGACTTGTGGGCTTGGGCAGCATTGGGTTGGGATGTTTTCTTGATGCACCCTTTCTTTACATAAAATGCTCTTATACATGAATTGCTGTGGATTTGTTTCTCCAAAGTACCCAGACTAATACACACATGGAGATAAAAAATCACCTCTCCTGGTTTGGTTGTGAGCATAGTTGGTGTCTGTGCCTGGAACACACTTGGCAGTGATCGAGGCTGGAGGTTTCAATTCCCTGGCGAAGAGCTTGACCAACTCCTTTTGCCCCATGAAGCTCAGCCTCACGATGCTGACCCACAACAGGTCTCCATGAGTCATCACTGACAGGAGACACTTGCTCCCCCTTAGGAAATACTAATTCCCAGATTCAATCTTCCTCTTTCTCTTCCGGCTGTTTTGTCACTCTTTGTCTCTGTGGCCTGGCTTATTGAAAAGTAAGTGGGCCCATGCTTCCCCCGCAGCTGATCCCAAAGTGCCTAAGCAGGTGGATTGAGCACAACAATGCATGGGGGCACCCAGCTGTGCCTCACTGAAATGCACACAGCAATGAGGTGAATGAGAGGGTAGACTCTGACATGGGTGGACTTGTTCTGAGGACAAGTACCTGGTACAGGGACAAAGGCAAAATGGGCTCTTCCTGAAGAATCAGGTAAGTCAGGTGTACGCAGTGCCGACACCGGTCTTCCGACTCCAGTTCCCCTTGAAGTTGGTGGAAGTAATTACGCGCTTGTCAGGTGGGCGAGATGAAGGTGGTGATTTCAGACTGGGTGAGTCAGCCAAGTGATGGGACCTCTTTTAGGCTTTAGGTTTTGGACCCACGATGGGGAGGAGGGAAGAATTTCCAGTTGCCACTTGGTCTCCTCTGCGTCCTGGTGACGCCGCGGGTGGCGCAGAAGAACGGTTTCCCTGGAGGTGTGCCTTCTGATGTAGGTCTCCCGGGCATTTTTCGGAGGATCTCCTGGGCGGTTTCAAACCTCCAACCTGCCAGTTAGTAGCTGAGCGCTCATCCATTTATGCTGCCCAGGGGCTTTTGGGAAATGGGTCTTAACAACTGAAGCTGGTTTTTGTGGGGAGTGAACGAGTGAGTCTCAGAAAGGGCTGAGCAGTACTGGAGGGGGTGAGCGTCAGGCCTCCCCAGGAGAATAGATGGTGCTTAAAGTAAGCTGTTCTGTTCGCGGCTGGGTGAGGGGCGGGGAGCGCAGGAACGCACCCGCACCGAGAAAGACCTTGCCTGCCTGTGCAGTTCTGTTCCATGGCCGCAACAAGGTTCCGAAGCTGCTATCACGTGTGTGTTTTCCATAGGCTTGGGGACCCTTATTGCTGTCGCCCCCCACACACTCTGCACGCTGAGAAGCGCAGTGTCACGTGTGCACGCTCAACTAGGAGATATTGAATGGGTTGGGATTCGACTTCCTTGTGTTTTTCTTTCTTTCTTTTCTCTGCTCAACCATCCTTTGAACTGGTCACAGTCATCAACAAGCATCCGCAGAGAAGTAGCAGGTTAAGGGCAGGTTAGTGCTCTGCCCCAAGACCTGTGAGGAGACCAGTTCTAATGACACTGCTGCCTCTTCTGGACCTTCCTTCTCTGGCAAAGGAAACCGCCACACTGCTGCAGGCCTTGCAAACACGCTCCGGCGGGGCCTGTGGTGATATCGCAGGGACTTGGAGGCACGGATCGCCTTCCACAGTGAAGTTGGAGAAAGAAGGACTTGCGGGTATTTTTCGTTCTGAGATTCAAAAGCCGGTGTCCTTTCCTGCCAGCTCTGATTCCACTCTCTGCTCCAAACCAGGAACACTTCAAAGATAGTCTAATAGGAAAGGTTGCCAACTAATTGTCAAAGAGGATTAGTATTATCAGTGACCAAACTGTGAGCCTTTGCTCTTCTGGCAAGGCAAGTGGAGTTTGGAGCCAGCTCCAAAAAGCTGTTTCTATGGAAAACAGAGAAGTAGTCCGTATCCCACGGTACCCGGATTTAGGTAGCATTTAATACCCCCTATGAAGAGACCACCTATTCTTAGAACAAACCAGACACAGGGCCCTCAAGTCTATTTATGAAAAGCAGCAAACATACAAAGTAAAGGTAAGCAGTGGCCACTTAAGGATTTAGATTAGGATATGTAATTACCCCATTCCTACCCCCAACTTCCTCCCCAAGGGGGTTCAGACTTCTACAGACAGCTCCAAGGGTCAGGGACACAGCATGGTCACAGGCAGGAGAAGGGGGGAGGGAAACTCCAGCCAATGATATCGACATTTCAGTTAGAGAAAAGGTAGTCAGGCGCTAACCAAGGTGCCACGTGTCATTCCCTCCCCCCCGAATATTACTAATTGACACAAAACTGAAGCCCACATTTATAAGATAACATGGTGGAGGAGAGAACAAAGGCAAGAAAAAAACTATACTGGAGAATTCTGGTGGCGTAGTGGATTATGCATTGGGCTCCTAACTATGTAATCAACAATTTGAAATTATCAGCTGCTTCACAGCAGACTTAAAACAAAACAAAACCCTCACTGCCACTTAGCCCGTGTTGACTCACAGGGACCCTGTAGGATGACTCACAGTGACCCTGTAGGATGGTAGAGCAGTCCCTGGGAGTTTCCGGAAGGAGAAAGCCCCATCTTTCTCCAGTGGAGTTGTAGGTTTCAAACTGCTCACCTTTCAGAGCACAGCCGAACCTGTACCCACGGCACGGCCAGTAGTAGAAAGAGGCGGTTCTGTAGCCCTGTGAAGAGTTACAGAGTTGGAAACTCACAGGGCCAGTTCTCCTCCCTCCTATAGGATTTCTAGGAGTTGGAATTGATTCGATGGCAATCGGGTTTTTGAATTTGGAAAATTTCTTGTTGAAATATTTCCCCACCAAGGATTCCTTATGAGCCTTGCTTCCTCCTGATGAGACAAAATCATATCTGTGTATTGGTACCTTAAAATCATTTTATCTTCTACTCTTTTCTTAAACACCTTCAGTAGTTCCCTATTATCTTTAAAATGAGGCTCTAACTCCTAGTTGGGCATGCCTTATCCTTACTCATTTACTTTAACTCTTATATCAGAACCCCCTGGAGGCAGTTCTACCCTGCCCAATTGGGTTGTCATGAGTCAGAATTGACTCAGTGCCAGTGGGTTTTTGCTTTAATATCTAGCATCTTCCCCTACTCACAAACGTGATCTCCATATTTAAGTCACATAATTCACTTCCTTTTTAAACGTAACTGATATACCATCAGCCCTTCATATTTGTGAGCTCTGTAGCCTCAGGCTCAACTAGCCACAGATTGAGCAGTTCAGCATGGTCAAAGCAGTCCCTCCAAGGCTGAAAGTCCAAACCATACCGAACCCAGTCAAACCAAACCCACTGCCATCAAGCCGATCCTAACACGTGGTGTCCATGGAGGACAGAGACCTGCTCTCCAGTGTTTCGGAAACTCTGCCTGTGTTCTGAGGGCAGATTGCCTGATCTTTCTCCCGTGAAGAGGCTGGTGGGTTATGAACACTGATCTTTCATTTGGCAGACTGATGCTTACAGTGCTGCCCTATCAAGTTTCCTTGGGGGAATCCAGTTGTGTCCTTCTTAAATGTTGAGATTGGGAACCAAAAGAGCGTCTGATAAGGTAACATAAAGGCTTTTGGATGGATAGGGTAAGTTCTCCCAGTGAAATTCTCACAGGACAGAGGTGCTTGAGCATGGACGAAAAACTCCTTGGTGCAACTGAAAGGTCCACAGTTCGAAACCACCAGCTGCTCCATGGGGCTTTCTACTCAGATAAATATTTACAGTTTCAGAAACCCACAGGGGCAGTTCTACTTTGTCCTATAGGGTCACTAGGGGTTGGGATCGACTCCATGGCAGTGAAGGCTTATAAGGTTCTTAGCTGACCTCTCTAACTGGTATTTAACTAGCCCTGCAGATCTCTTTGGAAGTTACTGTTTTGACAGGACCTTTCAGTTTAGTTGAGTTTTTGTTGTTGTCTGTTTTGGAAGGCACCTTAATCACACAAAGACAAGTACCTGACTGAGAGAGCTGGTCTGCAGCCATGCATTGATTACAGAACATGTTAAGTATGTGTTGTTTGCAGTAAAGCCATGGATATGAACTAGAACCCTAGTACCAATATTTTTAATTACTTTCTGCTCATGTAAATATTTATAACCTTGAATACTCAATAAGCAGTTGTTCTGTGTCCTTTAATTTTGTTATGAGTCAGAATCGACTTACTGGCAGTAAGTTTGAGTTTTTGGTTTTCATATGAGGGGGTAACCACCCCCCCCAAAAAAAAACCCAGATCTCCCCCCCCCCAAAGCTATGTATGTATATATTTATTTATTATTTTTTTGCAAAACAACCATATGACTTTCAACGCACTCTTCATTACACTTAATACATCTGTCGAGTCCACGATTCCACTTTTGGAAACATTTTTCAAACTCATCTTCTAGGTGGCTGACAGTACCTCCCCTTTTTTTTCTTTACCTCTTCTCAGTCAAGCAATCACTGTCCTGTAATGTCCCTTTTCATTCAGGGAAACAGAAAGAAGTCACACAGGAGCAGGTCAAGTGAATAAAGTGCCTGGGGCAAGAGAGGCATGCTGGTTTCCCCTAAAACCTAGCACACTGCGATGATGGCTGTGTGACAGGTGCATCGTCATGGTGGATAAAACCTGTCACGCTTTCTTTTCAGAACCTCTAAATAGGAGGCTGGGTTGACAGTCTGACCTGGTGGAATGAATCCAAATGCACTATGAGTCAACCTTTCCGTCCCTTTGGGAAGTTGACAGACATCCAGATTGGGTTTGCCATCAGTGGACATTTCACATTTTTGAAACAAGGAAACCACCTGTACAGTTAAGGTGTTTCCATAGTGCTGTCCTTGTAAGCTGTGTTCAACATCACAACCGTTTCTGTGGCGTTCCCTTGCCTCCAGCAGGAAACACAATTTCACAACTGCATGCTGTTCTCTTAAATCAGTCGTCACAAAAAAATGTAAAAAGAGGTTTGAGGGAAACTGCTTTTATGAAAAAATTCACTGTGACCAGAAAGAACCTTCCCAGGCGATGCCAGTGGGTGCACTAACTCAGAGCGAGTTGCTGGATGCTTGCCCAGCTGGGAAAAATGATACCATGAAAGCTCCGCTCTGCGCAGCACAATTCCGATTTGTGGGGGCTTCCCCTGCGATGCCTCTCTCTCTGTACATATACTGCTGCTGTTCTTGTGCACTGTCAAGTGGATTTCCACTTATAGAGACCCTATGGATTTCAAGCATTTAATCTTTATAGAATCAAATTTCAAAATCATTTCTCCCAAAGAGCTGCTACATGTATCTGAACCTTCAGTCCTTTGTATTGGGGAAATCATCCTGTGTCCATCAAGATAAACTTAAAATCTCAAACAAACAAACAAACAAAAAATGCCATAACCTTATTAGCTGGCCTTTCTGCATGCAATTTACCTGGGAGGCTTCACAAAGTTGCTAGAAAGATTCCATTATCTTTTAATGCCATTTTTTAATAAACTCTCTCCTAATGGGCAAAAAGTAGGGTGTGGGACCATATCTCTCCTCTTCTGGCTTTCCTATTATCACGAGCCAGGGGCCAGGCATGCCTCCCTCCTCCATCCTTTCTCATCAGCTCTGACATCACCACTCCTCTCACAACACTCGACTTCTATGTTGGGTTCAATACTTTATTTCAAAGGCCACACAGAGCTCACAGACAATAGTACAAGCGTAGGATTTATGAGGGAAGGCAATAGGTTATCCTAAGTCAGGAGCAGTAAACAGTAAGGATGCAGTGTTTGGCCTACAGTAACACCTCTCCTCAGCCAGCAACCAATCTCTCTCAGGTCCGCAGTTTCTGAGCAATGTGGTCCCTTGGCTTTTGCCTCTGTGAGGCAGGAAGTCAGCCTTTCGCTCTTTCTCACAGTCCCCTAGTATTAGAACTGCTCCTCTGCTCTACCTCATAGTCTCCAGGCCACAAACTCCGATGCCTGGCCTCAGGCACCACCACTTCAGACAGAAATCTGTGTGCTCTTCCAAGGGTCCTTGGATTTCTTTCTCTGATGCTTCAAAGATGGCTCATCCTTAATTGACCAGTCCCCTCTATGAATGTTACACATGCCCTATTTAAATCACACCACCCAATCTTATGATGGACGTTCTGGAGACATGGGTAGAAGAAGCATACAGTGAACCCTCGTTTATCGCGGTTAATCGGTT
>NW_022111372.1:62248884-62260813 GCF_000313985.2 Echinops telfairi
TTCATTATTTATTATATTATTTATGGCATCAAGCGTGTACAGTATGAGCCAATCAGTGGCAGTAATGAAAGAGCATGCGCTGTTACGCAAAAACCGTGATAGAGTGAAGCCGCGGAAGTCGAAGCGCGAAGTGGCGAGGGTTCACTGTATTCAGAAATTTCACGCCACTGCATACTTGCTTCATTAAAAATTACAATTTTCCTCTAGTTGGTTCTTAAATGCTTCTCCTCCCTCCCCCCACTACCATGATCCCAATTCTACCTTACATATCTGGCTGTGCCGGAGGAGGTGCACTGGCACAGATAGGAAATGGAAATACAGTGAACCCAGGACAGATGAACCCCCTAGGACCAGTGGAGAGAGTGGCGATGGCGGGAGGGTGGAGGGAAGGTGAGGGAGAAAGGGGGAACAGATGACAAGGTCTACATGTGGCTTCCTCCCTGGGGGACAGACGACAGAAAAATGGGTGAAGGGAGATGTCAGACAGTGCAAGATATGACAAAACAATAATTTATAAATTATCTAGGGTTTATGAGGGAGAAAAATGAGGAGCTGATGCCAGGGGCTTATGTGGAGAGCAAATGTTTTGAGACTGATGAGGGCAATGAATGTACAGATGTGCTTAATGCAATTGATGTATGTATGGATTGTGATAAGAATTGTATAAGCCCCTAATAAAATGTTTACAAAGAAAAAAAAATTTATGGTCTCAAAAACCCTGTATATGGGGTGACAGTGATTGTGTGTGTGTGTGTGTGTGTGTGTGTGTGTGTCTGTTTATACATGTTGTTGCTGCTAGGTGCTTTTGTGTTCCAACTCAGAATAACACTATGCACAACAGAATGAAACACAGCTGGGTCCTGCATCTTCCTCACAATCATTTTGTTTTAGCCCATTATTGCTGCCACTACGTTAACCCAGTTCCTTGACAGGTTCCCTCTTAGTTGCTTATCTTCTACTTTACCAAACATGAAGTCTTCTACAAGGGACTCGTTTCTCAGGATAACATGTCTAAAGTCCTCGAGTCAAAATATCTGCATCCTTCCTTCTAAAAAGTATTCTGACTATATGTGTTAGTCCAGGTAGACTAGAGAAACAAATTCATAGTGACTCACATGTAAATAAGAAAGAGGTTTATAGACAAGAGCAATTGAATATAGAGAAAGCATCCCAGCGCAGACCAGATCAAGTCCATATGTCCGATATTAGCCCATATGTCCAACACAAATCTACAAAGTCCCCTTCAGACTCATGAAACACATGCAATGATGTTGAATGCAGGAAGATCACAGGCCAGTGGGTTGGATGTCTTGTGGATCCAGTGGGCATTGTAAGCATCTCAGCACCTGACTTCTACATGACTTCTCTGGCTCAGAGGTCTAGTTGTATCAGGGTAGGTCGATGTGGCTTTTCCTCAGGGATGTCTCACAGAGAGTCAGGCTTGTTAGTAGAGAGTCTCCAAGGGAGTGAGCAGAGAGTCTCTTCTGCCTCCAAGGAGGAAAAGCCAGATTTCCAAGCATTCTCAGGAGAAAGCCATGCCCACACAGAGGACACCTTGGCTATGATCTGATTGACAGACTAGACTCCACCCCTTCACTCTTAATCCTCTCAAGTCCCAAATTAACACCAGATTATATAACTACCATACTATACTTCTTCCAAGACAGATTTGCTTGTTCTTCTGGTAGTTCATGGTATTTTCAATTCTTCATAAGTACTGTAATGCAAATGCATTAATTCGTCTTCAGTCTTCCTTATTTATTGTCCAATCTTCATGTACATAGGAGGTAACCGAAAATACCACAGCTTGGTCTAGGCCAAGCCATCTCACTCCTCACAGTGACCTCCTTGCGCGTCAACTATTTATAGAGGTCTTGCGCCGCGGAGTTATTTACCCAAGGCAAGACATTGTTTGATTTCTTGACTTCTGCTTCCATGAGTATCGACTGCAGACCCAATCACGGTGAAATCCTTGAGAAGTCTTTCCATTTATCATATGTTAGCTAGTGGCCAAATTGTGAAGATTCTTGTTTTCTTTACATTGAATTGTAATCCATATTGAAAGCTACAATCCTTGATCTTCATCAGCAAGAGCTTCTAATCCTTGCCTACAGCAAGCAAAATGCCACTGCACATTGCCAGTTGCCTAGAAAGCATCCTCCAATCCTCCTGCTGCTTCCTTCTTTATATAGTTCCATCTCTCTGAGTACTGGCTCAGTCTACAGATGGAACAAGTGACCCTACACACACCTTTCTTAATTTTAAATCCCACACTATTCCCTTGTTCTGTTTGTATGACTGCCTCCCATTCCACGTACAGGTTTGGAAAGAGCACAGTGAACTATCCTGTAATTCCCATTCCTCTCAGGGCTTTCCATAGTTTGCTATGAAGCACACGGTTGAATGTCTTTACACAGTCAATAAGACACAAGTTAACGCTACTCTGGCAGTCTGTGCCAGCTGACCTCAGCAATCATTTCCATGCAAGCAAAATCCTCTCTTGGATCCGGCTTGAATATGTAGCAGCTCCTTGTACTGCTACAAATGCTGTTGAATGATCTTCAACAAAATTTTGCTCGCATGTGCTGTTAATGATACTGTTTGATAATGTCCACATTAGGTTGGGTCACCTTTCTTTGGAATGGACCAGTTGGTTAGCCAAATTCCTCGGTATAGACGAGTGATTGTTTTTAGTCCTTTAGCAGCTTGTTGAAAGATTTCAACGCTCTCAGTTTCTGGTGCCTTGTTTTTCACTGCTATCAATATCACTTCAGGAGCCCTAGTAGCATAGTGGGTTACACACTGGGCTGTTAACATCAAGCTCAGAAATTCAATACCACCAGCTGATCTAAGGGAGAAAGTTGAAGCTTTCTACTCCTATCAAGATGCACAGTCTTGGAAACCCACAGGGTTCACTTCTAGCCTGTGCTATAGGGACACCATGAGTCAGCAGCAACTTGATAGTAGTGAGATTGGTTCAGTGCTTCTTGGGCTTCTGCTTTCAGTACCATCAGTTTATGATTTTATGCTACCTCTTGTAATTGTTGAATGTTAACCAATTCTTCCTGGTACAGTGACTGTGTGTATTCTTTCTCTCTTCTTTTGATGCTTCCTACATTGTTCAATAGTTTGACCATAGGACCTTTCAACATTGTAAGCTGAAGCCTGATTTTTTTCCTGCAATTCTTTTAGTTTGACCCAAGCGGAAGGTGCGCTTCCTTTTGGTTATCCAATTCCAGGTCTTTACACTTGATTATTATACTGTAATTTGTCTTCTTGAGCCAACCTTTGGAATTAGGCCGTGATCCTTGTGGTCACCAGTTTGAAACCACCAGCATCTCCCAGGGGTAAAGACTGTGCTTTCACCTCCCAGTAACAGTCAAAGTCTCAGAAGCCCACAGAGGGCTGCTGTGATAGTTAGGCTTATTGTGCCAATCAGGCTTCCTTAGGAACATGTGGGTGGAGTTTCATCTGGTCACAGCTTGATTGGAGGGTGACCAAGATAAATCATTCTACAGCCAGCCTCCACATCTCTTTCTCTCCGGTGATCAGACCAGCGTTCTCCTGCTTGAGCTAGTCCTTTGCCTCAGCTGTTTGCTGCACTACTTGTGGGCCAAGCCAGTCCATTGATTGTGTCACCTTGCTGTGGATGGCTAGAACTTGAGACTCAATCGGGGCCTGCTTCTCTACACTCCCAATCTACTGACTATTGCTGTCCCACCCTGCCATCTGCTGCCTGCAAGCCAACTGTGCTTGTCTTGCCTGAGGGTGGATTCTGCTGTCTGCTTCCTTGACCTTGGACCAGCAGCCAAGTGAGCCGAAGGACCTTCAGTATATTAACTTTTCCACAAAAGTGAGTTAAACTGAGCCCTCTGTACTGCTGTGTAGACTAATTAGCTATTATATGGGGGCCCGCTCCCCAAAATGGGCAGAGCTGTGCTTTCATAGTATGCAGTTTTCCTGCTAGGTGAGCTTCTAGCAACTCATTCTGAGTTAGTGTACCCAGTGGCATCACCTGAGAAGGTTTGCTCTGGTCACAGTGACATTTATTTTTTTATAAAAGCAGTTTCGCTCGAACCTCATTTTCTGTGATGGCTGATTTAAGAAAACAGCATGAGGCTGTGAAATTTTGTTTCCTGCTCAGGAAAAATGCCGGAGATACTGTTGTGATGTTGAACACAGCTTACAAGGAAAGCATTATAGGAACAGCTCAATTGTAAGAGTGGTTTTATTTCAAAAATGGCAAAATGTCGATTGATAACAAATCTCACTCTGGTCATCAGTCCAATTCCCAAATGGACAAAAATGTTGACTTGTCGTGTATGTGAAGTTTGTTCCATCTGGGTCATACTGCTAATCAAGCTTTCTGTTTAGAGGTTCTAAAAAGATAGTGTAAGAGTGTGTGACAAAAAAGGCCTGATTTGTGACAAAGGGACTTGTTTTTCCACCATGACAATGCACCTGTCATGCAGCCATCTCAGTGCACCAGTTTTGGGCAAAAAACAGCATGCCTCTCTTGCCCCATGCACCTTACTACTCTGACCTTGCTCTGTGTGACTTCTTTTGGTTTCCATGAATGAAGAGGGACACGAAAGGCCAGTGATTTGACATCATAGAAGAGGTGAAGGAAAAAACAAGGGAGGTGCTGTCAGCCACCCAAACAGATGAGTTTGAAAAATGTTTCCAAGAGTGGAATCGCATATTTGACAAATGTAATGGAGAGTGCTTTGAATGTGATAGGGTTGTTTTATAAAAAAATTAAATATATAGCTTTGTAAAAAATAAATCTTATTTTTGGGGTACCTCCTCATTTTCCTTCTCACTATATGTAGGTCCATATAGTGACCTAAAAATTCATTTTGGGGGGTACCCCCTCATATTCCTTCTCACTATATATAATCATAAGGGTCCTTGTTTTATTTTTCCAGAGAACCCTGCCTAACACTGTCACTTCGAGCCAGCATTGACTTGATGGCAGTGAGTTTGGTTTGGGGTTTATGCTTTAGGGGTTAGAGTGTAAATATGAAGAACAGTTGTATTAAGTGGACCTCTTGGTATGTGGATAGATTTGATCCTATCACAAACAACCTTGTTCTTCAAAGATATACCTTGAAATGTTCTTTTGACAATGAAGGTAACACCATTCTTCTTGAACGTGTCATTCTTGGAATAGTAGCCATATTATTACCTGATTCTAAATGGCCAACACCAATCCATTTCAGGTCACGAATGCCTAGAATATTGGTTTTTATGCATTCCATTTCATTTGTAACAACATCGAGTTTTCCTAGATTCATACTTTATACACTTCATCTTCAGATTATTAGTAGATGTTGGAAGCTGTTTCTTTCCATTTTCAGTCATGCTCCATTAGCAAATGAATGTCCCAAAAGCTTTGCTCCACCCACAGCATTATTATCAACTGTTCTTTGAGGAGCCAGCTTCCCCCACTAATAATCTGAGCACTTTCCAACCCGAGGGGCTTGTCTTCTGGCCCTAGATCTAATAATATTGTACTGCTGTTTGTAAGGGTTTCAATGCCTGATCCCCCCGAAGTGGGCATCCTATTCCTTCTGTGCAGTTAGTTCTTAGTCTGGAAGCTCTGCTGAATCGTCTTCACTTTTGGTGACCCTGATGATATTTGAAAAACAGGTGACACGAGTTCCAGCATCACAGCCAAATGCAAGCCACCACAGAACGACAAACTGAGAGTAGTGAGTATTTGCCTATGTACGTCTATTGATGTATGTCAATCTATGTATGTAACTATAGATATGCATATTCTACAGCAAGAGCAACAGTGAGCCCCCGTGGTACTGTTGGTTTCAATCCACTCAGCTGCTCCTCAGGAGAACAAAGAAACTGTCTGCGTTGTGAAAGATTTATCATCTCCGAAACTCTGATGGTGCCAAAGGATAAGCACGAGAACTGCTACGGATTAACCATACGTAGGGTCATTATGAGTCAGAAACGACTTCATGGTAATGTTTTTTGTTTGTTTGTGCTTTGTTCGTATATATGAGCCTGGTGGTTCTGTACGTTCGATCTTCAGCTGCTAACTATAAAGCTGGTGTTTCAAACCCAATAGCTCAGCATAATAAAGATGAGGCTGTCCTTAGCATACAGGTTTACAACACTTGGCAAATACGATGTATAATCTCTGTGAGTCAGAATCGACTTGGGACAGTAAGTGGGGTTTCTTTTCTATTTCTATTTTCCTTTCCCCTATCCAATGAAAATGATTGGCTGTTCCCGGTTTCAGTGGTAACAATAACCGAGAGCATGTGATCTTGAGTGACACACACATCACCATCTGGTGACAATATACTCAAATTTCAGTATCAGTTTTAGAAATTCTGATCTAAAGTTATATTGTTGTTTAAGACACTACACTGAAAGTTATAATTTTAGAGAGCATCTTGGTAAAATATTTCATCTCAATGAGTATCATTAACTCCAAGAAAATTGGTAATGAATATCTTTGTTTACTGGTGGTTAGAATACAACCAGGGAATATGGTATGAGAATACCAGAAGGATGTTTACATGTGTTTTATTGACCATGCAAATTCATCTGATTGCGTGGACCATAATAAACTATGGATAACCTTGAGAAGAAAATGGGAATTCCAAAAACACTTCAATGTGCTGATGAGGAACTTGTACATAGCTCAAGAGGCAGTTTGGCAAACAGGACAAGGGAATCCTGCATGGTTTTAAATCAGGAAATGTGTGCATCGGGGTTGTATCCTCTCACCACCTTGTTCCATCTGGAAGCTGAGAAAATCTTCAGACAAGCTGACTTACACAAAGAAGAAAGTGGCATCAGGATTGGAAGAAAGGTTATTAAAGCCCTGAGATATGCAGATGACACAACCTTGCTTGCTGAAAGTGAGGAGGACTTGCAGCACTTGCTGGTGAAGATCAAGGATTGCAGCCTTTGGTGTGGGTTGAAACCCAATGTAATGAAGACCAACTGCTCACCACGGGACTAATAGATCACATCATCATAAATGGAGAAAAGTTTGAAGCCGTCAAGCTTTTGTCTTGTTTGCATTCACAATTAATGCTCATGGCAGCAGCATTTGAAAGATCAGAAAATGTACTGCAGTAGGTCAATCTGTTGCACAAGACCTTTTCAGAGTGTTGAAGAGCAAGGATGCTACTTTGAGGATTCAGGTGCACCCGACCCAAGCCATGGTATTTTCCCTTGCCTCATGTGCATGTGAAAGTGTGACATGGAATAAGGAAGACTGTAGAAAAATCGATGCATTTGCACTGTGATGTATCATGGACTGCTGGAACAAGCCAATCTGTCTAGGAAGAAGTACAGCCAGAGTGCTCCTTAGAAGCAAGGGTGGAAAGAGTTTGGAGAGACTACTCACCGGAGAAGGACTCTATGCTCGGTAAAGTGGAGGGGCAGCATAAAAGAGGAAGGCCCTTCACAAGAGGAATTTACCCTCAAGCCGAGGGATACTTGTGAGGATGGGCAGGGCCATGCAGCGTTTCGTTCTGTTGTGCATAGTGTCCCTCTGGGTGGGAACATCCAGTGGCACCTACAACAACGCGAGGACAACCAGAGACCGTTCAGAAGAAAGGCCAGGCTATGCGTTTCTGAAAATCCAGCGATTGGAAACAGCATGCAGCTTCGCTCTTCCTGAGACCCGAGTCGGACTCTACTTGGTGGCAATCGGTAGTTGTAATCAGATACTTTAAGTGGATCCATGATACAATATATTTTCATGTCTCTTTGCAGCTTTTAATTTAACAAATCTATTCTGTGCAAACTGATCGACTGCAGTATAACCTTTTCTTTATATAGGGGTGCTGTATGCACACAAAAAGGCTTCAAGGTTCATGGGGGCTTCAGCAAGTTTGTGGAACAATGGAATTTTCTCATGAACTTTTAAAACCCCGTTATAACCTCAATATATAGTGTCAATCCATAAGCATTTATAGTCACTTTTAACCAATTAAGACTTACTGAAATAAGCACATTATGTATCAAATCATCACTTCTGCTTATAATGATGATCCACACACACTTTAGATGCTACTGATGTTAAAGGATCTCATAGTCATAAAATAATAAAATATATGTTCAGAACAGGTTTAACATTAAGAGTGTTCAGTTGGTGTAATATATAAAGATATTATTTTCCAAGAATTCATAGTAAGCCTGCTTAGTGAGAATAATTTATCAAACACAATGCCCTATTCCATGACCTCATAGAAAATTTACGGTGTGATATTTATCATATTGCTGATGATCACACAGATGTCTTCCTTGTACTATGAGAATTCTTTCCTCATTCTTCTATGTAGTCTTCTAATATGTGGGAAAAGTATATTACGGGCGAACTAACAAATCCATTCTATGTACATTGGCTGCCGTTCTGAGTAAGATTTAACGTATATTTCTATTCAGATATATAACCTAGCTCCAAAGTCCTGGGAGAGAAGAATTCCTGAAAGTAAAACAACGTGTTTTGAAGATAAAAACTCGCCTACCGAGCGGCTCCCAGGCCTGTGTCTCATTCTGTGCATATTTCTGAGATGAGAATTTACAAGAGGCCTCTCTGATCTGCTTGGCAAATGGTCATCAGATGATCATATTAAATCATAGCTGTACGCATTACAGCTTTAATCCAAAAGTTTTCAGTGACATTCAACCACTTATATCACACAATGCTAAGTGCTGGTTTTGGCATTCAAGGCCGCTGCCCAGTGGAGCACCACTGTGCTGCGCCACCACTACTCCATCTGAATCAGAGTTGACTTGATGGCACCCGGTTTGGTTGGGCTTACCCAACCCTCAGCCTGTGCTCTCCACTCCACCTAGTGGCCACTTGAACCATTGTTTGCTCATCAGAAATGCTCGGTGTTTTCTTGATTTGTTTGTTTGTTTGTTTTGAGTGAGGATTTAGTCGACTCTGCTGGTCCACGCTGGGCACCCATTGGACTGCTCACCCCAACGTGGGCGGTTCGGACAGACCAGCCGCTCCACGGGAGAAGCAGGAGGCTGTGCGTTCCTTTAAAGATTACAGCTTCTGAAATCCTAGGGTAGATCTGAGTTGGAAGTAACTGGACTGCAGTGCGTTTGGCCAGTGGGTACGAGTCTCTCAAAGAGAAATTGATCCAGTCTTTCTCAATTTACAGTACGTATAGCAGTCATCTTGTTAAAGTGCAGACTGGACTCCAAAGCTTTGCCGGTGCTTCTGGCCCCGGTACCCCAAGAGTGGCAGATCCGTCGAGCACCTTGTCCACGGTTGCTATATTACAGTTATTGCTTTTACTGCTTCCAGAAGGATTACGTCGGAGCCACTCGGCTTCTGAGCATCTCCTCCAGGTTCGCCAGCGGCTTTCCATCTTGACTCCATATTAAAATGACCTGGGAGCTTCTGAAAAACGACAGCTGCCAATCCCAGGCCAGACCCGTTGGAATCTCTGGAGAGGGGACCTACACTTGGGTGGCTTTTTTAACTCCTCTGGTTATTTCAATGTGCAGTCAAGGTTGAGAGACCCTGCTCTTAGAGGAAGGTGACTTTTCTCTGCCACTACTAAATACATAAATTAACAAATAAAAATAAACCAAGCAAACCTATTTCTGAGGCGTCAACTCTGACTCACAGCGACTCCCTGTGTTACAGAAGAGCACTTCTCCAGAGGGGATTCTGGGGAAGATTTCCAGGCTGTTCCTCTGCGGCACTGCTGGATGTATTTACACCAACAACCGCCGGGTTAGGAGTCAAGTCCAAATTGTTTGCACTGCCGAGTGTACCCCAATTCATTTGTTATCTGCTTTGTATTTGAATTTACCACCATAAATGATTTCTGTCTTCATACGTATTATTTTCATGTTTGCCTTCACTTGATAAGCTTAATACTTTAGCACTGAAGCAAAGCTTTGAGTCAGTGTGAGTCCCTGAGTTCAGTTCCCAGAGTTGCCACATGTGTCACCTTGAGTTGATTGTTTCAGCCCCCTGCGCCTCTGTTTTACTCTCCAAGAATCAGAGATAAGAATAGCAGTTGCACTGTAAGGTATTTTAATGAGACAGTGAGACGACGCACAGGAAGCATGAGTATGGTCCCCAGTATCCACTCAACAAATGCCAGCTATTATTATTATTAATTGGCCTTCTCTTTTTGTCTCACATTGTATCATACAGCAGTAAGCAGTCAATAAGCATTTGCTGGATGAATAAGTCAATAGATGATGGAGAATAAATCATATCTCATTGCTCTAAAATAAACCCGTAGCATCTAGACTGCAACCAAAAGGCTCCCAGTACTGAATGTTAACTACTGACAAGAGCATGTCGGCGTTTGGATGGCTGCTGCCTGATCGACCCCAGTGTAAGAAAAGGTAGAGAGCTCGGAATTCAATGAAGGGGGAGGGCTGATAATACAATCCTTCTCTAAAAAAATACCTTTTTAAATATTCTAGGAACATCAGATTAATATAAATTTTCAAAGTTGCATGAAAATATTTCTAGAGGACATCTTAAAAATCAAACTGGACTCCAGGGCTAAATATTATAATCCTGAAAAGGTATAAAAGTGTCTGCTCTTCGGCAACACAATACACAGTGTTTCACTTTCCATGGCAGGGGCATTATTTTGGCCACATACCCGAACTAACTCACTGCCCTGGGGTCCATGCTGACTCACAGGGACCCTGTAGGGCAGGGGAGGACTGGCCCATGGGTTTCAAGACTAACTATTTACAGGAAGTGGCAAGCCTCATCTTTCTTCCATGGAGCGGCTGATGGTATTGAACTGAAAGGTAACAACTAGGACTTGTAAGCATAATCTTTTTTTTTTAACCCACCCAGTCCCCTAAATAATCTTTTTTATACCTACACAGCATTTTATTTCTATTGAGCTGTAAATTGGGTAGGTAACTAAAAGTAGCTAGATATAATACATAAATGAATTGTGGTGACACTGTTTGGTAAACATTGGCTTGCCAACTACAAGGTCAGTGGTTCAAACCCACTGGAGAACAATGAGGCTGTCTTCTCTGGTAAAGACATACAACCTTACAAACTCTATATAGGATCCCAAGAGCAGGAATCGACTCAGTGGTGGAGATGAAACTAGTAGAAGTCTGCCTATTACCAGTGCCATCTACAGAGAATGACTGCTATGGTAACTAGTATTAAATTGCTGAATGAGCGCTCACAGCTACCCATGGAAATTAAGATGAAGGATTAAAAACTGCTCAGTGATGCCCCCTTCCAGTGCCATCCGGAGTTAAAAGCCACACCTGCCATGCTTTAGATGTGTCTCTGAATAAAACACTTCATTTGGAAACCATCTGGTGGAATAGATAGCCTTTGTCATGTTTATTGATAGCACCTTACATATGGAGGTAGAAGTGACAAGACTTGCCCTGTGCCCTTGCATGACTTTTCTGTTGGGCAAGGCCAGATAATCAGATGGAAATTCACTTTTAGACTTTAAACAAACTGTTCAGCAGGAAAATAAAATTAACCAGAAAAACAAATGTCTTGGGGCTGAGAAAAAATAAATAAATGTGTATTTGAGCTCCTTTCGCTATTTTGGCAGCGGCCAATGTCCTCCACAGCAACCTCAACTATATTTGAAGAGCGGCAAGGAGGCCTCCTGCCTCCGCATTCAACCCAGTCAATCTAATTGGATTGTGTGCTATCTGAGCACAGCAGGGTTCCACCGAGAACATTCAGAACTTCTTACTGTTCTTAGAATAAAATCTCAACTCCTTGATGAATTTATTACTGTTCTGTGCTATTGACTCCATCTCATAGCAGCCCTGCATGCTAGAGGAGAATACTTCCCAATAGGAGTTTTTAGGTTGTGATACTTACACGAGATAACGACATGTGTTTTCTTCCTCAAACTCACTGTGTGTGTGTGTGTGTGTGTGTGTGTGTGTGTGTGTGTGTGTG
>NW_022111372.1:62260913-62272908 GCF_000313985.2 Echinops telfairi
CTTCCTCAAACTCACTGTGTGTGTGTGTGTGTGTGTGTGTGTGTGTGTGTGGTAACCACTGACCTTTTAATTAGCAGCAAGTGCTTAACCATTGTTGTATGTTGTTGAAAACAACAACAACCAAACACAAACAAAAACATGACCTAAGACTTGTTTATTGTTACAAACTTGAAGAAATAAACCTATGTCATGTCTGGTTATAATTCATTATTATTAGATATTATAATATGTTTAAATTATTTCTTACTTTTTTAGTGAAAAAATTCACATAACATATAATTCTGTTTCAAATTTCAATGTATATTTCAATGTCATTGTATTATAGATACACACACACACATACACACACGGGTTATATCCACAAGGTTGTATAACCATCCCCACAATTGAATTCTAGAACATTTTTGTCTCCCACTTAAAATTCTCTATGCAATCCTCATGTTTTTGCTTCTGCTTTTGTTTCTATAAGAAACTATCATTTCAACCAAGATCACAAAGATTTACTTCTATATATTCTTCAAACAGTTTTCTACTTTAGCTTCTGTATGTAAGCCTATGATTATTTTTTGTGTATGTTGTGATATTGGGCTTTTGCATGTGGACAGATAGTTGGTTTGGTTCGTTGATATCCACGTTTATCCTCACCCTAACTAACACACTATTTTGATTACTGTATATTTGTATACGTGTTGGAATGGGATGTATAAGACCTCCAACTTTAATCGGTGTGTAAATTTCTACCAAAATACCTTCCAGGATTGGAAAAGTATTATGTTGAATCTGTACATTAATCTGAGAAATATTGACATCATAACAGTATTGTTTTTCAATCTACAATATGGGATGTCTTTCCACTTATTTAGATCATTAATTTCTTTCATCCCTGTTTAGTACTTCGCCCTTAAAATATGTGTTGCTTTGTATAGGCTCTGATTCCCAGGACTGTGTGGCTGTTCTCTCTATTGTGATCTGATGTAATTATTCTCCATTTAGTGATGTGTTACAAAGCCTAACCTCTATGCTTCAAGTCCCCCCATTACTCACGTATTGCACTATGTCACCCCCTTCTGTAAGTTACACCCCTGATGGAATCGAACCTTGTGTCTTGCAAGACAGAAAGAGAGAGAGAGAAGCGAGCTAACAGGAGAGGGATCTCAGGGAAGACGAGCTGGGCGTGGAATGTGCCCTCTGCTCCTCAAATAACCGCACTCAGACTCAGGCAAAATGTGCAGCCACAACAAATGGAGCTCTCGAAGGAGCAGAGCAGCAGAATCTAAAGACACCAGCTCCTTCTTCCAGAGCTGAAAGACAAAGCACTCATGGAGAACCAGTGTTTCCCTAGAGCGAGTGTCCAGATAGAGACGGCTAACCTAAACCGTGAGAGAATGCGTTTCCCTTGGTTAAAACCATCTGCGTGTGGCATTTCTGTTATGTTACCACTAGCTAACAAAGGGAATCCCTTGTGCTCGTTTTTTTTAAAAAATGGAGACCTAAGTATTTGATTATTTTTATGCTATGATACATAGAATTGTGTTAGTGCATGTTCAGAAATACATCCAAATTTTAGTACAACAAAAATATATGTTTTAGGCAGTGATCTAACCTGTAAACATGGCATTCAGTTGATTTTGTGCAAATGTGTATAATGACTAGGATATTGTTCATTTTTGAATTCTACCAGTGTGTTCCTGTTATGTTATGTGAGACTTAGGTAATGGGTTAAATAAGGAATGTTCTCCTACAGGTAGTGAAAGCTGATGTTCAACACTATGGAGGTTCAGGTGTCCTCTTCAAGGGGTATCTACTTCTGATAGCATGCTCTGTTAGGGTCTGCAACATACGTTTTTCTGAACTGGAAAGGGAAAGAGATTTTTAATAATTGGAGCGAAAGATATAGATAATATAAAAAAATAAAATTAGCCGGAGGTAATACATGAAGGTGGTTCTGTAGACAATATATTTTGATCACAATGCATATATTAGTTATATTCTTTTCCATGAGGTTATTTTTTATAATAACTTTAAAAAATGATATTGTTCTCCCTCAGATGTAGTTTATATATTTTACTGACTAAAGTCGTGTGCTCTTATAGCTTTAAAGGATTGGAACAATTGTTCTTGTTTGAGGTTTTTACATTTAAACACTAACTTCATGGCTTTTAAAAACACAGTGCTCCGGATTAGGCTCCTAGCAGTCCTCTGCCTTTGTAGCCATTGCTTTCCACCTTTTCCCCTTTTCCCCAAAATGATGGGAGTGGAGGCAGGTGTGTTGGTGATCTACAGCTGTGTTATTTGTTGAACCAGCTGGTGGCAACTTGTCAAAGAAAAGCTCTCCTCTCCAAATATGTGCAAGTCCTGTGTAAGTAGATATAATGTAAGCTATGTACCCACAGCTATTGATTTCCCTCATTGACAGCTGAGGCGTTCAATACATCCATCCACTTTGTAATGTCATTTTAAAACTCGTGGAGGATTAGGGAGGCTGTTCTTCTCAAACATATTCTTCAGAGAGCAAAGGCCAACCAGCCCTGTAGTGGTCAGGGCTCTGACAGAAACCTGTGTGAGGAAAGTGGTGCAGGGAACCCAGCAGATATGTTCCAACCTGCCACAAATAATGACTTTTAAAAAGCCTCCGAAGAATGTGCCTCGCTATTTTACATAATGCTAGAATGCGTTAACTCATGTAATATGACTGGGCGAAAGTTTATTTATTCATTTATTTTTGCTGTAGGCTAGTGCTGGATAAATGCTTACAATAGCAGACTAGCAGGTGTTCCGGCGGCTGCCGTGAGTAGCTCCTTGATGCACATAACTAGTCAACGGCTGGTCTGGTCTAGTTCTGGCCCATGTGCAAACTGTCAGCCCCTGTAGTGGTTTACAGACAAATGTAAGAGACCGAGGTTTTGTACCGCACTATCACATCCAGAGATGACTGGACGCACTGTGCTCAGATAATTAATGCACAAGAGGAGATGTCATATGCACGGATACATAATCTACACATCATGATCTCCATCCACACATCTCATTTATTTATCAACCAGGCAAAATATCCGGAGCTGATATTCAACCGCCTCACACAGGGCACCCTGTGCTAATAAATTTTGGATACTTTTTCAGCAGTTCACTTTATTTTGCATAATATACCTTCGAGCGATTGCATGCATCTCTGGGTTTCCTTCCCTCCCTGATACATTGTCCTGTGTGCTTAGCAGTTCATTGAACTGAATTGATGTAAATGAAGCTTGAAATGTTAAACCCAACTTGTGATATCAAAGGTTTTCATATCAAATCATTGTGTTCTTGGTGAATCCTACGGAGATTAAGGATGCAGATGATGTCTGAAATGTCCACCAGTTACATGAACTATCCCAGCAGTCAATGGATAATTCCCAGCTCACACTAGGAATACAAAGAAAACAGCCAGTTTATCCCGCACTTGTAAACAGACTGGGGAGTTTTTCTGGGGATTAGGTCCATATAAAACTTCCTGTATGCAGAACCAAAAATAACTGCATACATCTGTCTGATAGAAGCTTTTATGATCGGGCCTTGAGGTAGTATTTTCCTTACAACTACAGTTGCAACAATTTTCTAAGCCCCGCTGAGAGGCAAAATGTGTAAGGCTGAGCCTTCAAACTAGCCTCTGTCAACTTATCTCAAAACCCTGTGAAAGAAGTTTTTCATAACCTGCAATGCTAAAGGGATTTTCAGGGTATGTTTATACCGCTAGTATGAGCTCCCAGTGGCAGAATTCCTTACTCTTAGTACTGGGGGAGGAACGAGGCCCCTGGTCATACAAATGGACTTAAATGAAGGTTTCCTAACCAACTTTGGATCTTCAAACTGGAATCCCAACCCAAAGCCAAACTCACTGTCATTCAGCTGCACAAGGACCCTGACCTGAACCGTCTCTTTCTCCTGCTGAGCTAGTATGTGTGACCCACTGAGCTCATTGTCAGCAGCCTAACACCCAAGCCCCAGTGTCCCTGCCAGGATGCTTGTTGTGGGCACAAATATGCATGGGTATGGTGTACAGCAAAGATGGCTAGCAGCAATAAAAACAGTCCTTAGGAGCAAAGAAGGAGAGATCTGGGCCCCCTTACTTTGAACTTGTCCTGAGGAAAGACCAAACATTGGAAGAAGATGTCATTGTTGGCAAAGTGGAGGGCCAGTGAAGGCCAAGGAGGCCCGTACTGAGACAGAGTGGCAGGTGGCGAGTGGGCAAAACAAGGGACTCAAACAGAGCAGCGATCATCAAGATGGCAGGGATGGACATTTCATTCTGTTCCATATAAGGGCTGTGAGGAGAGTTGGAGTCCACCGACAGGCAGCTAACAACACAACAATTTAAAAAACCTGAAGTTAAGTCCATTCTGATTCCTGGTAAATCTCAAAGATGGAGTAGATTAGGCCAGAGTTTCCAAGACTACAGTCTTCAGGGAAGAGCCTGCCACATCTGTTTTCTCATAGAACCAGAGTGGTGTTTCACACCCACCAGTGTTTCAAATGGCCAATTTTGATTAGCAGCCTATCCCTTAGTTGCTGCAACAGCTGGGCATCTTAAACAACAACAAGAACCACCAAGCAGTGGTCCTCAGGGATGTTTGACTATGTCTGGAGCCAGTTGGGGTTTTTGTAATTGGGGTGGTGGGGCAGTGAGGTGTGCTATTGGTGTCTAGTAGGCAGGGGTTAAGGATGCCACTATATTTCCTCCAATGCATGGGGCAGCCATTGGGAAAGGACTTTTCCAACCCCAAAGTCAGCCAATAGGACTGAGTTTGAGAAATGGTGACCGACAGCACTGAGGCCATCCCTTGGATAATTCAGAATGAGTAGAGATTGGGGTCTGAAGAGTCTGGCTAATTACTTTAAACCCTCCAGTTGGCTCCATCAGTGAGACCACAAATGGAAACACCTCTGCTCAAGTTGATCAGTAGAAACGTCCAAGGGCCGTAGAGGTTCCTTCAGAGAGCAGGCTGGGGCCAGCCCATCAATGTATCTGGTTTCCATCCAGCACCAGGGGCAGTCATTCAGATTGGCATTTCAGAGGAGGAGCATCACTACAAGAGACACACTGATCCCCTGGTGGTGTAACCTCATTCCTGCAAGTACTGTTATTTCATTAAGGTTGATAAAGTGTTGTGCAGATAGGAAATGCTACATAAATGTACAGCCTCATGATTATCATTAGCAACATTCTGAGGAACTGGCTTCTCGGAGTATAAGTACACGCAAACATCTCTTCCGACGCGTTTGTAGTTTTGAGGAGCTGTTTCTGTAATGACATTCACATTGTGTCACGTTCCTTGCACTCTCAGTTAAAACAAATTAAATAAAGCTTAATTAGAGAGTGTTTGATGCACTGACTGATATTCTGAGTAAATACAGGTTAGTGACTGAAGAAAAAAAAAAAGAATACTGAAAAGATTCCAGAATTACAAAATCAAGACGGAATTTCCACAACATTAAACGTTTACATGAAACTGACCCAAAATGCCCCAATATATTATATTTGTTTTGCAATTGCCTCCCTTTTGGTTTGTTTGTTTTGGTGCTCTATTTAAGACTGTGTATTTTTAATATTCACCATTTTCCACAATGAGTTGGCAGTCTGACTTTTTCACAGTACTGTGTTATTTTTAATTTTTTTGGACAAGGTGGGTCTCTTAGCACAGTCAGGGAATAAAAGAGAAAAGAAAAATTAATAATCAAATATGAACCCTTTAAAGAAGCCCAAGCAAAATGCTAATTGTGGAATGGTTGCCTAAGAACTGACTGTCCATACATTTGTAAATTACATTAGATTCTGTTTCGTGATGGTAGTTCCATCCTCAAATGGCCAGCTTTCCTCAGGGTTTTGGTTAGGGTAGAAACTGTCAAACTGTCAATGGGTGTCATAGGCACATTTTGACTCTTATGCCCAAGGCAGTGTGAGGGCACTGATACCATATGGTACCCCTGATGATTCAGTCATTCTGAGAACACAGAGATGGTTTCTGCTTGTATGTATAAGCGGATTGTGTTTGTCTCATAGCCTCTTTCGCTTTTATAGATATCTACAGGAAAACCAAGCTCATCAATTAAATACATTCTTGCCACTTTTTACCCACATCAAATCCAAGTCTTTGGCCTGTGACTTAAGTCACACATCCTTTACACTGCTAGGGTGGGGAGATTTAAGCTGTGGGTGTATAGCAGAAGCAAGGTCATTTCTGAAAGGAAAGAAAGAGCCTTCCACATAAATGCCATTTTTACAACATAGCTATAATTTTGCGTTTATAAACGTACTCACTGCCATGGAGTCAATACTGACTTACAGCGACACCCTGAGGGGTTCTGAGACTGAAACTGTTTACTGGGGTCGAAAGCCTAGTCTTTCTCCTGTGGAGCTGCTGGTGGTTTTGAACTGTGTAACCCTTTGCAGATCACAGCCCGACACATAACCACCACACCACCAGAGCCCCTCACATGCACACTCCTTATTTTTTCTAGTCTAAGCCAAAGCAAGATACATCTTAGTTTTTAACATCTGCCTTTCATCAACGGTAAGGGGACGATGACATATCACCCAGGGTGAAAGCATCATGACAGAGCACCCTACCTGAGCAAAAAGGAAGGAGAGAGGGACATTTTGAGGGACTTAACTAGAGTTTTGTAATTAGAAAAAAAAATTGGAAAGCTATTTCCACCTACGTGTACATTTTTGTTTAGATTCCATTTTCTCTCATTTTGAATTACATAAAGCTGATGGCAATTTAATGATTCCTTGATTAAAATCATTAAACATCTTCATCTGTCCTGGCCACCATCCTGCAATATTTGAGGATGGCTACTGGGAAAATAGGGGCCAAGTGAGAATAGGTTGGGATTGAGATGGAAAAGGGATGATGGAGGTCCAGGCAAGACTTCTGAGAACTAAATTTCCCCAACCTTTTCAATATATTCAAGATGAAATATTTTCAAAATATGAATTGAAGGTATTTATATGTGTTTGTTTCCTAAAGTAATATATTTAAATGCATTGCAGACACTTCAATATTGAAAAAAAAATCCTCTTTTCTCCACTTACCTAAAAGTGAGGAATACCAAAAGCATTTGCTGATTGCTGAAAACCAGACTGCACGCGGCCTTCAGTACAGACAACCAGTATGTATGGTGAGGTCATTCAGTGGAAGGTCCTGCTGGTAAACGTGAAACAGAATGCTAACAGCTAATGGGAACTACATGCATACTCTTCATTGCTCAATGCAACAAACCCCAAATCCTCCAAACTGGACCAAGAGGTAACATCACAATAAAGAGAGAAAAGGTGGCAGTTATCAAGGATTTCATTTTCAATTCCATAATCAATGCTCATGGAAACAGCAGTCAATAAACCAAATACCATATTGCATTGGGCAGATCTGCTGAACGTTTTCAAGCTTTGAAGAGCATAGATGCATGTTATTTTGAAGACTAAGGTGCACCTGACTCAAGCCACAGTCTTTTCAGTCCCCTCATTAGGCTGTGAAAGTTGGACAATGAATAAGAAAAAGTGAAGGAGAACCGATGGTGTGGATGGAAAATACTGGAAGTACCGTGGACCGCCCCAAGAACAAACAAATCTGTGTTGGAAGAAATAGAGTCAGAAAGCTCTTTAGAAGCAAAGATGGCCAGACTTCATCTCCCATACTTTGCACATGTTATCAGAGAAGATGAATCCCTGGAAAAGGACATCGTGCTTGGCGACAAAGGAGCTCAACCATGGTAATGCTGGTAAGGTGGCTGTAAGCCAGGCCAAGGTTCTGTTGGGTTACACACAGGGCTTCGATGTGTTGGAACCGACTGTATGACACCCAGCAGCAACAGGGGCCCCTAGGGCGCATGTTTTTCTCCTCGTTCGAATGTTGTTGGGATTCAGAACTTTTGAATCCTGTTTCCATGTTCTCACTGGGAAAGACACACAATGGCTCTTCCATGCAGTGGTTGCACACTTGGATTACTTGCTAACTTTCCCATTCATCTACTATGCTCATGCAAATGACAGTCAAGATGGAACCACTTACAGATATCTAACACTGATATGTGTGGGATCAGACCCCAGGAATAATTAGTTTGTATTAAATCTCCTCCCTTATTTATTTTTCCTGGTTCCATGGTAATGTTGGAACATTTTCCTGGTTCCTGGAAAGAAAATACTGGAAAGAAAACAAAGTTGTTTCATTGAAGGGCATCTGTGAGTAACGGGTTTTCCCGTTACTTTTCCATCGGCAGAATTGCTCTTTTCCTTAGTGAACCACATGGGTGGGCCCCTGTTTATCAGCCTTTCCTGGCACCACGTGTAAAATTGCAGTCCTCACGTGATACTTCCCAGCTTTTGTTTCTACATTATTTTCACTTTAACATTTATAAGCATCTACCATTCATATATTTTCCTATTTAGATTGATTTATTATTTATTTGCTAGATTGTAAGCTCCATGAAATCTTTGCCCATTTTGCCTAATACTGAAACCATGTGCATACAGTGTCTTATGCTTATTAAGGACTCAGTGCCATTTGTTGAATAAATTGTCCTACTGCTCAAAAATCAAATAATTGAAAGATTCTCAAGATGTGATACTTTTTTAAAATCATTTTATGGGGGCTCATACAACTCTTATCACAATCCATACATACATCAATTGTGTAAAGCACATTTGTACATTCGTTGCCCTCATCATTCTCAAAACATTTGCTCTCCACTTAAGCCCCCCGGCAATAGGTCCTCATTTTTCCCCTCCCTTGCACTCCCCCCTCCCTCATGAGCCCTTGATAATTTATAAATTATTATTTTGTCATATCTTACACTGTCTGACATCTCCCTTCACCCACTTTTCTGTTGTCCGTCCCCCAGGGAGGGGGTTACATATAGATCCTTGTAAACGGTCCCCCTTTCCACCCCACCCTCACTCCACCCTCCTGGTATGGCCACTCACACCACTGGTCCTGAAGGGATCACTTGTCCTGGATTCCCTGTGTTCCCAGTTCCTATCTGTACCAGTGTACATCCTCTGGGCTAGCCAGATTTGTAAGGTACAATTGGGATCATGATAGTGGGTGGGGAGGAAGCATTTAGGAACTAGAGGAAAGTTGTGTATTTCATGGTTGCTACACTGCACCCTGACTGGCTCGTCTCTTCCTTGCGACCCTTCTGTAAGGGGATGTCCAGTTGCCCACAGATGGGTTTGGGTTCCCAATCTGCACTCTCCCTCATTCACAATTTGATTTTTTTGTTCTTTGATGCCTGATACCTGATTCCCTTCGACACCACGTGATCACACAGGCTGATGTGCTTCTTCCATGTGGGCTTTATTGTTTCTGAGCTAGATGGCCACTTATTTAACTTCAAGCCTTTAAGACCCCAGATGCTATATCTTTTGATAGGTGGGCACCATCACCTTTCTTCACCACATTTGCGTATGCACCCATTTGTCTTCAGCAATCGTTGCTGAAGATGTGATACTTTTTAATGAATTACATATAGTAAACACCTTGAGGAAATAATATTCATTGTATCTTCTTTGTCTTTATATTGCCTTGTGATGCTTTATATTTCTATCTTTCTCCGGTTTAATTTGGACATTTTCTTATCTTTCAATTCAGTGAATCTCTCTTCATCAGTGTCTAATTTGTCATAGAATCTACCCCTTACATTTTAAATTTCATTAATTATATTTTTCATTTCTCACTTTTGTATTTCTCTCTTCTCTGATTAATTTCCTTCTATAATTATAAGTATCTTATTTTATTTCCTTAAACATAGCAAACAGGCTTATTTAAACACCTGGATCCTAGAAGTTCAGTATCTGGAGTCTCACTCACTTCAGTATTTGGATAAGTATTAATTTTCTAATGTTTGTGCTGGTTTTGTTCAAATTATTTTGTAAATGCCTATGCTAAAATGCATTTGAAAATATATTCTGGACTTTGAATTGTCGAAATAACCTGTAGAAATAACTTGAATACTCTTATGATGTTATCTTTCTCAGCAAAAATATTTGTTTATTTAGATAAGCAGCCCAGAGGCAAGTATCACTCCTCTGTTCAGTCTTGGAGTCGTAGTACTTTGAGGATCATATAAAGCCTGTGGGAACTTGTGTACATTGTTTTTATATCTAATGTAAAGGCGGGTCCATCAGAGTTACAAACCAAAGTGATTGGGGTTCACAGTGCCTTCTCTTCCCTTTGTGGGCTCTTCATTTTCTATACTAATGCCTATGAAATATTACTGCATGTTGTTCAACACTCAGTCCCTCAGGTGATCTATTGTGTATCCAACACACACTCCAGTTGGCAAGAAAATAGACCTACGCATGGAAATCATTGTTTCTGGACCTGTACAAATCCCCGCTTCAGACTACTGATATTCTAATGACTTCAAATTGTTACTTATTACTTTTTGCCTGGGAGCCCTGGTGTCTTATGGGTTATGCGTGGGGCTGTGAACCATGAGGTCCTCAGTTTCAACCGACCAGCCCCTGGGTGGGAAGGAGGTGAGCCTTGCTGCTTCAATAAAGACTTCAGACTCAAAAGCCCACAGGGCTAGTTCTTCTCTAACTGAAGTGACTCGATGCCTGTGGGCTGGACGCTGGAGTTTCTAGCTAATATACAGGAAAAGTCAATCCAAAGGACCCGGTGCTTTATCACTAGATGTTCAAGTCCAAATCATCTTCAAAATAATATAATAGAAACATACTGTATGTAGTAATAAGAGTTCTGGTGACAGAAATGGTGAAACACTCAGCTGTTAAACAAAATGCCAGAGGGTCAAAGCCACCCAAGAGCCCCTTGGGAGAAAGACCGCGTGGTGATGTACTTCCATACTATTATAACCAAGAAAACACTCTGGGAAGTACTACTCTGTCACATGTGGCCGCTATATGTTGCAATGAACTCAATGACACCTAATGACAACAAAAATATGAAACAATAAGCAAAGTACCATGACTGTTTATCACTTTAGTATTAAGTTAAATATTGAGAATTTACATTGTCTTTAGAAGAGAAATTTGATTTTAAAAAGTACATATTTCAGTAAATATCATTGTCTATAAAATGATGAAGGAAACTTTAATAATTACAATGTTAATGCTATTAATTGTGACTGGGATATTAGCTAATATTAATAACAAAATGACACGGAAACCTAAAATCTTCACATGTGGTTTCTCAATGAAGAGTATGCATGTAGTTCCCATTAGCTGTTAGCATTCTGTTTCACGTTTACCAGCAGGACCTTCCAGCTGAACGACCTCACCATACATACTGGTGATTGCACCTTCAAAGCGCGTCTTCTCTTCAGTTGTAGGAAAACAGCAGGCAGTTTGTTTCTTCCTTCGACCATCAGAATGGAACCATTCTTGGTGTCAACGGGAGCTTATCCCGTATAATTTTAAATATCATTCTAACACTATGAGAGAATTCTAAGATACACTTTTAAACTCTTTTATTTTTCTTCCAGTGGTCCTCCAGTGCTTCAGATATTACTGAACACAAGCACTGCTTTTTTATAGCCTGCGGGGACTCTGGCATTGTAACGGTTACATGCTGGACTCTAAGTGCAAGATCCACAGTTCAAAATCACCAGCTACTCCTTGTGAAAGAACTTGGCCTCTCTGCTCTCTTAAAGAGTCAGTTTTAGAAACTTACAAGGGCAGTTCTATCCTGTCCTGCAGGGCAATGCTGAGTCAGCACTGACTTATGGCTGTGAGCTAGTCTGGTTTGGGTTTGGGTGGTGTAGTGGGTAATGCATTGGGCTGCTCCCTCCAAGGTCAACAGTTTGAAATCATTACCTCTTCTACAGGACAAAGCTGAGATTTTCTACTCCCATAAAGATGCTCAGAAGCAACAAAGCCCAGATGGAAGAAGCACACCAGCCTGTGTAATCATGAGGTGTTGAAGGGATCAGGTATCAGGCATCAAAGAACAAAAAAATCATATTATTGTGAATGGAGGGCAGTGCAGATTGGGGA
>NW_022111372.1:62273334-62275497 GCF_000313985.2 Echinops telfairi
GACAGTGTAAGATATGACAAAATAATAATAATTTATAAATTATCAAGGGTTCATGAAGGAGGGGGTTGTAGGGAGGGGGGGGAATAAAGAGCTGATACCAAGGGCTCAAGTAGAAAGCAAATGTTTTGAGAATGATGATGGCAACAAATGTACAAGTGTGCTTGACACACAATTGATGTATGTATGGATTGTGATAAGAGTTGTACGAGCCCCCAATAAAATGATTTTTTAAAAAGATGAAAAATCTCAGCAATCCAGTTCTACTCTGTCCATAGGGTCATTATGACCCTATAGAATCGACTCAATGGGTGAGTTTTAAGTTTTCAGCCTTTCTTCTGAAAACTCACACAACAAATAGATAAAATAATTAGAGCAGCAGTAGGCTTAGGCAGAATAATGATATCTTCAGAATTCTGTGTGTGTGCATGCGTGCGCGTGCATGCGTGTGTGCGTGCATGCGTGTGTGAATGCCAGATTCCCCTGCAGTAGCAGACAGAGGACAGTCATTGTAAAGTAAATTTAGTGCAGCTGTTGGTAGGCTGCAATGTTTCCCTTTGTCATTAGATCCTCCTTTGGACCCATTTTGAATTTATTCTGTTGTAAAATTTATTTTCCGCTTTCTTTTTTACTGAGATTTGTCTCTGTTTTCTTTGGCCATTGCTTCTGGGTCCATTACTGTGTCTTGTGTGTTTGGGGGATAGGGACTCAGGGTGGCTGGATCTAAAGACAGCCCCAGGATTCATAAGGACCTGGGGGCACACGAGGGCAGGGGGGAGGAATAAGGAGCCAACAGCCATGAGTACAGAAGGAAGATGCTGATTGTGGTGACAAATGCAAACACCGTTATATGACTGAACTATTAAATCGTATGGTATCTTAATTCTACCTCAACATTCTTTTAACAGAAAGAATCGAACATCAGGACGACAGCTAAACACATATAATTTCTTGGAGTTGGATGAAATCTATCGAACAAGGTTTACCGAAAAGATTCATGAAGCCAAGACCTTAGTCCTTTAAGGATTTCACAGAATCCTATCCATAACCCTCCTACCTAGCTTGGATTTTTAATTGAATAACCTTGGCAAATAACTTATTATCTCTATGTCTGTCTGTAAAGTAATAATAATAATAAGAGCTCTACCTCGGGAATTGTTAAGAGGATTAATTGAGTAGTGACTATTGCATAATAGGCACTAAGCTATACTTATTATCATTGTCGTTATCAACATCATCATCATTCTCAAAAGCTAGATAATTTCAAAATTTTCAACTTATTTCCCCCAAATTTTAGAAGGTCAGGAAACATCAGCGTGTGCTACTTCCCATGAATATCATTTAAAAAAAAAATACAGCCTCAGCGAGGAGAATGTACTTCCAGTGTCTCTTTCCTGTTCCACGATGTGAAGAAGTCGTGTCGTGATCCCTAAAATCCTGGGTAACATGTTCTTCTTTGAAATAAGCAAGACGTGTTACACAGCTCGCTCTCAGTGGAATCCGCTACTTCACTTTCTGCAGTTACTCTGAATAGGATTCGTCTTTATCTTTCTACATAGTTTTGGGACCCAGAGGAGGTCATCAGAGATGGGGGGAAACAACACCCACTTTGTTCTGCATGCTAGACTAGAAAGGCATGTGATAAATTAATGAACAATGACTCAAAGTCAGGAATAAATTAGTTACGGTAATTTTGTATCACAATTTGCTCAGAAGTTGGGTACTCTTAAACATACAAACCTACATTGATTTCCTTTTTATAGTTAGTAGCCTCTTTCTTGACTAACTAGTCATACTCTGTTTTCGCTCAGGATTCTAGCTAGTCACCTTTAATAAAGCAGAAGCTGACTAACTCTCTTTTTCACATAAAGGGCTAGAGAGTAAATATGTAAACTTCTGTGAGATAGATGAACTGTCACAACTATCCAAGTCAACCAAAAATATGTAAACCACTGGGTATAGGGACAGTGTTTCAAGAAAACAATGCTTATAAAAAACAGGCAGGGAGTGGACTGTAGTCCCCAAGCTGTCCTTAGTGATGCTTGAGAAAGGATAATGACAATACATAGATCAATTGTGTAAAGCACATCTATACATTTGTTGCCTTCATTATTCCCAAAATTTGCTTTCCTCTTGGGTTCCCGGAATCAGCTCATTTTCCTTTTT
>NW_022111372.1:62276930-62299694 GCF_000313985.2 Echinops telfairi
TGACATGTAGTTAGCAGAGATACAACAATGTCGGAGTCTCTGTTAGTCTTAGAGGGAGCACCTTTATTTTGGTTAACCATGGCTAGAAATTTTCATTTCTAGCATTGAGAGATAGGCATTTATTATCTAAAGAAAGCCGTCTTGTGGGAAAAACTATAATTGCATGTATTATTCAAACTTGTAATAATTTTTATTTTTAGTCTTAGGCATGTGAAGATACCTTGAGTCTAAGTGTATTCTCTCTCACACATTGTTATACAGACATCCTTGAGCTGCAAGAAATGGTTTGCACATCTGATTCTCTAGTATTTTCTTACCAACATGCTTCTGAGAAACATTCTGTTATATTAAAGATAATTTCAAAACTACCCTGCTTCGTATTGCAGGGACTAGAGTTTCAGTTTGTCAATACTCACAATAATATTTTATCCAGAAGGAAAGTCTAGTCTTTTTTTCTCTTTCCTTGCTTTTTATTTTTCTAGTAGAGTACAGAGAAGTCTTGAAAAATTGAAATTATCTTCTTAGCTTTGGTCTTGAGCTTGTGATGCTATTTTTTTTTACTCTTATGAAATTGTTTCGTCCCATTTGACAGAAGTGAAATACGGATAAGTTTTACTAAATAATTAAGACAAAGGGCTAAAACCAAAACCTTAGCATAATTTAAATTATGATATTGACTTTCCATTTGTTCTCGGGGCCGGGGGAGCTTTCCTATCAACTTGTCTTTACCCATCTTGCTGCAGTCTAATGAAAATAAATTAATCGGTGTTAGTAAAACACTTGGGAAGATGAAAATGGCTTATAAGTGCTACATTACATAAAGACATCCCTGTTGGAGTGAATGATTCCTGCCAAAATACTTTTAGAAAAAAAAAGATGCCTTGCATTTAAAACCCTAATTTAATTTTCAGTAAAAACGTTATTGCTTTTTTTGTTAAATAGATTGAATAACCATAAAGTCTTTGATCAAATAAATGCTACCATGGATAGATTATTGTCACATTTGGTTGGAACACACTTTGGATATTGATCTTAGTGATGTTTTATTCATATTAGAAATCATGTCAATATAAGCTCTTTGGACAGATGGAGAGCCATATACTTAACTGCAGAGTTTAACGACCTGCCCTTGTTTCCTTAATTTCCCCAATTCATTACAGCGCCGTTTTTATTAGTAAATCCAAGGATTCATGAGCTTGGTGGTTGCCTGTATCACGGGGCCTTCAGGTGGCATCTTCTGAGGCACCTACGGATCAGCTGGCAGGCCCACACACTCAGTCCCCTCCTCTCTGTGACTCTGTGCATGGCAATGCTCTGACAGTAGGAATAGCTGCCCAGAACTAAATGATGTTTAAAGAAAATACTCCTGGTAAATAAAATGGCACAGACTTGTCTGAAATTTGTGAATAGTACAAAACTAAACAATATAATTAATAAAGAGTGGTTTTACTACCTTTCTTTCAGATAAATCCTGCCTCATCCATGATTAAAATAGAGATGTTTTCCTTGGAAGCTTTTAAAAAATTTCGTGAAGGAGGGTGGGCAGGGGAGGGATGGGGGAGACATGGGGAGCTGATATCAGGGGCTCAAGTGGGAAGAGAATGCTTTGAAAGTGATGGAGGCATATGTACAAGTGTTCTTGACACACTGGAGGAATGTATGGATTGTGATAAGAGCCCCCAATAAAAGCATTAAAAAATATATGCAAAACAATAAAAATATTCTCTATGAACCTAAATATTTTTAGTTTGGACTTTATGATTATTTTGTTCACTCATCCAAAAATCAGTGGCTAAAATTCTTATAAAACTCCAAGATCCCCTAAAAACGATCTCACCGCCATCGAGCAGATTTGGACCCCAAGTTACCTTGTAGGACTGGGTAGAACTGCCCCTGGGAATTCCCGAGATGGTAACTATTTATGAGAGGAGAAAGCCTGTTCTCTCCTTCAAAGTATGAATATATAAATGGTCTTTCTAGTTCCTGTAGTATCGAGTTGGAATAATTGTGGTTGCTCTTTTTGTTGTCTCCCTCTCTCCCTCCGTCCCTCCCTCCCTTTGTTCCTTCTTCTCTTTCTTTCTCTTGGCTTTTCTTTTGCCTTTTTTTCCTTTGCATTTTTGCCTTCTACAAAGTACAAACAGACATTGGCGTTCTCTGATGGCAAGGATGATTCCTTGTAACTTTAATTTTATATTAATATTTGCTACATTTTAAAACTAAAGATCAAGCATTCAGTCTCAGAAAAAGAGCTCTTCAAAACATTCACGCAGTTTACGAAGGGTCCTGTGGAAGGACTTTTTTCACCTGACTGGGGCAGCGAAGTGTTGCTCCGCTCCCTGGGACAACTCTAGTGGATTCCTGAACTCTGCCGATTATCTGCTCTGCGGCCCTGATGCCCCCTGGGACACACTAGCCCTGGTTTCCACTAGCTCCTGTCATGAGACACACAAAAAAGCTTACTTGTGTCAATGTGCTTAGCGGTTTCCAACCATGAAAAATAGGAAAACAAGTCAGATGCCACAATAAGAAGGGACATGCAAGTTTTGGAGGTAGAGCTTGACTTTCAGTGCTTAGCTTAAATAGTCTCCCCTCAGGAAGGTGTTCTACTCTGTCAACCAGGTTCTCCGTGTTATTGAATGTTAATGCTACAAGTCCTGTACTCCTCCTCTTCATGCTAGTCATAATCTTAGTCTGCATGCAAATTGTACCTCTGGCCTACTTCTTCTCATCCATGATTAATTCCATTTTTGTGGATCTGTGCAATAAGTGTTGGGTTGCTAGCCACATAGTTGGTGGATCAGACCTCATAGCTGTTTCGTGAGAGAAGGGGGCTCTCTGCCCCTGCAAGGATTTGCAATCCTTGGACACCGATCTATGGTGGCTGTGGATGGGATTCACCTGCCACTAGACTTGTTTTCTGGTCCTGGTCTTTGTAAGTTACCATCAAGTCAGCTGCAACTCGTGGAAATGCCGTGTACAACATGTTCCCCACCCCGGCACCATTGCCACAATCCTTGATAGATTGGGCTTCATTGCTTCAGCCACTGTGTCTTTTAAGTGTCTTCTACCTAGAAGGTTAGTCTCCCAGCACTGTAACAGATAATGTTCTGTTGTAATCTGGAGGATTTTCACCGATACATTTTAGAACTAGACTTGACAAGCCTTTCTGCCTAGTCTGTCTTAGTCTGGAAACTCTGCTGCAACCTCCCCACCACGGGTGACCTGCTGGTATTTTAGATATGGGCGGCATGCTTCGGGTACACCGGCCCCCACAGTCTGACACACTGAGGGATGAGGGGAGTTAGCTTTACGTTCTCCCTATCGGTTGGCGCCATTTTCTGTTCCAGTGACTATTCAGTCTTGGAAGTCCAGAGTCAGATTGACTTTGTCATACCATGGCTATGACCAGGAAGTGATTAGGTGGTAGTGAGTTTGGGTTTAGATCTCTAGTTGGGGCTCAAGACTTCTGGAACTGTCCTATTATAAGCCATGACCTGAGTCAGGAGTGGTCAAAAGTGTGCCATCATCAGAGTGAGACCCCACCGAGGCAATGCTTGTCCTTCATGCTTCTTGAGCCATCACCATCAAGAGACTGACCTTTTTTCAGATAAGATAGTCCCACAGATTAAATGGGCATCCTAATGCCTAATCTAATAGGATCAGTGCGGTGACTGAGGAAAACACCATCGGTCACTCTGCCCACAGCCATTTCTTACTTTTCGCTAGTTATTTTCAGTCACTCTGTTCTAAGTTTTCTTGTTCTTCAGGGAAGCTAGACCATCAGACCTTCTTCAGCCTTGAGCAAAACACAGGCTGTAAGACAATCTTGATTTGTTTAATCAAAGTATGTCTCCTTTTATTAGTTTGACCTGACTAGAAGATAGTTTCCTAGCCAATAAAATATAAAGGGACCTTTACATGGGAAATATAGTTTGGGAAAGATATTGACAGACGTTTTTCTTGTATCGGTACTTGATTTCTACAGCCTCCATATACATTTTGTTGCTAAAAAGTTGTAAGCTTTACCATGGATACAAGAACCTTGACAATGTTGAGCAAATAAATTATTCCTACAACCACATTTCCTTAGACTTTAGATATGGCAGATAATAACTTCTTGGTGTTTACGTCAGGTTTATCTGAATTTTCTATTACTTATAGTCAGAAGCTAGGGGTAATAAAGATACTATAATATTTCTTGAATAGAGTAATGATCAAATACATCTGTATTTCAACAACAATTGTTCTGCTCCATCCTTTATTTTTTTGTCTCCTTTTTCAACTTGATGTAGTTTAGGTCCTGCAGTTCTTAGAGATTCCACTTATTTTATATGAAAGTTTTTCCTATTTCACATCAAGTTGGGAAGTTTCTAATAACTCGTTTTCAAACTCAATGACCCTTTCCTCACCTATGTCGAATCTGTGGACGAGTCCATTAAGGAATTCTTGATTTCTGCCAGTGTGTTTGACTTCTAGCATTTTCTTTTGATTCTTTCCTAGAGTGTCCATGTGCCCATGCCTGCTCTCTACCTCGTCCATTGGAGGCTTTCACATATTGATCATAGTTATTTTACATTCTCTGACTAATAAGTCCAACACCTGTGTCATATTTGAGCCTTGCTCTCATGTTTCTTGGTATCTTTAGACTCTGTGTTTTCTTGCTCTTTAGTGAACTTTGTCATTTTTAAACTTAAATTCTGGACATATGTATAGGATACTAGGATCTGAGGTTGAAAAAAAAGCATTTCATGTGAGTTTTTATGTTAATCATAGTTAGGCTACATTTCATCATTGCTGTAGCCAGAGATGCTAACGAAGCACATTTCTGTAGAGTCCTTGTTCTTGATTTTCTTGTTCTCTTTGGGTTTCACAAAAAACTCCTCCTCCGAAAAAGTCTGTACTATGCAGCTCATTCAGCTTTCATGCACTATAATTATACGATAAGCATGTTGGTATAACAATACAGGATAGGAGAGTGCAAGGGACAGACAATAAGATAGGGATACGGGGGATAGGAGAGTGCAAGGGACAGGCAGTAAGATAGGGATACGGGGGATAGGAGAGTGCAAGGGACAGGCAGTAAGATAGGGATACGGGCTTCATCTTCACCAAGGGCCTAACACTAAATGAAAATTAGCTGGTCATGCACAATAAAGGGGTTTGAAAGAAATCACCCACACATTAGAAACCTATGGGGAATATCCAAAGCAGGGCATACACAGATCAAAGCTACCTAGACACATATGAAGGTCACCTAGGCATGCGGATGAAGGCCACCTGGGTGTGGCACACTAGAAACCAGCAACACTATGTCATATGAGGACCTAAACTCAGCCACTAAGAATGACCGATACACTCAACCAGTGAGAGTAGGAGTGGATAAAAAGCAGAGACTGAGGGCATTCTCTCTCTCTCTCTCTCTCTCTCTCTCTCTCTCTCTCGCCCATGCAGTGTCAGCTCAGAGCTTGCTGGCTCTCTCCCACACTCTTCCTTTCTGCCTCTCTCCTGCACTCTCTCCGGAGCTCGCTCTCTTTCGGCAGGCGCTTTCTTTGTCGCTTCGCTCACTCCTCACGTGGTTCAGCAGCCACTTCTTACTGGTCATTTTTCCACGTGGTTTTTCATGGAAGTGGCCATTTTGGATCATGAACTCTCCCACCATCCCACTACGCGGCCTTGCACCCTTTCGAGGGATAGCGTGGACCATGTGAGACTGAAACTTCCCTTGTCCTCATCAAAGTTATGGGGACTTGCAAATGTGCATTTGCTGCATGAATGCTTCCAGTGTTGAGAATCAAGAACCGGGAAAACCAGCTCAGAAACCTAACAGAAGCATTCTCTATTTTGAAATTAAATTTCAGGCTTTTAGTAGTCCTATTTTACTGGTTCCAAATATATATACCCCCTTAAAAAACAGAAAGAAAGCTCTGCTGGGTGTAACTTTGGCAATACACATCTTTCCCACTAGGTGATAATCAAGCAACTTGCTATGCGTTAGTGCACCCAGTAGCATCCTCTGGGAAGGTTCTCTCTTGTTACAGTGAATTTTTTTGTCAAAGCAGTTTTGTTCGAACCCCCTTGGATATAGCCTCTCCCCCCCAAAAAATATTGGAATTAAAAAAAATATGCATGCATGTACGTATTTATTTACTTATTTTTACCAAACAAACTTATTACCTTTAAAGTACTCTCTATTACACTTCAGACATTGTCAAATCTGTGATTCCATTCTTGGAAACAATTTTCAAACTCATCTGTTTGGAAAGCTGACAGCATCTCCTTCATTTTTTCCCCTTAACCTCTTCAATGTCATCAAACTGCTGTCCTTTCACATCTCTCTTCATTCACAGAAACAAAAAGAAGTTGTGCACAGTGAGGTTTGGTGAGTAAGGTGTGTGGGGCAAGAGAGGCCTGCTGGTTTTAATGGAAACTGGTGCACTGAGATGGCTGCATGAGCAAGTGCATTGTCATGGTGGCAAAACCAGACCCCCTTCTGCCACAAATCAGACATTTTTGTCACAGAATATTATGCAATCTTTTCAGAACCTCTAGAAACCTTGATTAACAGTCTGACCTGTGGAATGAACTCCAAATGAATTATAAGTCAGAATTTTTGTCTGTTTGGAAAAGTGACAGATGTCCACAACGAGGTTTGTCATCAATCAACATTTCACCTTTTTTGAAATAAGAAAACAACCCATACACTTGAGTTTTTCCCATAACGCTGTCTTTGTAAGCTGTGTTCAACATCCCAACAGTTTCTGTAGCATTTTTCCCAAGCAGGTAACAAAATCTCACAGCTACACGCACGCTCTGTTCTTCAATTGGCCATCACAAAAAACAGTGTTCCAGGGAAACTGCTTTTACGAAAAACTTTACTGTGACCAGAGAGAACCTTCCAGGTGACGTCAGTGGGTGCACTAACTCAGAGCGAGTTGCTTGATGCTCACCTCATGGGAAAAATGCGTACTATGAAAGCTGCACTCTGCCCAGCACAATTGTTTGGGTGGGGCGGTGGGTACCCCTTCTTATATCTTATCCCTCTAAGGTAGACAGAAAGGCCAATGGGGCTTTGATTTGGACACGTTCTCCTCTCCCAGGTGTGATCAGAATAAAGTAAAAGTAGGCCAATAATTAGAAAGATTTATGGAGAAGTTTGTGGGTTTATTTCATAATGGCTACTCTTCCCCTTCATGCCAGAAAGAGATCTTCACTGATTGTTTACCATGAAGATCTAGTGGGATTTCAGGAGATGTATCATACAAATGGGTACCCCCCAACCACCCATATCTTGCTGAAACGGTGGCTCCTAGTAGTTTCTCCTCTCAAGATAACGCATACTCAGCTTCCCACAACTCATTAAAATTACTACTTAAGTGTTCTGACCTGTTTATGGTTTCAGGGGCTTTGGTTCCAGTTCCAGCTATGCTATCTGTCCTCTCCCAGTTTTCACTGTGACCTTGGTCCTGTGATAGTTCCAAGAGAAGCCAGTGATTTTTCTTAGTCACTGTTACCTTGTTTTAAGCATGGTAGTGATGGCTTTCAACTCTTTACATATTGGATCTGAAATCAAAAGTTGATTAACATCTTTAGGATGTACTTTTAGGTAAAAATAAGGAGCCCCTGTGGTACAACGGTTAAATTTGTGACTGTCAAGCAAATGGTTGATAGAAAGATGCAGCATCCAGCTCTTGTTAAAATGATGGCCTTGGAAACCCTATGGGGCTGCTATGCTTGGCCTTCAGTGTCTAGTGGATGGCAAAGGGTTTGGGGTTTGGATGAAGTACAACAGAAGAATGTGTTGAAATAGTAAAGGCTATTTATATTCATATATGAGTATGTCTATAATCCCTGGTGGTGAAGAGATTACACATTGAACGTTAACCACAAGGTAGCAGTTTGAAACCACCAGCCACTCCCTGGGGGGGAAAATGAGGCTTTCTACTCCTGTAAAGAGTTACAGTCTAGGAAACTCATAGGAGCAGTGTTCTGTTGTGTTAGTCTTTGTTGACTGGAGAAACAAATCCAGAGACATTCTTATTTGTGTAAAAGAGAGTTTTGTATCAAAGAGTAGTTGTATATTAAGAAAACATCCTGGACCAGTCCAAATGAAGTCCCAAAGTATGATATTAGCTCATATGTCTGATACCAGTCTGTAAATTCCTCTTCAGACTCATGCAACACATGCAATGATGTCGAATGCTGGAGTCTTCTGGATCCGTGGTGGTGGAAGCATCACCAGGGCTCTGGCTGGTATCAGTGTGGCTCCATGTGGTTTGTTAACAGGAAAGTGAAGCAGAGAGAGTGTGTGTCCCATCTCCAGGAGAGAAGACAGGAGTTCCCAGAAACTCGGGAGAAAGCCATATCCACACAGAGGCCTCATTGGCTCTGTATGACCTGATGGGTAGGCTCCACTCTTCACTCAAGTTGAGAGGAGATTATGTAACTGCCATATCTGCCTACAGGGTTACTATGGGTTGGAATCAGAGAGTAGTAGTATAATGTAAAGCATCTACCAAACTAAATAAAAACAAGCTCACTGTCATGGAGATGATGCTGACTCCTAACTACCCCCAGGACAGGGCAGAACTGCTACGAGGAGCTTTGGAGAGTGCTCTGGTCGTTCTCCTGCTGAGTGGCTGGCTGTTCTGAATTGCTGACCTCGCAGTTAGCAGCCCAAAGTATCAAAACTACTCCACCAGGGCTCCTCAAAACATATACCACAAAATTAATCTTTTTTTTTTTTATGGTATTGTGATGAAAGGTTATTTGTGTTTTAGCCCAGTTGTTTTCTGAGGATTTACAATGTGCTTTCTGAGTATTTACAGTAAACTATGCCATTTTTAAATTTGAAGGCATTTCACTTTTACGTACTTATTATAAAATAGTTCAAACATACACAAGGAGAATAATAAACACTTTCTTCTTCTTCTGAATAACCACTATCCTGTGTGTCCTATCATTTCTTAGCAGGTTTTGTATTTTAATTTTATGTATATATATATATATATAGAAAGTTCATGCTTAGAATTTTTCAGACATGTACCTTTCTGCAATTTGCATAGAAATCAAAGCTGCATATGCGTCATAACACAGGACTTCCTCTTCTACATTAATATTTTATCAGATGTACATAATGAAGCATATATTAAAATAAAATTTAGTTTCACATTATTTTGTCAAAGCAACTGTGGTACTTGAATGATTTTCTGTCTACTAGACACTCATGGCTAGAGGTGGAGTCAAACCTCTCAATGGGAGCTGGATGACACCTCCTGCAGGTGTGGCATTTTGTGGAAGAGTGAGGGACTCTGAGAACTGGCTTCTCTCTGTGCCTTCAGCTTCCTGCCTGCTGGGGTTATATCCGCCTCCAGGGGCAGCCTCCTGTGGGCTGCCCCGCCCTGAGAGCTGCCGGAACCCTGTGATATTTCTACTCAACTTGGATTCAAGCGACAGTGTACGCACCGGCCTCTGAGCTCCGCGCATCCTGCTTCTCCTTTCTGCGCCGTGGGGCTGCAGCTACACGAGTCTGAAGAGAGGGCCCTGGCTCACGTCATTCTTAGGATTTGAGTTGGACTGCCCTGGAATGCCTTTTGATATAAATTACTTCTAGACATAATGCTCTTTCATATATATTTATGTGTGTGTGTGTTTGTGTGTATACATATATAAATGTGTGTGTGTATATATCTATATATATCTATCTATATATATATATAGATATACACACACACACATATATATATATATATCTCACTGTGGTTTTGTTTTAGACAACCCAATCTAACACAGCAATAAATTGAAACCAACCCAAATAGACATCAGTTATGAAATAGACCCCAATACATTAGGGTTGTCATGAAAAATTTTAGAAAAATTTATATAAATTAAACGGATTTGGTTGACTGTTATTCATATGAGCTCATTTCAAATAACATTATATTGAATAAAAACAAAATTGTAAATATTTTTCAAAAGCTCTTCTGGAGTTTTCTATAGTTGCTCACTTCCATCTCCATCAGCCATTTCAATATTTACCCTTACATAACCATCAAATACTTGGACTTCACATGCATATTTCATGACCTCCATTTTCACTTATTTTGCTTATCGTTAAACACTTAAAAAGATATTATTCTAAACTAATCTTGTAGGATTCCAATCTAACTGCCATTTAGTTGATTTTGATTCATAGTGATCTTATAGGCAAGGCAGAACTGCTCCTTCTGGTTTCCGAGTCTGTAATTCTTTAATGGAGCAGAAAGTTTCCTCTTTCTCCTACAGAGTTGGTGGTGAATTTGAACTACTGACCTTGTTCTTTGCAGCCCAACTTGTAAACCCACTATACTACTCGAAACAAACTCACAGCTATTTAATCAATTCTGAACCATAGCAGCCCTGTAGGGCAGGGTAGAACTGCCCGGATGGGTTTCTAAGACTCTATAGGAGTAGAAAACCCCATCTTTCTCCCTCTGAGTGACTGATGGTTTTGAACTGCTGACTTCACGGTTAGCACAACCATGCATAACCACTCAATCACCAGTGTTCCTCCACTAGGGCTCCTTCACTATTTCAGAACAATCTCTGAAATTCTGGAGTACTGACATCTTTCTTAAGGAGCCTGGTGGTGTAGTGGTTACATGTTGAGCTGAGGTCCCCACTGCCGGCACCACGACCAGTAGCTCCTGGAGAAAGATGGGGATTTCTACTCCTGAAAACACTCAGAACCCCACCTAGGGTCACTACGAGCCAGCAATAACTCAATGGCTGTGAGTTTGGTTTTGGCATATTTCCTATTTCATTTGCCTGTCATTGCAATCTTCCTGAAACTATTCTTATTTTCTTGACAATCTTCACGTCTTCAATGTCTTAGTATTTCCACCTTCTGTGAGTTTTTGCAGGGCTTCACTTGCCTTTTTCTTTTACCATCCTTGATCACAGAGTTAGCCAAGTCATTGATGCTTCCAGAGATACCATTGATTCATCGTTTCTTTTCTGGTGTGTTTTAAGGGAGCCCTTGTTGCACTATCTGGTTAGTGTTGGTTACTAGCCTCAAGATCAGCAGGGGGAACCTATCAGCCACGCAGAGATGAGAGAGATGTGCCTGTCTGCTCCATTAAGGATTTACAGCCTTGGAAACGTCTGCGTAGGGTCACTATGAGTCAGAATTCACTCATTAGCAATGGTATTTTTGGTTTTATTTTTCATGTTTAAATGGTGCCAATTTTCTTACTTAAATAAGAGCCCTGACATCTATTTTCTGGGCTTCTTGGCTTCTGGTCACTGCTGCAGGAAGTTAAAAAATCAGGAAACGGACTAAGTTTAAGAATTTGTAGTACAAGTAGGTTGACAAAGCTTTTTGGTCATGATTATGTATGCACTGGTTTCTTATTTTACACCTAAAGAGAGTTCACACCTACCTAGTGTCCTTAAACAACCAGGACATTTGGGTAGCTTTTTCGGCTGACTGGAGTCTTAATATAACATTGTTCTCAACTGTACTGAGACTAGTGAATTTGTGTAAAGTCTCTTCAACTCTCTCCTCTGTATCTCAATATTGCTCTCTGCCTCTAACCAGCATTTCCTTCTTCATTCTCCTTGTAGAAAACCTGTGATTCACTCCTGTCAAAAATAACATCTCAATGAGCGCTTTCATTTTGACATCCTACACATATCAAGATTTTACTCTTTTACTTTATCTCTGATATTGTCTGTTTTCTCCTTGTTCAAATCCCTTCTCTCCTGTTTACCAATATACCTTGATCTCCGTTCTCCCTAAGAATTCATGCTGCTTCCTTGAGCTCTTAGGCTATGTCTCTTTAGAGGTCTCTCTTACTCTCCCCAGAATGTTTAGTTTTTTTAATTTTTTAAGTTAAAATCCTGAATGATTTGAAAGTAATATAAAATATTTCCACAGCATAAATTAAACAAATATTAAAGGCTTCTGTAATTACTTTAAAATATTTTGTAAATATAAATAAATCATGACTTTTTTCTATTACTACACACAAGTATAAAGCCATATAAAAGAGAAACATTCTTGATTTTTGTAACTTTTTCTTTTTCACCACAGAATGCATTTGGAATCTTTCAGTTTGTAAAATCAAAGTCAACCCTGACCCTGCCTCTGCTTTTGTTTTGTTTTTTAAAGTTTTTTAATTTCTTTATTTCATGTGACTTTTAAAAAGTCAAATAGTATTGCATAGTGCATATATCCTTCGTTTTTTTTCTCACTTGACATCAAGTTTCAAAGATTAATTCTTGTTAATACACATAACATTGGTTTCTTAATTTTAACAGTTATATAAAACTATATTTTATGAATAAACCAGTTTATTTATCTTTTTTCCTCTTAGATTAGTTTTCTTTCTATAGTATTATTAACAGTACTGCCAACATAGTCCTCATCTACTGGGGGACTGCAAAGTACCTGGAAGAGTAGTTACCAGACTGTAGGGTATTGATCATTTTTTTTATTACTAAGTAGAACTTCAAAATATTTGTCCAAATTTACATTTAATCTAAATGATATCTTACTCCTTGCTTCTACAAATCCTTACCAACACTTGTGTTATCAGGCTTAATTTGTTTTACCAATCAGATGAGAATAAAATGTAATCTTGATTTAGCTTTTCAATACTACTGATTATGACTAGGCTGAAAGATATTTTCCTGTGTTTATTGGTCATTTGGGTTTTCTGTTCAATGAATTCTCTCTTCATAGCAATTGACTATCTTTCTATTTATCTTACTGGTTTTCACTCATTCATTTATTCGTTAGTTTACTCAACAAATTCATATTGAACACTCACTATTTCTAGGTACTCATTTAGCTGTTATAGAAACATCAGTGAACAAAACAAAAATAATTCCCCTTGTGGTGTTTACATTCCTTCAGGGATTGTAGAAAACAAGTGGAAAATGTGATAACTACAGAGTATACTAGGAGGTGATAAGCAAAATAGAAAAGTAAAATCAGAGAAAATGGAATGGTGAGAACTGCAGTATGAAGTGTCAGGGGCAGAGGAGATGGCAGTGAGGAGAGTTTTGAGCAAAGCCTTGAAGGTGGAGGGGCATTTAGTCAACACGGCCCTGGTAGAAAAGGCGTTTAATACAAAGCACACAGCTAACTCAAAGCCTATAAAGTAGGAGTTTGCCTGCATGGCTTAGGTACAGCAAGAATTATAGTGTAGCTGGACCGAAGTAAGCAAGGGAGGTGAAGTCGAGTGGGGATCAGAGACTGCAGGGTTCTAAACTGTGGTCTGACGTACAAGTATGGCTTTAAATAATCATTCAGATGATGTGTAAGAATAAAAGAGAGGCAGCGATGCCAATTAAGAGGCTGCTATGAATTGAATTATGTCCTTTCCAAAAGATATTCCGAATTCCTAAAACCTAGGATATGCGAATATGAAATTGTTTGAAAGGTGGCATATTGAAAATATTATCAATTAACATGTGGCAATACTAGAGAGGCGGGTCTTATTCTAATATGAGTGGTGTCCTTATAAAATAGAAGATACTGAAGGAATCTGACTGTGGGAAAAGGAAGCAGAGCTGGAGTTATGCTGCATTCTCAAGTCAAAGACTATCTGTGGCTATCAGAAGTTGTGAGAGACATGAAAGTTAATTTCCCTAGAGACGTGGAAGAGAGCATCGGTTCTGCCAATTCCCTAACTGAGAGTGTCTTGTCTCCAACACTGCGCAATACTATAGTTCTGTTGTGGTCACTCTTCCACTCGTGTATTTAATTGCACTCACCATAGGAAACAAATTCAGAGGCTACTATCTTAATGCTGGCGAGATTTGATGATGGACCAGGATAACATGATAAAAATTGGTCCTAGTATAGATATATTTGAAAATAGACAAGGATTATATGTGAAGAATGAATGAAAAGAAGAGTCAAGGATTATTTTAGGCTAGAATTTACCTTGAACCACTGATAGGAGAGACACCCATTAACTAGGACGGGGGAAGACTCGGTTAGGTCAGAGATTGCGATGTTTATTAGACATCAACTGTACAGTTCCTCTGAGGGTGGAGGACGCTGGGGAGTAAATGAGAAAGAGAAGAGGGACAAGGAGCGTGCTCTGTCCTAGTCCATGACTGACTATTGCGTGAGTTATGGATAGAGTAGGGAATCTCCTCCTTTCGCAACTATGCTGGTGTTGCTGGGTACTGGTGAGTCTGTTCCACTTCACGACTGTCCTATGTACAACTACACAAGCACTGCTGGCATCCTTTGTTATCCTAATAATTGTTCTTATGTTTGAGCTCACACTTACAGCCAATGTGTCAATCAATCTCCCTGGGGTCTTTGTCACTGACCCTTCATTTTACAAAGCGTCATGGTCTTTTCCAGCAACTTCTCTAACATGCCCCAAGGATGTGCGACCAAGTCTCCACATCCTCACTTCTAAGGAGTATCCTGACCCCTTTCAAGACTTGTTTCCTCTTGTAGCAGTGAAGGTTATTTTCAATATGCCCCACCAGCCTCACCATTCAAACACATCAATGCTTTCGTGGTCTTCTTCATTGTCCAACTGTCACGAGCACATGAGGTGAGGGAAAACACTAGTGTGTGTAAGGCTCGAACTAGTCCTCAAAGCGACATCTTTGCTCTTTAACATTACAAGGATGTCATCTTGTGCAGAAAATTTGCCAATGTAATGTCTAATTTGGTTTCTTGTAGCTGCTTCCATGAATGTGAACCCAAGGAAAATGAATGAACAACATCAATCTTTTCTCCATTTATCATGATGTCTCTTGGTCCAATCGTGTGGATTTCATTTTCTTTGCATTGATGAGTAATCCATACTGAAAGCTGTAGTCATTACTCTTCAGTAGCATGCGCATCAAGTCTTTCTAGCTTTCAGCAAGCAAGTTTTTTCATCTAAATGTTGCAGGTTAATAGCCTTCCTGCAATCCAGTGGAGACCTATATAGGGAGGTAAATTTCTCTCAAGCCACAACTTCTCTTTCACCCTGTCTATGTGCCGTTCTGTAATGTAGAAGTTTTACATTTTGACATAATTAAGTTTATATTCTTTCTCTATTTTATCATCTCAATTAGTTTTTTAATAAACTTTTTTCTTAGATTTGTACCTATGTATCTTATATACTTAAGTTGTATTATTTCTTGAATTATGTTTTCTAATTATTGATATATAGGGAAATTATGAGTCTAAATTCTAATCATTGTATTCTGTATTATATTCCCCTTCACATACATCATTAGGACCATTGCTCTATAATTTTAATACATACAATAACCTCATGGTATTCAGGATGTTTTTTTGGATTCTGAAAATTTCTGTTTTAAAAATAATGAATGGATATTTAATTTTATAGTTATTTCATTTTGTACCTTTTGAGATGATCTTGTAAGTTTTCCTTTTTTAACCTGCTAAAATATGTAAGTATGTTAATACTTTTTCATTTCTTTTTTTAAATCATTTTATTGGGGGCTCATACAACTCTTATCACAATCCATACATACATCAATTGAATAAAGCACATTTGTACATTCTTTACCCTCATCATTTTCAAAACATTTGCTCTCCATGTAAGCCCCTGGCATCAGCTCATCTGTGCATCCCAGGGAAAACGCTGTCTGGTCACAATATACTAAGGGTTACCCCTCCAAAACCTGGGCAAAAGCTGGGCAGAGCTTTCGTAGTACACATTTTTTACTGCTAGGCAAGCATGGAGCAACTTGCTCTGAGTTAGTGCATCCAGTGATGGCACCTGGGAAGGTTCTCTCTGGTCACGGAATTTTTCCGTAAATGCAGTTTCATTCAAACCTTGTTTTTGTGTGTGTGTGTGTGTGTGAGGGTTGATTTAAGAGAACAGTGTGCAGCTGTGAAATTTCACTTCCTGTTCAGGGAAAAATGCCACAGAAACTGTTGTGATGCTGAAGACAGCTTACAAGGACAGTGTTATCGGAAAAACCTCAAGTGTAGGAGTGGTTTTCTCATTTAAAAAAAGGTGAAATATAGATTGATGACAAAGCTCATTCTAGATGTGCATCAATTCCTGAGCAGATGAAAATGTCAACAAAATATGTACACTTGTGCTCAAAGACTAACAACGGACCATTGAGAGATAGGGCAGTTATCTGTATTATAAAGGAGCTCGGTTCAGTGAATTATAATAGAAGATTTGGGAATAAGAAGGATGGCTGAGAAATTTGTGCCTTGGGTTCTTAGTGAGCAGCAAAAAGAGCCTCTATTGGAGACATGCCATGATTTGAAAGAACAGCACCGAAGTGACCCCGACTTTTTTCCCAAGGTCATTACTGGTGAGGAGACATGGTGCTATTCAAAAACAAACATCAATGACGTCAGGGGAAGACACCATCATTGCTCTTCCCCCAGTTTGGAATGCTCATTCTTTATCTCTGTTTGTGGGACCTTAATTGCATCCCTCTTACCTCATTTCAAACCTAACCTTCCAGAATGGTGTCACCTGATTTTCCTAAGTAAAAGATTAACTCTAGTCTAGGCTATTTCTTCTCATGATCCTACTAGTGTTTTCTGGTTGGTTTGTTTTGTTTTATTCTCTTAGGCATTACCAATATCTGAGCTTAGATTTGTTTTATTTGTTTTCTTTCTAATAGTATTAATATCTGAACTCATGTATGTTAATGCATTTATTATGTGTGTCAGTTCAGTGTTTGTCATCACCTACCAAAATGTACATATCCCTGAAGAGCATACACACACAGATGCACACAACCAAAATTTACTTGGCCATTATATGAAAAGTTGTCATTTCAAGTCTGCCCAAAGATACCTAAAAAAAACTTGATTAACCACTTACTAAAAATCAGCCATGAAAAGCACTATTAAACATGGTTCTACTCTGAAAAGGGGACGGTAAAAATTGGCTCAAACATGATTGTGAGGGTGGAACAGGATCAGGTCATGTTTAATTTTGTTGTAAAGAAGGTTATGAGTCAGAAACAACTTGATGACTCCTAACATGAACTCTGACACACATAGGATCACCATGAGTCACAATCAACTCCATGGAAACTGGTATGTATGCACTCTATAAAAGTATATTCAACATACAACATACATTCTACATTCAACATACAACACACATCATACATTCAGCATACAACACACATCATATATTCAACATATAATTATTCACCAATTATGAGTCCTGGTGGCCTGGTCGATTAAGCATTAGGCTGTTAACCTCAAGGTTAGCAGTTCAAACCACTAGTCACTCCACAGGTAAAGGGGAGCCTTTTGCTCCCATAAAGTTTCACAGCCTTGGAAACTCAAAGGGGAAGTTCTACTTTGTCCTATAGGGTCATTATGAGTCAAATTGATTTGATGGCAACCAGCCTTTTGATTTTGGATTCTATCAGACCCGGCTTGGGGTGCTACTAAATAGGGATGAACAACAACAACAACATCCCTGCCCTTAGTGAGCTTACCCACTAGTAAGAGATTACAATAAGGGTATAAATCATCAATGTTCTAATGTTTTCTGGTTCTTGGATAGGTCAGCATTCCAATAGTAAACTCCCTGACATGTAGTTTCAATCACCTCATATGCATGGAAAGATGGGCACTGAAAAAAATGTCCAAAGAAAAACTGATGCACTTGAACTATGCTGTTGGTGAAGAATATTGAAAACACCGTGGACTGACAAAAGAATAAGCGCTCTGTCTTGGAAAAAGTACAGATGGAATGCACCTTAATGGCAGGGATGTCCGGGTTTTGTGTCATGTACCTGACATGGACAGGCTGCTAGGAGAGAACAGTCCCTGGAGAAGGACATCCTGGTTGTAAAGTGGAGGGGCAGAGAGAAAATGGAAGAAGACCGTCAATGAGGATTGACGCAGTGGCTACAACAGGCTGAACCATAAGACAAACGAGAAGGATGGTGCCGGACCAGCAGTACTTCCTTCTGTTATATGCAAAGCTACTGAGTCTGAGCCGATCCAAGGACACCTAGCAAAACACGTGCCTCGAATGTTCCCACCAGGACCAATTGCAAGCTCTAAACAGGTTCACAGTCACTTGGAAAAATGCCTAAAAATTTACCAATTGATTTTCAAGAGCAGAGATGAGTGATTGTGTCATGATTACATGTTATGTATAAATATGAAACATAGGTGGAGATAAGGAACTATAGGGCAAGGTATGCTTATTTATAAGAGGAGTCAGGTGACTCTTGAACAGTGACCTGAAGGAATTGGGGACCAAGCCTTGATGAGTTCTCAGGAAGATCATCTGGGGCAGGAGGAACAGACAACTCACAAGTCTGAGGCAGGAGCTCTCCTGACAGAGTGGGAAAGATGGTGTGCATGGGCCAGAAGGAGTGGAAGGGAGGGGGAAACAAAGGGAGATCAGATAACTATAGTCATTTCAAGAACTTCAATTTTCATTCTAAATGAGGATGTCTTTGGGTGGTTTTGAGCATAAGGATGACAAGTTTGATAATACAAAGTCACTCTAAAATATGATGAGCTCTTGTAATGTTTTCTTCGATAATAAATGATAAACCCAACATACACTTTAGGAATCATGTTTAAGTCACTACCAACACAACTGCATATGTAGCAAAATCTTTTTATAAGCCTGTAGTGAATTTTTTCCCCTTATGAATGTTAGTTACAGATGTGTGGGCAGCAAATTATCTGTGAATAACTTGAAGTATGTGTTTGTAGTTCTACCAATGACTTGCATATCTGGCAAACTCAAATGTTTGCTTGGCAATTGCTGATCTGTACTTATGGTAAACACCAATCCATTATGCCATTCTATAGATTTTCTGGTGAGATTGTCCCGTGTAACCCATTTTGGTTTTTAAGGGGCCAGGCATAGTGACATAATATAATGGATGTTCACAGATATTTATAGAAAACTGATTTTTAATGTTAAGATTGGTTTTAATATGAATGATTTTGTGCTAATAGCTTTTCAAAGTGCCACTTAAGTGAATATCGTGCCTAAGAAGAATGTGGGTAACACTGCAAAAAATAATTCTGTATTCTGTACCCATATCCCCTGGTTGTGGTTTGTGAATTGCACTAATGAGGCCTGTGTATAAGATAGTTAATACCCACTTGGCCTTCTTATAAATGCATGCCCTGACAAGAAGAGAGCTCATACGACAGGGTGGATGATTTTTCACAAACGCATGACAACTATAAAGGGATCAAAAAGAAATAGTTACTTCTTATTGAGCACTTACTACTTGCTCACCATAATGCTAGACTCTTGGCTTTACATTATCATCAAGTTTCCTCTGTGATAAGAATTATTTAGAGGTGAGGGTCAAAGAGTCACCTAAAGTCATATCACTAAGAAGTGGCCATGTTTGTGCTTCATCCTGCAGCCTTGGTCCCCACTTGCCATGATGTCTTGTCTAGAATTGGAGAGTCAGAATTAATTTTCTTATATATGAAAAGAACATACATTACCCATATGTGTTAGACAGGGTTCTCTAGAGAGATAAAACCAGATTGCTGATAATTTTATATATTTATTTATAAAGATAGTTAGATATATAACACAAGAAATGAACAGTTAATTTATAAAGCAGTACAAATGGCTCAGTGCAACTCACTCCCATGAGAGAGTTGTGAGACACTAGCAGTCCTTCAAGTCTTGAGGGCCACCAGATCTCCTTCTGTAGAGAGAGCTAGGATATATAAGCACAGCAGCAAATAGCAAGTCAGGTCACCAACTGTCAGCCAGGTCACCAACTGTCAGTCCCCAACTCCAGAGATGTAAATTTCAATTGTGTGGTCTTAAAGGGACCTCAACTTACAGTGACACAGTCCACAGGCTAGGCATCCCACAGGTAGTGTAGTCTCTAAATTGAGGCACAGAACAAGCAAGAAAGCCACACACTGGTCCGATGATGAAAGAGCAAGAGACAAGAAAGGCGAGGGTCACCGAGCCATTTATCTCTCCGCCCTTCAATTAATCCCACTTGTGTTTGTCGGCCAGACTGGCACGATAAACTATCTCACCAGAAGATGTTTTCTTTTTAAAAATGTTACCTCACCCTTTTACAATGGCAATGACCAGAATGATTCAAAGCATTAGAGATGAGCATGGTTTTGAAGAAACAGAAACCCACATTCATTGCTGGTGGGAATGTGAATTGGCTTAGCCACTGCTGTCCCTAAAACAGTTGACTATAGAATTAGCATAGCAACCCCAGTTCTAGGTTTATACCTAGAAGAAGCGACGGCAGGACAACAAAGAGAAACCGTACATGAACGCTCATTGTAGCACTTTCCACAAGAACCAAAAGGAAGAAACAATCAAAACGTCCATCAACAGATGAATGGATAGATAAAAATAAATAAAATAAAATAAAATAAAATAAAATATGTGCAAATAATGAAATACTGAGCTATAGAGAGAGACAAAGTCCTGAGATATTTCCTAACATGTATGGACTTTGAAAACATGCTAAGAGAAGTAAGTCAGTGACAAAAGAGACAAGTCTTGTGTGGCCCCCTTACATAAGCAGATATGTGGAAGTACTTACACAAGGTAGGAAGAGGAGGGTACAGGGGAGGTTATGCTCAGGGGGGCACTGAGTTTATGTTAATATGCTTGAATGACTTGGCACAGGACATTGAGAATGATTATATCATATGAAAATTGTAATCCGTGTCACTGAATTAAATTGCTGAGATGGTGTTTTCTTATGTATATTTTTAATACAATGAAATCTTTAGAAAATACCAAAAAAAAAGAAAGTATTTTAAATTTTCCTTCCATGGTTCTGATAGCTATGTACCCTCCCTCCCCCATCCACCCAAGAACTTAATTTTCTACCTATCATGAACCGCTCAAAGTTCCAAAATCAGAATTCTCCAAAGAAAAGTCTGTGGACTGCTGAGTCCATGTAATGTCAAAGTGTCTTTTATTCATATAAGTGTCAGATACACTCAGTATACAGAGTTATGTTTTTGTTGTAGTTGTTGTTTACTGTGTTTGTCCATGTGTTAGACAGGGTTCTCTAGAGAAACAAAACCAGGATGCTTATGATTATATATATATAATCCATATACATAATATATGGATAGATACATATAGCATAAAGGAATATAACAGCTAATTAGTCCACATGGCAGTACAGAAGGCTCAGTTCAACTCACTTCTATGGAACAGTTAACATACTGGAAGTCCTTTAGCACACGAGGGCAGCTGGGTAGAAGGTCAAGGAAGTACACAGCTGAGTCTTCCGCAGAGGAAGGTAGTCCAGCCACAGGCAGCAAACAACAGGGTGGGTCACCAACAGTCAGCCAGATGACAGGATCTGGCAGTTCCAAGATCAGTGATGTATACACCAGCAGCGTGGCAAAGCAGGTCTCAAAGGAACCTCAAGCTCTAGTGACACGATCCAAGAGTTGGAAGTCCCATAGGTAGTGTAGCTCACCAATTGAGGCAGAGAACTAGGAGCCACATGCTGGTCTGATCATCAGAGAGGTTGCCAAGGGTTGCCAAGTCATTTATCTCTTTGCCCTCCAATAAAACTGCCACCTTATTAGTCCCACATGTTATTATTGGCTAGATTGGCACAATAAACCTACTAATCACAGGTCAGAACTCTTCATTTCTTCATTTATGCTCTTTGTAGAAATCTGAGACATAAAGATAACACCCTGCATATCCTAGACATAGTTGAATGAAAACACGAGGTTTTTTTCCTTGCCCAGCAACACATGAGTTGAATTCTTTTCAGTACCCATGTTTTGGTGAACCTTCTTCTAATACAAATAGAACGGTGTCTCTAGCACAGTGCCTGTCCAAGTGTTCATTTAGGATTATTTCTTAGAGGGATGAATCAGGGCCACATTTGTTTGTTTCTGTTTTAAAGACTTTGGCACTCATTCAACTTCTGTCAGATGTGTAGATCTCGCTAAAAATCAAAGAACAAAATTGTGTTCCTTGAAGATAACTCTTATCACATTCTTAGACACCACAGGGGTATTTTCTTTGTAACTGGTAAGATATTCAACATAAACCCCAAACAAGCTCTCTTAGTTATAGACAGTGACTGGAGGCAAAAGCCTGAATAATTCCGTGTTCCACGTGGCATGTTTCCATTCACAGCTAATGTGCATGTGCATATGTGTGTGTTCCATGCAAAAAATCTTGGGAAATTTTTAGCATAACAACATAATTATCAGACTTAGTCATCTAATCAGCCTACTTTTCTGAGGAAAAACAGCAATACGCTCTTTGGAACCTAAGAAAGGTGGGAGGAAACCCTCTGAATCACTGAAGGTATTTTCCTCACTGGGCCAGTTTTTCCAGGCCTTTAAAGAAACCGTCCTCTGATCTGTGGATCAGAGAATCAAACCCTTCGTGTTTTAAATGAAGAAGACATTGCAACGTGGAATGCGGCTGAGTCCAAGTCTAAGCCCAGCTCTATCCATAACTTCCCAGCTGAACAGCATGCTTTTGTCTCCCAATTACATATTTGTTCAACAAACTGGAGTTAGATTGCTTTTATGTTCCTTGATTTTTTTTTCTAGGCACAGACACACAGTACAGAACAGGGTCCATAAGTCTTTGAGCCTCACTGTCCTCATCTCTATTTTGAGAATTTATAGTATTGGTGGTAAGAGAAAATGAAGTTATATATATAAAGTACATAAAACATAAAGCATCGTGCCTGGTCCATAAGGGGGGACTTAATAAATCATAGTGGTAATAAAACAAAGAATGTTAATCATTCTAATTGATTAGTAGCTTCCTGTCCTAAAGAACT
>NW_022111372.1:62299969-62307527 GCF_000313985.2 Echinops telfairi
GATGAAAATTGGACAGGTACATTTATTAGAAGGAATCATAAAAAATCTGAAGAAAAGCCACTAGCAAGAGAAGTCTCATAGAAACACTCAAAAGCAGTAGTTTTCTCATCAGAGAACTCTTTTCTTCCCGTCACATCGAGGGTGGCCTCGACAGTCTCTAAGGTACCACTGTGTTTTATTGTTGTCACTGCACCTTCTGTCATCCAGAAATGTCTTGTTAAGCCACTTAATTCTTGGCTTCTGGTCTGACTTTATCCCAGTTTCCACCCACCAAACTTTATGTGCAGAGAGTGGTTGATTATCTTTTTCATTGATATATTTCTTGCTCCGTGAATTGTGCCTGCTATATAGTCAGCACTTCATAAAAAATTGTTGAATGAATAAATGATTGAATTCCAGCATAAATAAAGTCCTTCAAAGAGATGTAGAGAAATAGCAAAGAAAAACTTCACTGACTTGACAGTTCTGCCTAGGGCCAAAGCTGAACACAACATTAATAATGTTCATTGATATTTTCTGGACAAATTTTGACATCTCTAATGAAAGAATTGTTCTTTCATGCATGCAATTCTGGGAAATCAGTTATTATTCTAATCAAGGTCTTGCTAATTTAAGCAGTGGTTATTTTAAATCACCATAAAGTTGTGCTTGACCATGTGTCAAAGGCAGAATTTTCTACCTTTACATTTCTATTTAATGTAAGGGAGCAGCAATATGTAAATGTTTATATGAAGGATTAATAGTTACATTGATATTGGTTGTAAATTATATACCAATGGGAAAAACAATCCCTTTTATTTAAATAAATGCTCAATAAATTATCATTACCCTTTATTCTCCCCTTAAAGTAAATAACCAAAGACTGTAATTACTTACCCAGTTTCATTTTCTTGGTGACAAATTTCATTACTTTTAGAATTTTTAAAATTTCTATCATTTCCATATTTGCTATCACATCACTTATAAAAAATGTCGAACTCTTGCTAATCCACAAATAAGATACACGATGCCAGTATGTTAAACATACGTTTTTATCCAGAGCTCAAAAACATCTTGTGCTACAAACAGAATGGCAATTACTGATGCATAAACGTATAGCTCCCTCAAGGCTTTTCAGAAATCTTGATTATTTAATCAGTGTTCTTGATTTGTAAGACTAGGTAGTTGATGGCTCCCAAGATGTGTCACAGTGGACATTATCCAGATGGAGTGCCAGTTTTCATTTGTGATTAAAGAGGTAAAACCCTACAAGAAAGGTTTCCCACCATCTCGGACTATAGCTCAACTTATATCAAATGACAAATAAAACTTGGCAGTCTGCTTTGCCCATGATTTTTAAAACAGAAACTTCATTGAACTGTCAGTTACCAAACGAGGTGATTAACGCTGATGTTGATTAAAGTTTTATTCTATGTTTTCATTACTGACAAGTTCCCTTTTTTCCCTTTTCTCTTTTGGGGAGTCTACATCTTTAATATAAGTCTCACCTACTGCCTAAGATGTCATTATGTCACTTAGCGTTTGATTTATGCACTCACTCATCTTGGCATAATGGTGAGAGTGCTCAGCTGCCAACAATGATGTGTGTATTTAGAACACACAAGCCAGCCCACGCAAGAAAGGTGTGGCAGTCTGCTTCCACAAGGAGGACAGGCTTGGAAGCCCCATTGTGCAGTGCTGCTCTGTGCTATAGAGTTACTCTGAGTCAGAATTTGAGTTTTGATAGCGGGTTTGGTTTGGCTTGGTTGTTTTCAAGGACTTTCTACTTTATGTTTGCAAAATTAATTAAATAATGACAGCACAGAAGGAACTGAACGCATGCACACCCCTTGCATAGGAGCATGTCCTGATGTTCAACTTGTGTGCTCACAGACATGACTTTATTTTTTTCAGTGCTTTCATTTTATGGTTACAGGGCTTTAATTTTTAAAATTAGGCTTATAATTTTTTCCTCATATTATCTTTCAGATTGATAGCTACATCAAAACACGAGGAGTAATTGCAAGGAAATTCAAGTAGGGATTGGCCAACAGCAATAGTTAAGCAAAGCAGGTTTCTATATAACAACAATACAAAATTTTGCCAAAGATAGAAAAACTGAAGGTGTTAAGGCCAATCATTGAAGAAGCATTCAGATAGCAAATCCGGAGATTGGTCCAGATTCAATGAAACAGTGGGTACCCATGATCAGACTTTAGGCTGAGCATGCTCCAAAGATGAGTTTAGATTGTGTTGGAAGGATTGTTTCAGAGGAAAAGACCCAATTTCCTAGGCTTCAATGCTAAAAACTGCTTTCACTTCCCTCAACAGATCAATCTCTTATTTGTGGGTCTTTATAACCATGTCCTTTTGGTTTATGCAACTCTTGTTCTTCTCTTGCACCCCTCCTCATATCCCCCTGGCTGAGGTCTCCTCTCCCCATTCTCAATTAAGTAGCACTTCTAGTAGGAGCATTTTCCCCCCTGCCTGTGTCCATGAAGTATTCTTGGAGTGTCTTGTAAGTCGTCTGTCAGAGCGCTTGGCCTGTCCTTCGGCTCCATTACCAGTCAGTGCTCTTCTGCTGGTGCTATTGTGGGGTAGGGGCAATATTGGCCCTTATGTATTGAAATAGCTCTTTCATCTGGTACAGAACTGATCCTCAATAACTGTGTGTTGAAGGAATTCAAAGTATTTCTTATTGGTGTGTTGACTATAGGCCCTTGGGTATACCCAGAAAATTGATCGCAGTTTCTTGAAGACTGAACATTATAGCAGTTGAACAACTGCTATCTGCTGGGATAAGGCTCAGGGAACTGCAAGTCTTGACAATGATATAGGATGAGAGTATAACTCTATGGTATTCCACTCTGTAGTCCCTGGCACGCTGGTTTGGGTATTAAGAAATGCAGCTAATAATAGTCATGCTTTCCGATCTCACTGCACTTTGTACCCAAAGGATTTATTGAACTTTATAAACATTGATTAATCATCCTTGCCCCAGTGATGTGGCTAAGAGTTATTATGCTCATATTATGGGGAGGAAAACCAAGGCAGAGAGAGATTAAGTGGTTAACCCAAGGTCAGGCAGTGAGTCATGGAGAGCTGGCACTTGGACACGGAGGTTTAAACTTGCGGCTCTGTGCTTACTCTATTAAGCGCAGAAAGGGAAGTTGGAAGTTTTCCCTGATCCCCTGGAAAGTATGATTGGTCTCTCATCTCTGACTTTCCTCTCCATTTGCCAACACCATTGCCTTTATCCTGTTGCATGTCAGGGATAGCTTCTAGAATTTCCATACGTTTAATCACTGAATCACTAAAAAATAAGTTTTATTTCTGCCACTATAAAGATGAGAAAACTGAGTTTCATGTATTAATTAACTATTAAGTAGAAGACTCGGAGCCCCTGCATGGTCACTGTTAATGCGCTTGGTTGAGAGTTAACAAAATTCAGATCCAGCCAGAAGCACCTCAGCTGAAAGGCCTGGCAGTCATCTTGTGAAAAGATCAGCTAGTGAAATCCCTGTGGAGCACACCTTTACTCTGATACACCTCTGACTTCCGTTTGTAGGTTCTGACTCGAAAACAATTGTTTCAAGGAGGGCACTTTGGACTTAGACCTGTGCTCCTTGGAAGGAAAAGCCCACATAGTTTTATAACCCTAAACAAAACCCCATTACTATTTAGTTACAGTCAGCCTCATACCAACCCTATAGGGCAGAGTGGAAGTACCCCACAGGTTCCCAGTGCTTTAAAACTTTATGATAGCAGACCGCCACATTTCCTATGGACCACCTGATGTTGTTGAACTTATGATGTTTTGGATAGCAGCTGAGAACTTCACCACGGCATCAAATGCTGTGTACATGTTACTATTGATGGTGGGATCTAGGGTGATATGTGGGCAGGTGTGTGCTTCTTGGATAGCACCAGAGTCCTAGGCATAGAGTCAATCTTTGATAAATGTTTGTAGAATCAATAAAGGAAAGGAGCTAAAGGTCTGAAGTTATTATGAATTGGAAGTTGGACACCAGCCTTTGAATGTCCCAATGTCGAAGCGGGTGAGCTGGTGTCATGTTGAATGCATGAACCATGGATCCAGACCCTGCACCATTTGTCTAGATATCCTCTTATGAAGAGGGAATTGGGAAAAGTTGAACAATCATCCCAAACACACCCTCACATTTCTTCTATTCCATTCAGACACAGGATTCTAGATGTTTTATCTTTTCTCATCTGAAGGATGATAAATGGTAGATTCAGTGTTAAGAAATCCATTACAATTCTCTTTTAAGTTGGGGAAAATAAAAAATGACCTATACCAATTTCCTAAATCCAAACTCTAATTGATTCCAACTCATGGTGTCCCAGGGTGCATCATAGCAGAAGGCAATTCCACCAGTTTCCAATGGCTAGTTATTTGAAAATTGACCTCCAGGCCTTTCTTCTGAGGTAACTTTAGCTGAACTTTAACTGCCAACCAATTGATTGGCAAGGTATTTAGAAACTTTGTTCCTTATATTATTCCTGTAAACATTTACCACAAACATGCTAATATAAAGCAACAGTCTTAGAGGTAAGCAGTCTGAAATTAAGATGTCAACTCTGCTGTGTCCCCACTGAACCCCATCCATATTCTGAAGCTGAAACCCTCTACGCCTCTCCTAGTTTCTGGTAGCTCAGGTATTCCTTGGGTCTGTGATGTTTATATGACCTTCGCTTTATTCTTTGTGTCTTCCTCTGTGTGTCTTTTATACAGACATTTAACATTGGATTACAGCACACATACATACAAATTCACCACTTTGGGTGGGCCAGGATTTTTTCTTATCAAGATCCTTAATTACATCTGCAGATACTTTTTCCAAATAAGGTCATATACATAGCTTTCAGGTTTAGGTTCATGGAAATGTTTTGGGGAATCACTATTCAACCTTCTACACTATATAACTATCCTTAGATGTCCAAGGAGGTACCAAAAAAACAACACCCTCAAACCTGGAATTGCTCTGGGTGGAGCAGAGTTTTCATAGTATGCATTTTTTTCCTGGTAGGCAAGCATCCAGCAACTCGTTCTGAGTTAGTGCACCAAGTGGTATCGCCTGGGAAGGTTCTCTCTGGTCACTGAATTTTTTTGTAAAAGCTATTTTGCTAGAACCTCGGTTTTTTGTTTGTTTGCTTTTGTGATGGTTTATTTAAGAGTACGTGGTTGTGAAGTTTTCGTTTCCTGCTTGGTAAAAATGTTGCAGGGACTGTTATGATATTGAACACACATTACAAGGATAGCGCTTTGGGAAAAACTCAAGTATACAAGTGGATTTCTCCTTTCCAAAAAGATGAAATGCCAATGGATGACAAACCTCATTCTGGATGTTTGTCAACTTTCCAAATGGGAAAAAAAATGTTGTTTGTAGTGAATTTAGAGTCCATTCAACCAGGTTACACTGATAATAATCAAACTTTCTATTTAGAGTTGCTCAAAAGATAGTGAGACAAAAAAGGTCTGATTTGTCACAAACAGGGGACAGGTTTTGCCACCATGACAATGCACATGCTCATGCAGCTGTCTCAATGTGAAAATTTTGGGGCAAAAAAATAACATGCCTCTCTTTCCCCACACACCTTACTCACCTGACCTCCTTCCATCTAACTTCTTTTTGTTTCTGCAAGTGAAGAGGGACATGAAAGGACAGCAATTTGACAACTCAGAAGAGATGAAGAAAAAAAAACGAGGAAGGTGCTGTCAGCCATCCAAACAGATGGATTTGAAAAACATTTCCAAGACTGGAATCACAGATTTGACAAATGTATTAAGTGTAATAGAGAGTACTTTGAAGGTGACAAGCTTGTTGTGTGAAAAATTTAAATATATAGCTTTGAAAAGATTTTGCTTTTTTGGGTGGATACCCCCTCGTATTTGTTCAAACTCTAAAGATCTATGCAATGGGATGCTTTTCAGCCCTTTAAGCATGGTGTTTTAGAAGTAGATCTTATCAGGTAAGACTAGTTTTGCTACCCAATTAAATGTAAGAAGGAGAAAACCATGTAACTAAACAACACCTAGGTGAGACCTGGCTACGTACCTATATAGCAATTGTGGTTTGATGAAAAAAATTAAAACAGATACCCCTTGGAAGAAGATAAGTTTTGAAACTCTGGACTCATAAACCCGTTGCCACCTGTAAATCTCAGCTTTAGAATAAGCCATCAATTCCTCATCGTACCCAAACACGTGCTCTCCCTCCTCACCTCACACGTTGTTCTCAACACAAGAAAACAAATGATTCATTCTGTTCCCCTCTACCTTACCCTGACATAGCAAAGATGGAATGTGCACTATTTCCAAATCAAAATAGGCACAGTGCAGCAAGAGGCACTTCCAAATGATGAAATTAGATTAGAAGTTAAGACAAAATACGTTTAACTGGCTTTTAAAGAAATTTGGTGGAACACATTACTATAAACAGTACATTTGGGCTGCCAAACAAACTTTTCCCAGAGAAAATCAATTTTACTCCCCAAACAATGAGAAAAATTACTTTAGGTTTGACATTAAATATTGTTGTAAGTATTTTTTAAGAAGCATTTCTATAACTCGGTAGAAATCGGAGTCAAAGGATGCCTTTGTTGCCATGGTAACCATCTCCTTTGGAAGAGCCAAGGATGAAATAGCATATATTCACCCTGCATATATTTGGCCAATCAATAAACAAAGGACTGAATCTGCATGCATCACCTTAGGAAAGTGGCCAAGGTGTTCATGATTAGCAAAGGATGAGGGGTGTTCAAAAATTTGGGGTTCAATCATCCAGTTTAATTTTCTACTGAACATGGTGAACAACTTTCTTAATAGGAAGTCTATTACAAAGATAAACTTTTGTTAAAATGCCTCTAGACACTGGAGATATGGAAATTTTCATTAAAAAAGTTTACCATGTCGGTGTAATATGCAAGATAATAAACTCAGGGTAGGGGTTTAGAGAAAATAACGTGTGCTACCGAGAGCAAGGCATACATCCTGGAGCCCTGAAAATAATAACCATCTTGACAACTGATGCTTTCTATTCAATTACGGTGGACTAGACGTGAACTAAGTGTTTGCCAACGAATCATCTCATTGAATCTATCCAACAGCTTCAAGGGTTACTACTATGAGTTTGTATTTCGTTCTACAAATGATGACAGAACTATTATTATTTTTGTCTCGCTGAGGAGGACACTCATCTTTAGAGATTCAAGTAAGTAGACTGAGGACCTCCATCTTGCAAATGTTGGACTCTGTGTTCTCCCCTTCTCTGTGAGCCCCGAAGCAGGCCCCACCTGCTGTGCCACTGGTCGCCAGGGGGACTGTGGGAAAGGTAAGACTGTTTGGAGCTCAAGGCTCCTCATTTTTATGTAGAGGCTTTTGTAAGGTCCCAATTAGATTGTGCACCTGCAAAGGAAGCACATAATAGACCTGCAGAAAACATTCCTTCCTGTCCTTTGAAGTTCTGCAGTTAGTCAGAACCAACATAGGTTATTGCGAATATGTACAGCTCTTGGCTTACGTGACGTGAGAGAGAGCTGAGCATTGTGAGAATAC
>NW_022111372.1:62308000-62309760 GCF_000313985.2 Echinops telfairi
GCCTTGGCAAAGATATTCAGGTTGACTTATACTCGAGTGTATGTGGTATTTGGTTTACTGTTCGTTTTTTAGAAAAAAGAAATTATTCATTGTCCTATGTCAATTAGAAGCATTTGTGTGAAGGAATGCCCTGAGCATCCCATCTTGGCAAGGATGGCCCTGGCCCTCACAAGTGACCCAGCAAGGAAGGACTCCACAGCCCCACAGCCCCATAGCCCAACATGGAAGGCCATAGCTGTCCCTGTGATACAGCAAGGAAGGCCATACCACCCAATTGATGCATCAAGGTAGGCCCCAGTTATCACTGTATCCTGGTAAGTTAGGCCCCGGGCACCCCCACGACCCAACAAGGAAGGCTCTAGCCATACTCACAAATATCAAGGGTGGGCCTGGCTCTACCCCTGATCCCACAAGGAAGGCTTCAGCTGTTTCCCCCACCACTCAAGGAAGAGCTTGGATGTCCCTGAGACCTGCAAAGGAAGGCTTTGAGCATCCCTGCAACCCAGCCAAGAAAGCATGAGACGTCACTGTGACCTGGAAAGACGGTGCTGGGCGTCTCCACATCCGAGCAACAAAGGCTCTGGCCAGCCCCTCAACAAGGCAGGAAAGGTCCAGGCTGTCCCAGTGACCATCCAGGAACCAGGGATTCAAAACATTACAGTATTCAACACATCACAGAAATATGTGAAAACACAGAAACCAATTAGGCCAAACCCTGCACCCCCCACAACCACAACAACCAAAAGATAGCAACAAACTGCACATACCAAGAATGACACTGAATGCTAGTGAATTAAATGTAGCAGCTGAGAGTCTGAGGGTAGAAGACTAGATAGGAAAACAAGATCTATCGATATGCTGCCTGCAAGAACCACAATACAATCAATAAATACATAAGTAACACAGGCTGCCAGCCCGGGGAGGGAGGAAAAGCTCTGGGGTGCAGTGGTTAGGAGTTAGGCTGTGAACTTCAGTGTAGCAGCTTGAAGCCACCAGCCCCGCTGTGGGAACACAAACAGCCCAAGACGCCGCCGCCTCCGTTACAATCGCAGACCGCCACGGCGACTATTCTCCGGCATCAACTTGATGGCTCTGGGTTTGGGTTTCAGGGTTTAACGGTAACTTAAAACAACAAAAACAAAAAAACAAGAGTGGAAATATTCATCTCTGGTAAAATAGATTTCAAGGCAAAGATCATAATGAGAAACCAAAAAAGGACACTTTATAATGGTTCAAGGAAAACTCGAAGGAGAAACTGTAACCATACTAAATATATGCATACCCAGTGCAAGACCCTCAGAGTTACCAACTTTCAGAGAACTGAAGAGGAAAATAGACAATAAACCAAAAATATTAGGAGACTTCAATACTTCACTCTGGAGGAGGGACGGGTCATCAGGAAGGAAATTCAATGAAGACACAGAACCAAGCAACACAATTAACCCACTGACCTCCTAGACATATATTCTCCCCCCGAAAGCAAAACAGTAAATATTGCACTCCAGTGTACATGGAACATTCTCTAAAATAGACAAAAAAAGAGATTCTACACTCCAGTTTTCTCAGACCACATTATAAAACTATAAATCAACAATAGAAAGAACAGGGGCAAAAATCAAATGCATTAAAACTGCACAACACACTACTTAAAAATGACTTGGTAATAGAGTGATAAGAGAGGAAAAATAATTTTAAATTCTAGAAACAATTGCGAATGAAAACACAACACACCAAAACGTTTGAAGCACAGCAAAAGCAAT
>NW_022111372.1:62310774-62317149 GCF_000313985.2 Echinops telfairi
GGTATTCAGTGCAATTTTAATGCAGGTTTTGTGGTAAAATTAGGTGCCTCAGCTAATATTCGGGTCAGCTTATACTCGAGTATATATGGTAACCAGTAAAACAAAATACTTATGTAAAAATTATTGTACAGAATACTATTACAAGAAACCAAGAGACCTACATCTATGGAAAACTATTCCATGTTCATGGATAATGAAGGCTTACCACTGTGAAAATGTCAATACTAAACTTTAACCCAACTCACACACCATTCTTTACAGATATGGAGTACTAATTAGTAAATTTATATGGAGAGGTAAAAGACTCAGAGGCAAAGAACTTCTTAAAAGAACAAAGTAGGAGGCCTCTCACTACCAGAACTCAAAGCCTATTACATATCAACCACATTAGTCAAAACAACCTATTACTGATACAAAGATAGGTACATAGACCAATGGAACAGACTATAAACCACAGAAAGAAATTCTTCCATCTGTAGTCAAATACTATTTGGCCAATGTTTCAATGAAATGTAAAATGATCTGGGATTGGTAAACCAAAATGAAAGAACACAGTATATCTTAAATTGAAAGAACTCAAGAAAAAATTCAAGTCGAGTTGAAATCTTGAAAGCTTCTATGGACAAAATATCAAATGATGCAAGAAGCATCAAAAGAAGATAGAAAGAATATACAGAATCAAGGTACCAAAAATAACTAGTTAACGTTCCACCATTTCAGGAGGTAGCATATCAGTAAGAACTAATGGTGCTGAAGGAAAAAGTTCAAGCTGCACTAAAAAGCATTAGCCCAAAACAAGGCTCCTAGAATTGATGGAATAGCAATTGAAATTAATTTGGTAGTTACATAATTTCATGTCAACTTGAAGATATATAAAAGTGTAGGGGTGGTATTCAACCTGTCAATCAGGCCACAGCCTGATGGTGCCTCCTTATGAGCATGGTGTTCTCATGGGGAGGGCCCTGTGAACTTCCTACTCTCTGTTCCTTCGCCTTCCTGTTGACTGACCCTAATTGGTGCCAGGGCTACTGTCATTGGATCACAAAAGTTTGCACCCACGGGTCTTGATCTTCCTGCATTCTGTATCATCGCAGGTAGCTGTGTGAGTCTGAAGAGGGACTTGGGGACGAGTATTGGACTTACAGACTTCAGTTGGACTGGGCTGGGAGGTTTCTTTGATATACAATTACCATACTTCTTGATCTAAAGCTCTTTCTTACATATATATGAGTCATGCTCAAGCACCATTGGGTCAGTGGGATCATAAGGCCCCAGTGGCAAAGCAGCTTGCACGGCAGCCTGAACCTGTTGAAGAGCCTTTTCTTGTTCTGGGCCCCACTCAGAATTGGAGGCTTTTCATGTCATGTGATAACTAGGTCGAAGTAGAAAACCCAAATGAGGGATATGTTGCCTCCAAAATCTGATGAGACCCACTAGGAGTTGTGGCTCCTGTTTACTTGTTGGGGAACCAGATGCAATAGCTTACTCTTCACTTTAGTAGGAATGTCTCAACATACCCCACACCACTGAACCCCTAGAAATTTGACTGATGTGGAGGGTGCCTGAATCTTCGTTAGGTTGATTTCCTAACCTCTTGTGCACAGATGTTGTACCAATGAATCTTGAGTTTTTGATACATCCTCCTTGGTAGGTCCAATCAGCCTGATGGCATCAATATAATGGACTAGTGTGACATTTTGCCGAAGAAAGAGGTGATCATGAATTCTGCAGACTAAATTATGTCACAAGCGGAAGAGCTGATGGACCCCTGGGGGAGAGCTGTGAAGGTTTGTTGCCCCTGCCAGCCGAAGGCAAACTGCTTCTGGTGGTCCTTCAAGACTGGCATTGAGACGAAGACATTGGCTAGATCAATAGCTGCTTGTCAAGTACCAGGAGAAGTATTAATTTGCTCAAGCAGGGAAATCACATCTCAAATGGTAGCTGCAATTTGAGTCACTACCTGGTTAAGTTGATGATAATCCACTGTCATTCTCCAGGATCCATCTGGTTGTTTGTTTTTACAGACCAAGGAGGTGAGCTAAATGAGGATGTGGTAAGGACCACCACCCCTGCCTCCTTCAAGTCTTTAATGGTGGCGCTCATCCAGTGGTTCTCAACTCGTGGGTTGCAATTCCCTTGGGGGTTGAACCACCACCCTTTCACAGGGACACCGCTCCTCTATCCGTCTCCAGGCAGGTCTGCTCACATGCAGATAGGTCCACATATGAGTACCTGGTGTGAAGACTGTTACCCATGCTACACCATGCTTCCAGACAAAATTTCATTTATTTGTAATTAGAAATAAATATTTCATAATATAATTACATATTGTTTTAAAAAATACTTTTATTGAGGGCTCTTATATCTCTTATCATCCAGTGTGTCAAGCACATTTGCACATATGCTGCCATATGTTCCCATCACATATTTTAGGGTCACAATTCTTCCTAATTAATGCCCTTACTTTAATATCAGACACTGTTCTAGACCTGCAATTCAGTTGATGTTGTAACTGAGCTACTCGTACGATGAGACTCGGGATTTGGCATTCAGCAATGTCCACTCTATTACTAGAGGAGAGAAGGCTCTCCTCTGTAGCACATGCAGAAGCTGTTAGGTCTGTTATTCGGCACTTGAGACGTGCGTGCTTCTGAGGGTCTGAGATTATTCCTTTCCTTGATCACCTTTTCTATTGTAAAGAAGACCAGTCAACCAGCTTCCCTGTACTTCTCATCCTGACAAAACTTGGAAAATATCAAACACACGATCACCCAGAGCCTCTCCTCTCACCAGCACTTCATCTATTTGTGGTGACACTGTGGATATTAGCTTTGCTACTTCACACCATGGATTAACACCACCCACTCTAGTAAGAGTAGGTGACTTATCCATGCCTTTAGGGGCAGAGATAGCATCATCAGTGCTGTTAAGCCTAATCAGGCTGGAGAGCCCATATTTACGATCTTGTTTCTCTAGAACCACTCCTGGTACCAATTGTCTTTAGACAGGGTTCTCTAGAGAAACAAAACCAGGATATTTATATGTATATATAAACAAAGGAATATAACATCTAATTAGTCAACAAAGCAGTACAGAGGGCTCAGTTCAATTCATTTCCATGGAACAGTTAATATACTGGAACTCCTCAACTCATGAGTGCTGCTGGGTCCAAGGTCAAGGAAGCAGACAGCTGAGTCTTCTGCAGAGCAATGTAGGCAGCAAATATCAGGGCAGGCCACCAATAGTCAGCCAGAAGACAGGATCCAACAGTCCTAAGCTCAAGCAATGTATACATGTATAGCAGTGTGGTGAAGCAGGTCTCAAAGGAACCTCAAGCTCTAGCTACAGGATCCACAAGTTGGGTGTCCCACAGATAGTGTAGCTCACTAGTGGAGGCAGAGAACTAGCAGCCACACACTCTTGCTCTCTGATCACCTGAGAGCAAGAGAGAGACAGGCAGGGCTTGCCGAGCCATTTATCTCTTTGCCCTCCAATCAAACTACGACCTGATTAATCCCTCATGTTCCTATTGGTCAGGTTGGCACAATAAACCTACCTATCATACTAGTCAACCAGCCTAACACATTGATGAAGCACTGGAAGCACTCTTTCTTTAAAACCAGGATTTTTGGAAAGCAGTCATGTGGCAAGCTTACTGGAAGAGATCCATATATGTACATATTCCAAAGAAAAGTGACCAAACAGAATGCTCAAATTATCAAACAGTATCATTGATATCACATGCAAGTTAAATTTTACTGAAGACTCTCCAATAGTATATGGTTATAGCAGTATATTGACAAGAAGCTGCTAAAGGTTCAGACCTGATTCAGAATAGGACTTGGAGCAAGGAATATCATTGCTGATGTCAAATGGATCTTGGCTGAAAGCAGAGAATATAAGAAAGATGTTCACTTGTGTTTTATTGACTGTGCATTTGGTTGTGTGGATCATAATAAACTATGGATTACCTTGAGAAGAATGGGAATTTCAGAACATGTCATTGTGTTCATTTAGAAAATATATATGGATCAAGAGGAAGTTGTGCAAACAGAACAATGGAATGCTGAGTAATTTAAAATAAGAAAAGGTGTACATCATAAATATATCCTCTCACCATAGCTATTCAATCTGTCATTCAATGTATACTGGACAAATCATCAGACAAACAGATTTATCTAGAAAAGAATGAGGAACCAGTCTTGTTGGAAATCTTATTAACAATCTGTGTTATACAAATGGCACAACCTTGCTTGCAGAAATTGATGAGGAGTTGCAGCACCTACTGATGAGGATCAAGGACTGCAGCGTTCAGGTTAGATTACAACTCATGATAAAGAAGACCCAAATCCTCACAAATGTTACCAGTAAGTAACATCATGATAAATGGACAAAAGGTGGAAGTTGTCAGGCATTTTGTCTTACTTGGATCCACAATCAATGCTTGTTTAAGTATCACTCAGGGGATCAAAAGATATACTGCATTAGGTAAATCTGCTGCACATGACCTCTTTAAAGTATTGAAGAGCAAGGGTATTAATTTTAGGTGTAAGGGGTGATATTTTTCCAGTCCTCGTATGTGTGTGAAAGTTGACCATTTGAATAAAGAAAATCGCAGAAGAATCCATGAATTTGAATTCGGGTGCTGGAGAAGGATATCGAAAGAACCATGGACTAGGAAAAAGACAAACTGATCTGTCTTGTGCTCTTTGGAGGCAAGGATGGTGAGAATTCATCTTACCGACTTTGGACACGTTGTCAGGAGAGATCTGTCCCGGGAGAAGGACATCACGTTGGGCAAAGTAGACTGGCAGCAAAAGAGAAGAAGGTCAAGGAGATGTACGGACACCATGACTGCAACAAAGGGCTCAAGCCCACTGTTAGGTGCCGTTGGGTCGGCTCTGACCCATAGGGACCCTTTGCAAAACAGAACAAAACACTGGATGGGCCTGCACCATCCTCACAATTGTTCCTGTGCCTGAGGCCATCGAAGCAGCCACCGTGTCAATCCATCTCCTCGTGGGCCTTCCTGTTTTTCACTTCCCCTCCGCTTTACCAAACATGATGTCCTTCTCCGGGAACTGGTTTCTCCCGACAATATGCCCAAAATGTGTAAGACGAGCTCTTTGCCTCCTTGCCTCTAAGGAGCACTCTAGCCTTGCTTCCTCCAATACAGATTGCTTTGTCCTTTTAGCAGTCCATGGTACTTTCAATATTCTTCTCCAGCACCACAATTCAAATACAGGGATTCTTCTATGGTCGTCTTTATTCAATGTCCATTTCACATGAATATGATGAACTAGGGAATATCAGGACTTGTGTCAGGTACACAAGAGACCTCAAAGTAACATCCTCGCTCTTCAATATTCTAAATAAGTCTTGTGCAGCAGATTTATCTAATGTCATACATCTTTTGATCTCTTGACTGCTGCTTCCCTGACCATTGACTGTGGATCCAAGTAAGGCAAAATCTTTGACTTCAACCTTTTATTCCTTTACCATATAAATACTGGTCCAGTTGGGAGAATTTTGATCTTCTTCACATTGAGCTATAATCTATCCTGAAAGCCACAATCCTTGATCTTCAACAACAAGCGCTTCACGTCTATCTCTCTTTCAGCAAGCAAAATTGTGTCACCTTCAGCCCGCAGGTGAGTAGTAAGCCTTCCTCCAGTCTTGGTGGTGCACTCGTCACATACTCCAGCTTCTCCGATGACTTTCTCAGAATACAGATTGAACAAGCATGCTGAGAGGAGAGAACACAGTCGTAATGCACACCTTACCCAGACCTAGAACTTTCATCACTTAGAAAATAGGGGGAAATTTGAGGTCCCCTTTATATAGCATAGACATACTATAGACATACTATCTAATACAACAACATCGAATGTGGCTCAAAAGGTTACCTGTAGGGCTAATAACTCTACAGCAACTTGTAAGCACAGGCCACTCCTGAGAACAATATGTTTTTCTACTCTCATAAAGAGTTAGTTTTAGAAACCTCCAGGGGTAGTTCTAGTCTGTCCTATAGGATCACTATGATTCAATATTATTTGGATGATAGTGACTTTTTAAAAATTTAATTTTTAAAAACATGATTTCAGATGTCTCTTCCTAATTTCTCTAGTCTGGAAGCTTCGCAGAAGCTTCCCTCAAAGGATGACTCTGTTAGGATTTAAAATATCAGTGTCATAACTTCCAGTATCATATTAACACACAAGCCATCACAGTATAATAAAGTGATACTACCCACATTTTCTCTGAGATTGAGACCCTATATTTAAAGGTGGCATCAGTAAATACTGTGATCCCAATTTCTCATGATTTGAAAATGCTGCTGTTGGATCCTCTCAGTTCCAACTAATAGCAACCTAA
>NW_022111372.1:62317612-62325887 GCF_000313985.2 Echinops telfairi
TCTTTCATATAACCCACAGCCTCTCATCAGTTACTCAGCATATAGATAGAACAAGTATGGTGAGGGCATACTTAGAAACCTTCCTCCAACCCAGATGCGCAAATTCCTTTTCTGTTTTAACCTTTCTTACTCTTTATTTTTATTTTATTATTCTTTGTTTTAAAAATAATTTTATTGGGGGCTCATGCAACTTTTATCACAATCCACACATACATCCATTGTGTCAAGCACATTTGTATGTTTGTTGCCAACATCATTTTCAAAACATTTTCTTTCTACTTGAGCTCTTGGTATAAGCTTCTCATTTTTTTACCGTCCCTCTCTCATGAACCCTTGCTAATTTATTAATTCTTTTTTTTCATGTCTTACATGGACTGATATCTCCATTTACCCACTTTTCTGTTGTCCACCCCCAGGAGGGGGTTATAGGTAGATCATTGTGATTGGTTCCCCCTTGCTCCCTTCACCTTACCCTTACCCTCCTGGTATGGCTACTCTCAATATTGGTCCTGAGGGATTTATCTGTCCTGGATTCCCTGTGTTTCCAGCTCTTGTCTGTACCCATGTACCTGCTCTGGTCTAGCCAGGTTTGTAAGAAAGAATTGGGGTCATGATAGTGTGTGTGTGGGGGGCATTAAAAAACTAGAGGAAAGTTGTATGTTTCATCGGTGCTACACTGCACTATGACTGGCTCATCTCCATTCTTGATTTAAGACTACTCAGTGTTCTCTTGTTCTGTTTGCATAGCTGCTCCTGGATCCATGAGCAGGTTCCTCGTGAGTGCAGTTATATGTTCTATAATTCCCATTCTTCTCAAGGTTATCTAAAGTGGGTTTCATTCTACACAGTGTAATGCCTTTGCATTGTCACCAGAACACAAGTAAACATCTTTCTGGTTTTCTTTGCTTTTAGACAAGATCCATCTGACATCAGCAATGATATCCTTTGTTCACAAGCCTCTTCTGAATCTGATCTGAAATGCTGCAACTCCCTGTCACAGTGTTGCTTCAAATTCTGTTGGATGGTCTTTAGTAAATGTTTAATTACATGTGATGTCAGTGATATTGTTCTATAACAATATCTATTGGGTTGTCGTTCTTTGTATGGTCTCTTTCAGTCAGTTGGCCAAGTAGCTATCTTCCAAACTTCTTGGCAGAGATGAGGCTTTCAGGGTTCCATCAGTTTGTTGAGACATTTCAACTGGTGTTCCCTTAATTCCTAGAACTGTGTTTTTGTGCAGTTTGTTTTATTGCAGCTTGGGTACTTCCTTCAATACCATTGGTTCTTGCTTCTATGCTGCCTCTTGAAATGTTTGAATGTCAAGTAGTACTTATGATATAGCGACTGTAGATTCTTTCCATCCTCTTTTAATGGGTCCTGCATTGTTATATATTTTGCTGATAAAATTCTTTGATATTATAAGTAGAGGATTGATTTTTTTCTTTAGTTTTCACTTTAAGAAATGATGAGGATGTTCTTACTTTTTGGTGTTCTAACGGTATGTCTTTATACATTTCATTATATTTTACTTTGTCTTTTTGAACTGCCCTTTGAAATTGTCTGTTCAGCTCTTTGACTTCATCATTTCTTCCTTTTCCCTTTGTTCCTCTATGATGAAGAGTAAGTTTCAGAGTCTCTTCTGACATTCATATTGATCTTTTCTTTCTTTCTCTATTGTCTTTTCATGACCCTGATCTTTCTTCATGTATGATGTTGTTGATTTCCTCCCACAGGTCAACTTGCCTTGTCATTGGTGTTCAATATGTCAGATCTGTTCTTGAAATGTGATCAAAATTCAGGTGGGATATATTGATTTTATTTTGGCTTTCATAGATTTGTTTTAATTTTCTCCAGGTTCTACCTGAACATAGATATCAATTGATAGTCTGTGCCACAGTTGGGCTCATATTAGCTGCAAATATTGAAGTTCTCCAATCTTTCTTCCCACAAATGTAATCAACTTGATTTCTGTGTATTTCATCTGGAGATGTGCATGTGTATAGTTGTATTTAGTATTGTTGGGAAAAAGTTATTTGTGGTGAAGAAGTCTTTGGTCTTACAAAATTCTTTTCTGTGACCTCCAGCTTCATTTCTATCACCAAGGTCATATTTTCCAACTTGTTTAGAACTATTGCTTCTAATCCCCAATATTTATCACTGTATCCTTTTGAACAATTCCAGACTGAAGAAGTTGGAAGTACTTCCATGTCTTCATCATTACCTTTAGTTGTTGGTGCATACATTTAAATAATAGTATTGACTGGCTTGACTTAAATGCTGATAGAAATTATCCTATCACAGACAGATCTTGAAATATCGTTTTGAATGATGAGAATCAGTTCATCTTGACTGTGTCATTCCCAGCATAGTAAACCATATAATTTTCTCACTCAAAATGGCCAATACCAGTCCATTTCAGCCCACTTGTCCCGAGTCTATCAATTTTTATGATTTCCACTTCATTTTTGACAACTTCCAAGTTTCCTGGGTTCCTACTTCATACAATCCAAGTTCCCAATATGAATAGATGTTTCTTCATGCCCCATCAACAACTGAAGGTCCTAAGTACTTTTCCTTAAGGCAGTGGTTCTCAATCTTCCTCATGCCATGACCCTTTCATAGAGTTTCTCATGTTGTGGTGACTCTCCATCCATAACATTATTTTCATTGCTACTTCATAACTGTCATTTTGCTACTGTTATGAATTGGGTGACCCCTATGAAAGGGTTGTTCGACCCCCAAAGGGTTGTGATCCTCAGGTTGAGAACTGCTGCCTTTAGACTTTACTCCATCCAACTCCATCTGCTTTGAGAAAGCAGCTCTTTCTCAGCCATATGTGGAGTACCTTCCAACCTGGAGGACTTATCTTTGGACACTCCCTCTGATCATGTTCTGATGCTTTCCATGAGCTTTCAATATAGGACAATACTGCACTGCTACCCATCAGCTTTCCAGTGACTAAATGGTCTGAAACAGACAGGCTGTTCCTTCCTTCTAGTCTGTTCCTAGTCTGGAAGCTCTGCTGAAACCTGTTCACTTTTAATGGACCTTGCTGGTGTTCGAAATACCAGTGACATCGCTGCCAGCCTCACAGCCACACACAAGCCACCAGAAACTGACAGACAAGCGCTGGGGTATTTAAAATAAAGTTCTTGAAATATCGATAAGAACAAAGCAGTAAAAAGAACAAAGCAAGGACCTTTAGCAAATCAATTATTTGGCAACAGAACTATAAAATCTGTTCACAGTTCCAAACTTTGACATTCAGTCGAAGTGTTAGCACTTTTTCTTTTTAAACTAAAAAGAAAGGGAGCACTTTCATTAGCAATGTCTACTTAGAAAACAGGAGTTAACATCTATTTTTTGCTTGACATATTTCCTTATGTAAAATGATAAACACAGTCCCCAAGTTTTAAACCCACCAGAGTGTAACAGGAAATTCTTATTTACACCATCCAGGGAATGTTTTCCTGCACACTGGACTCATGACTACCTGGAACCACCCTCACCTCTTGGTCCCAGGATGTTCTGAGTTTTATTCCTTAAATAGCCAAGAGGCTTGCTCCTTCAGAGATGGGGTGGTATTGTATCGTAACTATCGGTTGCCTTGTTAAACTCATTTAGCATGGTGTTTCAAGTGCTGGGGAGAGAAAACTGACAGCTGAGCAATTACTCCGTGTGAGCGTTGACTACAGACATTCCTCTCCTCTTTCTTCGAAAGCAGACTTTGCAAACTGCTGGGCCATGCCTTAACCCAGAGGGATTTTACAGGCTGAAGCGGTGATGGAAGAGTGTTTTACATTTGAATTAATTGCCAATGTTTAAAAATCATTACATTTCACTGCTTCTCTTGAGAAATCTGGCAAATCTGGGCCTGCACCCCCACATGGCGGCCATCTGCTGGGGCTGAGTAGGGGCCGCCCTTATTTACAGAGGTGTGTGCTAGCCTGTGTCCCACTGTCCCTGTCACTCGGCAGTGTTTACTCTTCAGTGAGGCTCCATGCCATGGCTCCTGCGCTGTCTTACTCCTCATTGACTTTATTCAATAACCTCACTTAGAACATGGCCGAAGGCTCCCAGCTGTGGAAGGAGTGAGTCCTTTCTTTGCTAGACTCATGTATAGTGGCACCCGGAGCATGTGGGGGTTCCTGGGAAGCTCGAGATTTCCATTATTTTCTAACTGGTGTGACAATGACTGCATTTGGTGTGTAAGACTGTTCCCCTAACTCTAAAGATAGGGTTTCTCTCCTCAACTGATATAAAGGGAACATACTGGAGAACACCAGACACGCCAGATATAACTTTCAAATAAAAAACAGAACAAAGTAGAACCACAACAACACAAAAGCTTATCATGCTTAGTCTTCTCTAATATTATAACTTCATGCTGCATATTTAAAGTTCTTTCCCAAGGAAAATCTAAATTGCATATGAATAATCTCAAATAGAATTTGTCCTCTCAGCAGAGAGAAAAATGCTCTCTGAGAGAGAATGGGAAACAATATAGACTTTTTATTTCTTATTTCCCTTAGAGTCTATCAGAACTCTTAATTCATCTATTGTACATTTGATTATATTTTAATTTAAAATATTAAACACTTTATAAATGACGAGAGCAACTCTCAAAGACTCCTAAGCAGTATCATACATAGACTTTATCTGGATTTCTCAATCTCGGTACTGCTGACACTTTGGGCGAGATAAAAGGAACTGCCAAGTGAATTGCACAGGTGTAACACTGTTCCTGCCTTCTCCTGACTATATCCTACCAATGAGCCTCCTTTGAGGTGACTGGAAACCCTGTCTGGACATTGCCAAATGCCTCCTGGAGGTGGAAATCACTCTCAGTTGGGAGTCAACACAACCGCAAAGGTTCATGTGACCAATAATTTGTTCACAGACCAATATGGCAAGAACCATTCAGAATACAATGATGACTATTTTTCTTTTACTACCAACACACTTGACAGTCTGTTATTTTTCTTAACCTGACTTGTAACAATGTCTTTCTCTCTGGAAGATTGTGAACGACACAGTGACACCACCACCCTAGGTATCTCCAACCTGTTGGGTTGTTGAGAAAGGTGAGGAAATAATAAATGCTCACCAATCACTTAGAATCAGTATTAAACTTTGTATTTTCCGGAATATTTTCATTGCTTTCAGTCTTTCCTCTACAATACAATATTTCTTGTGACTGGTTTCTAAGACATACAAGTACTCCATTACTACTTTTTTCTGCACGTGCTAGATTATAAAGAAGAATCAGACTTAGAGAAGTTAAGTGGCTTTCTCACAGATAAGTATTATTTATAATGTATTACCCTGATAATTGTCTTTGATCACATCAGAGTGAAACACTGCCTTGTACAGTGTTTCCAGAGGCAGTATATTAAAACGTTTTCTTACTCCCTGCTCAGATTATTTTCCACAACACTAGAATAAACTACGACTGTTCAAGCAATTGACAGAAAATGGTACTAAATCCTGAAAGTGCCTTTTAAACCAGTTAGAAATATTAAATTAACACTAGTGTTGTTTCCATGTAAATTAACCATATTGTTAATATTTAATAATACCATCACCCCCGGGTCAGGCTATTTGGAGCTGACTCGATCCCTCGCCCCCTCCCCCATCCTCACTGACCTTTCACAGACACAGGGATTCTGCTCCACTTCCTCCTCCTCATGTAGCTCTCAACCCTCCTTTGTACCTCGGACCTCAACATTAACTATTGCAGTGATCTTTGATTCAAATCTTCAGTGCTCAAGTAAACTGATATTCATACAATTAATGTTTTTAAAACCCACATATGATTTTATGCTTTTACTGCAGAATCATCCATTGCTTTCCATTGCCTTGGGATGAAGCTAAAATTCCTTATGCCAAAAAAAATCATCATACGTTGCCACAACATCAGTTCTGACTCTGGGGGTCCCTGAGTATGTCAGAGTAGAACTGTGCTTGGAGGGCTTTGCGGTGGCAAAATCTCCAGAAGTAGATCACCAGGCCTTTCTTCCAAGGTGCCTCTGAGTGGACTTGAACCTCCAACCTTTCAGCTAGCCGCAGAGTTCATTACAGGGACTACATCTGTCATCCTCATCTTTCTCCCGCAGAGTGGCTGGTAAATCTGAACTACTGTCTATACTCGTGTATAAGCAGAGTTTTACAGCACATTTTTAAAATGCAGGTTTTGTGGTAAAGCTAGGTGCCTCAGCTGATATTTGTGCCGGCTTGTACTCGAGTATATGAGGCATCAACCTTGCCATTCGCAGCCCACTGTCTAACACACACCACCACTAGGGATTAAATGTATAGGCTGCTCTAAGGACAAACCAACAAAAACTCCAAAACAGCCCACTATGAGTTTTCTCATTTGTGTGGCTCCTTAATTTATGATATATCCCCTGCTACTACATCTAGACAATGTCCTGTGGAATGCCACGTTTCCTGCATCTTCTCCCATCACCCCTCAATGACTTAGCCCCTCTTTGATATCTGAAACTTCTATAGGAACATTGTACTGTGCAGTCTCCGAATCAATGATTCGTGTATCAATCTCCATTAATCTGTGAACTCTTATACAGAATTGTGTCTCTGATCTTTTGTTGTTGTTTTGTTTGTTTTCATATGTATATTGAAGTCCTGGGTAGAGAAAATAGTGAATGCACTTGATTGCTAACAGAAAGATTGGGAGTTCGAGTCCATCCATGGCTGCCTTTGGTGAAACGCGTGACGATCTACTTCAGAAAGACCAGCCTTGGAACATAGTCCCATTCTGATGGATCAAAACAGACTCACTGACTACTGATACAGTTCACATGATAAAAGGGTCTGCATCATAGAAGGATTGCTATTTTGATCCCATTTGCTATGTATTTACTTCACTCCCTTGATGAAGGGCTTTGTACACAAAACAAAACAGTTAGTAGTTACTTATCAAGTAAATTCCTTATTTGAAGATCTGAAATTTTTGAATTCGATTTCTTCAGTAACTGGGTATCAAAGGTTTTCTGTATTTTAGCTTCACTGCCATTGAGTTGTTTCTGATGCATAGTGACTCTCTACCTGCCCTCGTGGGTTTCCAAGACTGTCGCTCCTTATGAGAGTGGAAAGCACTTCTTTTCCTGCAGAGCAGCTGGTGATTTTGAACTGCTGACCTCGCACTTAGCGTCCACCAGGACTCCTAGCTCCTGGTCAACATCATTTAAATGACTTAAAATGTTACTTTTCTTGCAATATTCTTACATGAGGACATAAGAAATATACCTATAAGGTTTTAAGATATTTACTTAGAGACAGAGAACCAAAGAAGCTACTAGGTTTTATTACATTGAGGTCTAAGCTAGGCTCAACATGTAAAATTATAAAAATTACATAGAATAGTGTCTAAGTCGGAGCTAAATGTGTTTTGGCTACTATTATTATTGTTATCACAACTTATTAGGAGAAACTTCCCAAATAAAAGAGTATAGACCATGGGAGGTGGCAGTAAAGATGCAAGCATCCAAATGTCTATTTTATAAACCAGCATTTTTCCCTTACAGTCAGATTTATTAATTTAATGATCATGTCTTAGCACAATGAAATCAGAGAAAGGATAAGTGGTGTCATCTGAAATGGAATATAACATATTAAGATAAGAAAATCTCATTCAATTTACCTGAAATTTACATTCAAACAAAAGTCAAATGAAGGAACTGCGATGTCATAAAGGAAAGGATGACTTTTGAATGGTTGCTTTCTGTATGTTGTCAGCACCTTGCGAGGGAGAGGGGTGGCCGATGCACGAGAGAATCAGCTTCAGTGCTCCTATTCCGAGGAGCCGATGTATCATGCAGAGGGTAATAAGATATTGTCTCATCTTCATTTGCATCTTCTCACCCTCTGCACAGAGTGGTCAATAGATTTTCTTAGTCGTGATTCTTTTCTTACTTAAAAATAGTGTTCATTCAGAAAAATTTCATCCATTTTTTGTTTAAAATGGATGAAAACTTATTCACTGGATGAGTTGTTGTATTATACAAAGAAATTAGATATTGACTAAAATGTTTAAGATATATGAGAGGCTTGAAAGGTTCATGGAAAAATTGAAGTAAAAGAGTGAAATTTTCTCACAAACGTTTTGAAGCCCCTTCATGTACTTCTCTTCCTTCTTATATCAATACCCTTAGAATTCTACAGCTCAATAGGCTAACCAGAAACCACAGGTGACCTTTAAGCACTGGAAACATGGGTAGTCTGGATTCACATGTGCTAGTGTTTCAAAGATTTA
>NW_022111372.1:62326501-62327758 GCF_000313985.2 Echinops telfairi
GGGTGTTTTTTCATGTCCTCTATGCTCTAACTACGAAAATATTTGATTTACAAATAAGGAATCCTACTTCGCGGAATTTCATTTATCACACTAGGGTCTAGAACCGATTAACCGCGATAAACGAGGGTTCACTGTACAATATATTATTAAAGTGTAGTACCCTACTTTTTATTTGATGATTAGAAAGAAATTAAATTTCATATGTAGTTCTGGGCTGTGCTGGTTAGGATTTTATATTCCTAAAATCATTCCTACCTTTGCTTTACTTTTTTATGATGTTGAACATAATTGAAAGATGTTTAAAAAATTGATCAGCTGCTCTAGTGACCAATTTTTGTAGCTGAGAAAATAGAATTCCAGAGAGGTATTCCTACGGCCATGAGGCTAAGTGGAGCCACAGAAGAAGTCTTATCTCCAGATTTCCAGACCAGAAAATCTAGTAACTTTTCTAGTAACAGTCTTGTAACTTTCCTAAGTTACTAGAAAAAATACATAGCTGTTGCAATAACAAACGGAAGGGTACCATTCGCCTAAAGATTGGCATTCATTCTTTGCATTAAACTCTGACATGATTCTTCCTTCATTGCCACAAAGAAAATCGTAAGGCAATTGTTTTCTATCATAATGATGATAAAAATACGTAGGCAGAGATGGCTCATTTGCCAACAGGAAGATATGACTGATAAAATGAGCTTGTTAAAATATGGCTGACCATATTCTCCTACTTCAGTGACTCTGTTTACAAAATAGGAAGAATGAGACTGTGCCCAGAATGAAAAATAAAACCTACATTTCTCGGGAAGGAGGCATTTGTCTCTTTCTATTTGTAAATGCTGACGAGCAGAGTTTAACGAGGGCTAATGTCACCCATTCATCTTAATTAAAGAGTTAATTGCCAGCGTATCCAGATGTAGTCAGCTGAGCCTGGTAGCCTGGGAAGTCCTTGCCTCTATGTATTTTATTGACCAACGGGGTGACATCATCAGTAAGTCTCAGGATTTATCCATGCTTCAGCCTGTCCTCATCCTGTTCATAGCTTGCACATGGTAAAACTTTCAAGAGGAGACGAGTCCCTGTGCCTGGCACTGCAGACGGAAAGAACGGTGGTTGAAGGTGCTAAATGTCTTGCTTCAGCTGTCATGGAAGCATTTGTTTCATAGTCTAGAGTGACAAAAACAGTAAAAAGTATTTTGAAATAGTACTTTTTGACAAAGGTTTGTGTGTGCTGACACTGTAGCAGGTTTTACAATTACATAT
>NW_022111372.1:62328625-62390257 GCF_000313985.2 Echinops telfairi
GGGGTGGGGGGACTAAATAATTCCTCATGAGCTGACTGAAACTCAAACCCAAACCCAAACAAACTGCCATCAAGTCAAATCTGACTCACAGCTGTCCCAAAGTACAGAGTAAATGGGGCCTTGGGGTTTCCTAGGCTGTAGATCTTTACAGGAGCAAGCGCATCATTTTTTTATTTTTCGTTTCCCCCCCTTGAAAAAGCTGGTGGATTTGAACTGCTCATCTTGCAAACAGCAGACTAACTTACTATGCCACCAGGGCTCCTTTGAATTGGATGAAGAGATTCCTAAAAGCAACATTCTTCAACCATTAAAATATAATTTTCCTGAAAGTTCTCTACCATTTCCCCAGAAATAATGGGTTTAGCTAAACTAAAATGCTAGAGTGGATACATGACTAATTTAGCCTAACACCCTTTACTAATACATTTTAAAAAACGGAAAAAGAGACAAAACTCACAGAACAGCAGGGAAAAAGCACTGTCTCAAGGGCAGGCGGAGGCAAAACCGCGGAAACGATGTGCAGAGTTCATGGGCCTTTTGGTGTCTCTTCTCACACGGAGCTACAAGCAGCCCTGGTTACAGTTAATTAAAGTTAGTGCCCTGCTTCTGCAAACAAAACTGGTTTAAGTAACATTCCCTGCTTTTGAACTGCTGATCCTATATTAAATTCCATGTTCGAGCCAAGGTATGTATACGGCAGTTGTATTAAGAATAAGGTACTTAAATAGAAGAACAGAAGGTTAACGTTAAATACATACATGAATACATACAACGCACCGTCATCCAGTCAGTTCTGACTCTTGGCAACCCTATAGGGCAGAGTAGAACTGCCCTGCAGCTTTCTGAGACTGCAACTCTTTATAAGAGTAAAAGCTCCATCTTTCTTCCACTGATAAATATATATAAGTACGCATATATAAAATGATACTTCCCTTGTAGGCTATATTACCCGGATAGCATTGTGGTCTTGAGTAGATCACTTAACTTGTCTGTCTCAGTTTTCACATCTGTATAGTGAGTGTATAGTAATACTTAGAACTCTGCCTGGCAGAAGCAAGGTCCATGTAAACGTGAACCATAATTACTATTCTTGTGAGCAATTCACTAGTCCACAGATTGAAAGTGAGGACTGCCTCGAATAATTTTAATATAGAGTTTAGTATTGCACATTAGTAATTTTAATTTTTTCAGTTGACTTGTTAACTTTTTCTTGTTTAAAAAATGTATGTAAGAAAGTTAATTTTATTGTGAATATATCTATATGTCTCTATATAGCTATATATCACCGTTTTGTAGTTAAGAGTCAGGACATTGATTTGAAGCAAAAGTGCACTCTTTTGCTTCTTTGTAACATTGTGACCTTTAGGAATTTACCTAGTATTTCTACACTTTCAATTTCTTTCTATCAAGTGAGTCTAAAAATAAGATGTCCATATGGCAGTTGTGAAGATTAAAAAAGATAATACTGTGAGATCTTAACACAGTATATGGCACATAAGATAATAGTACAATTTTCCACTTTTCTTCTAAGTATGAGGATGGTGATGCATTTAGTAAAGAAGACAAAAATGAAGAAAGTTACATTACTGACCATGTGTGGTGGTTATCTCTGGGGTGAGATGATGGGTCATTTTTCTCCTTCGTAGTTCTCAGCATCACTCATTTTTCATAGTGACCATGGGAATGCATGATGAAAGATCCGAGGAAGGAGAGCCTATTCCCAGCTGTGGGTGGTTAACGGAGCGTTACTAGACAGGTAGGAGTCCTCGCATGGAAAGAGAGGGAGATTACTGAAGAGGAGGAGGACAGGACAAAATTCCCAGGAGCAGAAACACAGCCATAGTCTGTAGGATGAGGAAATGAGTAGGCCTGATGAGCTGCTTTGGAAGGGTGTAGAGTATGACAAAGGTTGAGGTGGAAGAATGGGGTGAGAGATATAAGAACTTCAAAGTGATTCATCAGTTAGTAGAACACTATGTAACGTGGATAAGAAGATGAAATGGTGAAGTCCAAGATTAAGTAGCGGTTACATTCTAAATTGAATATATAAAGCAAAGTTCAAAGATAGGCAAAACAGCTCAGACAAACCCATAAGTCGGTCATCACCTTTGGAATGGGGAACACTTTATATGATGGCTTTGTATACAACCCTGAACAACATAGGTTTGAAAACATGCTTCATTTTTAGAACTACAGAGCTAGAATGAAGAAAGAACCAAGGAAAGTCTATCTGTAGATGTCTGTAGATGTCTGGTTTGTCTGTAAAAGAAGTTTTAAATTCCGAGTGGTGAATAGGAAATGGAGAGAATACTGCTTCATCTCAACATAACATAGAACAACATAGCATAACATAACTGACATGACTTAGTGGTGGGTTCCTGCCATTTCATACTAGTATAATGAACTTGAGTTCTGTTTTCATCATTAGACTGGATGCTTTATCTGAAAGCACCTGACAGAGGTTTGTTGCTACTAACGTAAGTAGGATTCTATCAAGTTCACAGGAAAATGTGATAGTCAAAGATGTTAAGTAGAAGTCAAGAGAATTAAAATATAAAGACAGAGAGAAGGTTTAAAGATTGGGGACTTGGAGAGACCACTTACAGAAATGAGAAAAGGTGGTAAGGGAATTGCTCGGGACGGGGAGCGACCATACAGGACGAAGGCAGTTCGAGTCACAAGCATCTAGGTGACGGATACGTCAAGTTTCCATTAGTTAGTCCTCCAGAGGACAGCAGGGCCAGAAAATAAAGGATTTGAATTAGATGAAATTAACCAGAAGGGCAAGTACATCTAAAGTCAAAATTTAATTCTTTTATGAAGCCTTGGCTTTGAAGAATGGAACTCATATTTCCATCATACTCGTAACTAATTTTAGCTGCGACTGCTGCTGATATCATCTGTGGAGGGCATCTATAAGGAGTGAGGAATTACAGTATATCTTCATCATTAAAAACTCAATGAAGTCAAGTAAACTTTTGGTTCATACAATCTCACATTAAAGCACATTTATTCTAAAGAATTTTTTCAGTCTTTTCTTAATTATAACTTCCCATACTTTTTAAAGATATAATCCAGAAATATTTAACCATCTTATTTATTTACTTATTCATTTTTAGGCAAAAATGTGCCTGACACAGATATCAAGTCTACTTCTCTAAGTTGGTGTATATTATTTTTTTTCCTATCTGGATGAGTATATTCAAATTTTAATTATAAAATGATGAACATTTAATAGGAAGAACAACATTACTCTTGAAATTGAAGATACGGGGGAAAGGTCATAGATATTTCTGGAAATAATTTCAAAACTTAAAGCATTGTCTAGAAAGGTTAACATTTCATATTAAAAATAGTAACAATTAGAAAATGATATTAACAAGTTACTCAGCACCCATAATATGTTTTGTCTTAAACTAAATAAACTTTTGTGTGGGACAGAGAACTTGGTTTGGCCTTTGTCTCAAACCCACCCTGGCGGCAAACCTCAGTAAGGGCAGGTCATGATAGAATCAATCATGCATATTCGTTGATTTAATTGATTATAACTATGCATTAAGACCCATGCCATGCATATTCATTGAGGCCTCAATAACTAAAGAACCTGAACCTTAGAGCTATTTCCTTTAAAAAAAAAATCTGTTTTATCAGCATATAATTCACATATCATAAATTCAATATGGCAATCATACTAAGAAGACTAATGCAATCAATACCACAACCAATTCTATAACATTTTCTTCTTTCTTGCTGTCATTGTTGATCACTCCGCATTTCCCTTATCATGTCCCTAGGTATTATTAATCCAGTTACTGTCTCTATAGATTTTCCTATCCTGAATATCATATATAGAAAATCATACAAAATAAACACAAGAAACACACACACACAAACCCAACAACCACAAAATATCACAGATGGAAACCTCAACAGAAAAGGAAGCAGAAAATGGTCAACACTGGCACAAATTTACAATGGGTCATAAAAGATCAAATGATATGGTGTTACATTTTCACCTAACTACATCTGCCATAATTAACTTTACAATGCCTCCACTTCCTTTTGGACTCTGGGGTAGCAAGAGCTTTCAGGAGCAGGGGGTGATGATGTGCTCCTCAGGGCTGCAGGAGCCCCAAGCTTCCAGGAGCACTCCCAGACCTTGCTTAATGCGGCTGGTCACTTGTATCCCTTCTGATGATAAGGAATGGGTAACTGTAAATGCATTGTTGTTGTTCTTGTAGGTACAATGCACAACAGGAGGGAATATTATACGGTCATGTCCCCTCAATCCTTAGGAAGTTCGAGCACTTGGTCGCAGCCACTGTCTCAGTCCAGCTCCTTGAAGGCCCTCCTAGTTTTCGCTGACTTTCGATTTTACCAAACATGATCTCTTCCTCCAAGGACTGGTCTCTCTTGATAATGTGTCCAAAGTACTCAATTCTAAGGAACCCTCTGGCGATAGGAACTTCTTCCAAGACATATGTGTTCAGTCTTGTGTAAATCCATAGTACATCTAATGCTCTCCACCAACCTCGTCATTCAAGTTCATGCATTCTTCTTCGGTCTCTGTAGTCATTGTGCAGTTTTCACATGCATATGAAATGATTTTTTAAAAAGCATCACAGGTTAGATGCTCCTTAGTCCTTCATCTTTTAAACAATTTAAAGAGGTGTTGTGCAGTAGCTTTACCCATGGCAATAGAAATGATCAGCCTGGGTGATCTTGATGACTTCTGAGAGTAATTCTTGGGAATGAGGGAACCCATCCAGGACAAGGAGAGCCAGCCAAGAGGCCAAAGCTTTCTTATTTGGCAGATTCTGGACTAGCGGAGACCCAACTCCCGTCAGAGCGAGGAAGTGAGGGACTAGTGTCAGGGTGATGAGGTGTGAAATGTGAGATGACTTATCTTCACGTGTTGGAAATTAGCTATACAGTGGCTGTTGTCAATGCACCATTTCGAGCACCATTTGATTTATACAATCAAATTGGTTTCATCATCTTTATTTTAAATTTAAGGCACCTGGGACTGACAAAAGTAGAGGTAAGTTTTCTAAAGATCGCATTCTAAAGCAGTGGTTCTCAACCTGTGAGGCGTGACCCCTTGGGGATTTAAAGACCCTTTCATAGGGGTCCCCCAATTCATAACAGTAGCAAAATTACAGTTATGAAGTAGCAATGAAAATAATTTTATGGGTGGGAGTCCCCACCATATGAGGCACTGTATTAAAGGGTCGCGGCACGAGGAAGGTTGGGAACCATTGCTCTAGAGGACGTGAAAGCAGGATTCAAATTAAAACCTGTTCGATTCAAAGCTCATCTTTGTCTGCCATACCCAATCCTTTTGACCTCTTTTTAAAAAGCAAACTATAGATGGTCAAATATCTACCTTATCTAGTTATTCTACTTAACAAAAAATACTAATCACAATGAAAAAATCACCCCATCTAAAGGAATTCCCTCCGAAGCAAAACCAAACCAATACAACTCCACGGCTTTCCAAACCTACACGAGGAAACAGTGAGACTGCACATCCTGGAAAGGATTGTAAGATACGCTTTCTTTTAAATGGAAGTGTTTTGTAAATATAGCAGAGCCTACCTGAGCACCGTTTGAGAGAGCAGCCACTTGCATTACCCTCCGTTTACCAATACCCGTGTGAGGAGCGGAACCGAGAACAGGAGTTCTAGTGCCTGAGCTGGTCCAGGCGGCACCGATTACTGAGATTGCATCCACAACTCCAAAGATTGCGACCTCCCCAGAAGCGAGAAGGGAAGCCGGGCCGACGGAAAGAGGGGTGGGCCAGGAGCAGTGAAGGAAATGAACAACTCCCAACCTCCGACGAGCCAAAGCGCACGGGCTGAGGGAAAATGTTCCAGAGAAGGTAGAGCCACCCCCCGATCAAGATGTGCATCTCCTGAGGAAGATCGTAGGTTGCCGTGTAAAAAGCCAGCAAAATCTCGTTTCCCTGAACTGAAATGATTCAGTCGGGAGGAATACTGTTTTTTGTTAAGATTCAAAAGAAAAGAGATCAGAGAAATAAAGTGAAAGACAATCCAATACCAAGATAAATGACAAAGCAGCCAGAGAAATATTGTATTGACAAGAGAGATTGATTCTCCAAATCAGAGTGATAGGCCCGAGGAAGTGGGAAGGATTGCTGGTTTCCAAACAAGAATGGTTTGGAGGTGGGAGGGGGAAACAATTAAGGAGCATTTCAAACAAAAATTAAGTGAAAATGGAATATTATTACAATTCAAGAAGATTGTGGTGTAGTAGGAGGAAATTACAGTAACTATTAGAACTTAGGAGGCCTAGTGATGTAGTGGTTACTTGTTGGACTGCTAACCAAGAGGTTAGCAGTTTGAAAACCACCGGCTACTCTGCAGGAGAAAGAAGAGGCTCTATTCTCCTGTAAAGGTTTACAGTGCCGAAACTCAGGAGGCAGTTCTACCCTGGCTTCGGGGTCATCATGGGTCAGAGTTGACTGGATGATTGTGAGTTGGGTTTGGAGTTTATTAGGACTTAGGATGGGCAGCAACATGTACACGGGTGCTGCAGGTAGTTTGATTAGCCCCAGCTTGACAATGAACATATTCCCTGAGTAGGGCAGATTGTAACATACTCAGCAGCTAATCTAAAATTTGGAGATCTGCGTTCACCCAGAGGCACTGTGGACGAGAGATGTGGTGGTCTATTTCTGGACAATTGGCTATTGAAACCTCATGCCTCTCCTATCACACCAAGGGGGTCACCAAGAATAAGAATTAACTGGATGGCAATTTATTTTTTCCAATTAACAGATATAAGTGTTTAGTAAAGCCATAGATATTTGTGGTTGAAAGCAATTGATAATCTGTGAAAGCCCTTTGTAAAAGGGCAAAGTAGAGCTATTCTCATTAGGGTCATTAGCTTTGTTAAATGAGTCAGAATGGTGGTGAGAGAGTTCATACTACATTTAGCAGAGTGTAAGCCAAATCTCAAGTCTGCTCCTAAATGATTGACATGCTGAGTCAGGTCAGTAAGCTCTAGTTTCCTTTTTTATTAAATAGAAATAAGCCCACAATCTTGCCTACCTCAGAGTTCTGAATTGAATCTGAAGCCTTTTTGAATGGCTGCATGCCTGCTCTTGTTGGACTTCAGTCTCATAAAAGGGGAAAGCATGGGTTTGGGAATGAGATGTTTGGGACTGGAATCTAGCCTCGGGTCCTCACCATATATGTGGCCTCTAACAATGATCACCCCTTAAAACATCAAATTCTTTATCTACAAAATGAAAACAATTATATGCATTTCACAAAACTAATATGGGAATAAAATAAGCTAATGCCCCAATCACATAGGAGGTATTCTTTAAAGAAAAAATTCCTTAATTTTAAATATTATTGCCATAATAAACCTTATTCTGCTGCTAAATGTGACCTATTATTAAATTATTTTTAATAACAACATAACTGTAGGCCTTATATGTTGCTACCATGTCTTTCTACAAATAGATGCATGTTACACAGTTGTTGCAGCCAGCACCACGCCTCTCACACTAGCCTCCTACACGGGTCATGCACATTCTATGAGAGTATGTGGCTCACATACATGTTCATTACATGTATTTAAATCTGATTTTTTTCTGTTTCAAGGTTTTTTTTAACAGTCTTGCTGAAATATAATTTGCACATCATGCAAGTCCACAGTTTCAATATTTTAAAAAGAATTGGGTAGTTACCAAGACAATCTTTCTTGCACTAGGCCGCCATTGCTCCCCAACCTCCTTGGCCATAACCCTGGGAAACTGTTCATCCCGTTTCTGTCTCTGTTGATTTACCTCTCCTGGATTTAATATAGAGGAAGACATACAAAAGAGGTGGGGGATATAAGGAAAAAAACCAACAACAATAACAAAACCAAACATAGAAAAGCCTCCGTTGAAAAGATAACAAACAACAACAATAGAACACATTTTAAATGGGTGAGAAAGGGGGAGAGATGATAGGGTGTTAAATAAACCTGGTGGGGTGGTCATGCATTGCACAGTTAACCAGTCCAGGTCAGCCGTTTGAAACCACCAGCTATTCCATGGGAGAAAAATATGATTTCTTTTCCCTTAAAGAGTTAAAGTCTCAGAAAGCCAAAAGGGCAGGTCTACCCTGTCCTATAGGGTCGCTATAGGTTGGAATCAACTTGATATCAGTGCATTTGTTGTTTGTTTGTTTGCATGTTTGTTTTGGGTGAATAGCAAGACTGTTCACGTCCCTGGTCAAGAGTCAGAGGGGAGGCACTGGAGTCTCAGTCCACGTGGGAACCATGCAAATGGCTGTTGGACTTTCACTCGCCTTAATAGCCTCCTGCAAAGCGAGTACTCAGAATTAAGATATACTACTGGTCCCTGCTCCAGTACTGGGTTTTACTATTTACATGGACTGGTGCGCTTCTTCCACATGAATGTAGCGGACATCTCCCATAGATGGCTGCTTGTTTGAAGGCAAGCCTTCAAGGCCCCAGATGCTAGCTCAGTAGCTGTGTCTCCATTTTCCAGTTACTTGGGGGAAATGCTTGGAGTCATCTTGGACATATTTTGCGCTCACGGCCTACATCTCTCTGCTGTCAACTCTGCCTTGTTTTTGTTATTGTTAGGTGACAGCAAGTCGTCTCTGACGCAGAGACCTATGTACCACAGAACAAGACACTGCATTGTCCAGGACCACCCTCAAAGTTGCTATTAGGTTTCAGCCCATTGTTGCAGTCACTGTCAATCCATTCTGTTGAGGCTCTTCTTTTTTGCTGACCCTCAGCTATATCTTCAAACTCTATGTCCATAATCCCACTGTTTCTCACACTTCCACTGCGACCCCTGGCTTCATTCTTGTGTTCACACTTGTACAGATTAATAATTTCTAAAACTTCTCTTAGTTTCAGACTTGACCCTGTTTGTTATGTTCTCAACACAGCCTTCTGTGAGTCTATGAGGAACGATATCAGCGCACATTACTTTTCTTGTTCTTCAAACATTCCATCCTTTTCCTTTCTCGCTCAGTTAAAGCTGGAATCGCATCTAGGTCCAAAGGGCCTTGAAGTTCTTTGTCTACCTTTCCCACTATCTGTCTGCTCCGATACCCTACCACTCTCTCTCATTCACTGCTGCCCAGCCACACTGGCCTTTGTGGTTCATAGATATGCCAGTCCTCCTGACTCCTTCCTCTGCCTCTAACATGCTTCCTCTTGATACATCCTCCTAGCTCCTGCCTTTGCCTCTTGGGCCTAGGTTCACATGTCAGTTTCTCATTGCGAATTCCTCTGACCCCTTCTTCTCTGCCCACCTTTAATCATTTCCAACAGTCATGATCTCTATCTGATCTTTTACATTTCACATACATTTTATGTGAATTATTTGACCTCCTTCAATAAAAGTGCAGGAGGTTTTGTTTACACTATGTGTTAGTGCCTCACATATATTGGCACTCAGTAAAAATTTGTTGAACAAGTGTAATAGGCCTTGATTATGATTGACCTTGATTGGGAGAAAGACATGGCTTTCTAGTTCCATAAAGCATAGTAAGCAACTGGACATCCCCTTATAGAAGGGTCACGGGGAGGAGACAAGCCAGTCAGGGTGCAGTATAACAATGATGAAACATACAGCTTTCCTCTAGTTCTTTAATGCTTCCTCTCCCCCACGATCATGATCCCAATTCTACCTTACAAATCTGGCTAGACCAGAGGATGTGCACTGGTACAGATAAGAACTGGAAACACAGGGAATCCATGACAGATAAACACCTCAGGACCAATAATGAGAGTAGTGATACCAGGAACAGAAGGTGGGGTAGAAAGGGAGAACCAATCACAAGGATCTACATATAACCCTCTCCTTGCGGGACGGACAACAGAAAAGTAGGTAAAGGGAGACGTCGGACAGCGTAAGACATGATGAAATAATAATAATTTATAAATTATCAAGGGTTCATGAGGGAGAGGAGTGGGGCAGGAGGGGAAAAATAAGAAGCTGATACCAAGGGCTCAAGTAGAAAAAAAATGTTTTGAGAATGATGATGGCAACAAATGTGCAAATGTGCTTGACACAATGGATGTATGTTTGGATTGCAATAAGAGTTTTACAAGCCTCCAATAAAATGCTTTAAAAAAAAAAAGAGTAGTCTTTGAAACCCACAGTGGCAATTCTACCCTGTCCAATTGGGTTGCTGTGAGTTGGCATTGACTCAATGGAAGTTAGCTTAATGAGTGAGATGCAGTGATTAATAAGATAAAAAAGTAATGTCTCCACAGAGCTTAAATTTCAGCAAGGTATAGGTCTAAATAAGCACAAGTGATATTGGTCTACAAGTTGGATGGATCAGTGTGGGCTTCTGATCAGTTTCCTCATCTAGAAAGTGGAGGTAGACTACCCTAACGGGGGCTGGAAGAATTAAATATGAAAGAGCCCATAATGTTATTTGCAGAGGAACGATAATCCTAAAGGCACCCTCCATAAAGTGCTCTGATTTTATGTCTTTCTCTCATCTTATTCTTGAAATTTTTATATGTCAGTCCTTATGTTAAACATTAGCATTCCTAAACTGGACAATCATTGGATAGATCAGGTCCAAGTAAACAGTCAAATTTTGAAGAATCTATGGAAGAATCCCTGCTTCTATATTTGTACTAATCATCTGATTATGAAGAAGTAGCCAGAATTAGTGCTAAATGGCTAAGTGGTTTACAATTTGACTGGCTCAATGATGTTATTAAAAAGATATCACTAGGATCCTTTCCATCTCTCTAAAATTTCTAATCTCAGCCAGCTCCAAAAGACACCTTCTGGAGAATTCTCAGTGGAGGCCAGTGGACTCCCTGGAATTATGATTAGCTAGGCACTGAAACAGTATCAAAATCCAGGAAGTCCAGCTGAGTTGGGATTATTGCCAATACTGGGACTATTAAATTGGACTTACATCCCCATAATAGAGTTAGTTATTAGTGCTGGCTGATACAATGAGTATTTGTACACACACATGCAAATAAAATAGACATAGACATGCACGCATCTGTAGATAGTCATTATAAGTGATCAATATGCATTCATGATGGGTAGTAACTGAGTAACTGTATAGCAATGCAGACCTCATATGTATTAATGTCGTGCACAAGTTTTTTATCCTAGTTTATACATACATAAATATACATGCATACACTATGATGCTGAGGTTTAGATATTTTGCTTCAGATCACAAACAATCCACCAGGCATTCTCAGGCAAAAGAAAAAGGTTGTCTGCTCCCACAAAGATTTAGTCTCAGAAGCCCTATGTAGGTTAACTATGAGTTAGAATGAATTCAAGGACAGTGTGTGAATGGGTTACATATTGTGTACACACATGAATGTATATACAGAAATAAACTCTGAGTGTGTGTGTGTGAGAGAGAGAGAGAGAGAGAGAGGAGAGACTAAAGTTTTTGTGCCAACTTATCTGGGACAGGATTGTCAGGAGTTCGTCAGTTTAGATCTAACAATTTTCCACGATGAGATCTCCATGAAGGTGTGTCATGCTTCTAATATAAGTGGATGCTGTAGGAAAGTTTGCCTGATTTTCACTGGATTTTCATTTGGTTCGTAAGCCTTTAGTTCTTTGATCTTGAGCCAGCAACCTGCCACATTGCCTGGTAATCCTGGGAGTCATCAGAAGCCTGCCATTTTACCTGTCAATGTTGGATTCATTTGTCTCTGTAACCAGAAGCCTTCTGTCTGACCTGCCCTATTAAATTCATCAGTCCCTGCAGCTACAAGTATCAAGAGAAGCATCTAAACCGACATCTCACCCTTGGACTTTAAATTTGACTGATTCTAAAGTAATTGGAGACATTTCCTCAATATAAACAACTCTCTATTTATACATACAAGGAGCCCTGGTTGCATAGTGGTTACTCCCTGGGCTATGGTCCCACAATGTCTGCAGTTTGAAACCACTAGCCTCTCTGCAGGAGAAAGACAGGACTTTATTCTCCTTGGAAACTCACAGGGGTGGTTCTACCATGTCCAGAGGATTGCAATGTGTACATTTGGGTTACTTGGTTTTGTATATACAACATAAGCTTCCATTATTTGTTAGGTTGGGTTTTCTAGAGAAACAAAATCAATGTCACTCATATGTGTGCACGTATAAGAGAGTACATGCTATGAAGAAAGAAATTTATATCAAGGAAGTGGCTAAGCCCAGACAAACGCAAGTCCTTTGGTCAGATGCCAACTGGAGGCCCCTCAGATTCCTGTGACTGTCAGTGGGTGAAGTGAGAGGGGGGAGGGGAAGCTGATGGGTGCAGAGCCCTGCGAGTTCAAAGCTGGCAAGAGCATGGCAGGGCCCTGAGAGGTCCCACCCCAAGGGTCAGCAGGTCATAAGGGCCACTGAAACCAGAAGTCAGATACAGGATCCAAGCAAGCAGGAAGGAGAAGGGAGAGAGAGAGAGGCCAGTTATTTACAGTATCTCTTAAAAACAGGCCACATAAACAAGACGTCTTTAGGCTGTGTCCTGATTGAGAGGTTGGACTCTACCTACACTGTCCCACAGGTGCACCAAGTAGACATACAACCTAACCATCACACAGGATCTTGCCTAGATTCCACCTCTAGAACAGAATCCAGCCCAAGGCTACATACCGTATATACTCATGTATAAGCTGAGTTTTCCAGCACATTTTTAATGCAGTTTTTATGGTAAAATTAGGTGCCTCAGGAGATATTAGGGTCGTCTTATATTCGAGTGTATATGGTATAAACATTATATATACATAGGCTAGTTATAATAAAACTTTTCATCATATCTTTAGCCATTCTATGAATGGATGACACATGTGCATAGAAATAATACTTTTTTGACTGATCTACCCACTGCCATCAAATGAGTTCTGACTTACAGTGACTGTCCAGGGCAGATAACTGCTACACAGGGTTTCCAAGGCTATCAAACTTTTTTTTTTTTAACACACAGTCTCATCTTTCTCACACAGAATGGCTGGTAGGTTTGAACTGCTGACCTCAAAGGACTAATACTTCATCTACTACACCAAATAGGTTCATTTTTACACCTTTGGATGTTTAAGAAATTTTATTAATATAACTATATAAAGTATTTCTTAAATCATATCAGTACTGGATGTACTAGATTCAAATCCCCCAATATTTTCACTAGATATTCTAGAAGAGAATGAAAATATTAAGTAGTGCATAATTTTTAGATTTAAAAGGCAACAGGAAATGTTATTATGTTTGATATTTGCTCCAAAATAGCTAAGAAGACTTCTTAGACATAACTACCATATATACTCGAGTAAAGCCAACCCAAATATCAGCCAAGGCACCTAATTTTACCACAAAAACAGCATTAAGAATGTGTTGAAAAACTCGGCTTATACATGAGTATATATGGGAACTACCTTGAAGGATTGCATTTTACTTTAGTGAGCAGCAGCAAGGGTCTTAAAAAGCTTGTGAGTACCCATCTAAGTACGGCTATTGGTTTCTTCCCATCCTAAGGAAAGAAGAGAGATAAACAAGCAGAAGACACGTGGAATCAATTAGTCCAAAAATCTACTTGATCTTGAGAACATCAGTCCCCACAAAGCTGAGATCAGTAGAAACGAATGATGCCTGGCTCCATGAACAATTGCTCTGAAAGGGAACAAATTAGAGGGTCTTGGAAAGAGTGGGAGAGAAAATTAGGAAACAAAACTGACAATCATGTAGAGATGAGACTTTTCAGTCGGAGAGAGACTGGTGGGACCCTAAGACAATGGCCATTTTTCAGGTCTGAAATTGACCTCCCCGCCACTGTTCAATGTTTAGCTAAACAAAAAACAGGTCTATAACAGAAGCAAGAACCCTCAGGGACACACATCTTGGAACAATCAACCATTTGACATCAAAGGGTAGTGTTTATCCCAGGACGCACTTCAGAAGCACTGGGAAAGAAGGAAGAAATGGAAGCATGAAACAGGGAGGAGCGGGAATAAATGATGCTCTAGGGGGGGGATGGCGGTAAATGAGAGAACAAAATACATGCATTAGTGAACATAAATTGATGATTTATCTCGTAAACCTTAATGTAATTCACAATAGAAGGCTAAAAAAAAAATCCTGGCAGGAAAATAATAAATAATTGATGGTGTAAAATAAGATTGGCCTTGCGTTAAACATAGTTGAGCTGCGCTCAACAACCTTTTATATACTTGTATGTTTTTCTCTCTACTTTTGTGTATCCTTGAATTTTTAATGATAAACACTTTATGTGGGGAAATATCTTCTACATTGGACAGTTTATTTGTCTTGAACAGTGTTAAGTTAATTACAGTTCAATTTCACTTGAGAGACAGCAAGTTATTTTATGACTATCGAATAGCACATACAAGAAAGATAAGGAAATATCTCTTGTCTTCAAAGAGTTTAACCAACTAGGGCACTGTAGAGTAGAAATCAGAATAAAAACCATAAGAAATCTGTGTAAATATGAAGAGTAAAAGTGAAAATATAGTCAAAACTTGGTGAGCCTTGTGGTCCACATATTGATGCAAGCAGCTTAATCAAGAAGTGTTTTATTTCACTATTACCATGCAGACTGATGCCCTATGCACTCTCCTAGTACAATAACTAGTACCTGTTGCCTTCGGGTTGGTTTGATCTCACAGCAAGCCTCTGGGTATCAGCATAGAACCGTTCTCCATGGGCATTTAATGGTTCTCTTTTGGAAAGAGCTCACTAGGCTTTTTATCTAGGGCAGTGGTATTCAATCTACCTAATGCTGCGACCCTTTAACACAGTTCCTCATGTTGTGGTGATCCCCCAACCATAAAATTATTTTGGATGCTACTTCATAACTGTAATTTTGCTACTGTTATGAATCAGGTGACCTCTGTGAAAGGGTTGTTCGACCTCCAAAGGGGTCTCGACCCACAGGTTGAGAACCACTTATCCAAGGTGACTCTTGGTGGATTAAAACCGCTAAACTTTCAGTTAGTATCAAAGTGCTTGACCATTTGCGTTACCCTGGGGCTATAAAATCTCCACATTTAACTTTTGTAAGTTCTAGACTCAAGTATAGCACATTAATGTCAGAATCAACTATGGGGATTTTTTCAGATTGAGAAAGGAAAGGAAAACAGGAGCTTCGAACCCCTTTGAGCTGAAACCAGCTGTACCTACTGAAAGGGCAGGAAAAACATAGGGTTCTTCATGTGTATTTGACATGTGGCAGAAAACAATGAAATTCTACAAAACAAGTACAACTAGAAGCCACTTTTCACTTCTAGAAATATAAACTGCATTGTCAATGTTTCATTTTAAGATCAGCAAGCCTAATGTCAAGGATTTTTCCTTTACTCAAAATAGCCAAATTAATATTAAGGGTCAAAGTGTTTTGTACAATGTATTTATGTTGAAAAGAAAATCCATTAAGGTGAAGAAACTAACAAAACAGAATCATATGCTTTGGGAAAAGAATAATTTATTGGTAGATATGGGACAATGAGTTATTTCATCTTTCTTCATAAATGAGATAACTGTCACATCCCATCATATCCCACTACCATGAATTATATATAACAACATTTGGTGAAATATGAAATTCTAAAAATACACTGAAAGGCTGGAGTCATCTTAATGGTTTATTATGATAGGTGCTCCTGGTTTTGAAATATCTTCTTTCATAGAAGACACATGGTGGCGACATTATTTTAGAAAGTCCACATCTTTTAAAAAGATGGATTTAAAGCGCTTTGAGACAGCTGTGCTGTTTTATTAGAAGAACAATATTTTCTTCCTAAATAGTCCATGATGGCAATTGCCTGGAATAATTAGGGGGCACTTTGGGCTCCATTCAGAACTGAAACCTACAGAAATGATGTATAGGGAGGATGGCAAACTAAACACTTTTATTGTTTATGTACACAAATGAACAAGGACAACAAAGAAAGTCAGACTCAGCTCAATATCAGCATGTTACATTTCATGTGCCAAAGACACGCCTCTATGTAACCCTGCATCCCTGTCTTTAGGGTCTAGCTTTTGGAGACCAATACAACTCGGTTTGTATGCCTGCAACTGGGTTGTTTATTTGTTTTATTGTTGTCTTTTATCTGTGTATGGTCTGGAACACATTAACCATCCACATCTTCATCTACTGAACAATAATCTCTACCTCTCTTTGTGGTTGTAAGAATTAAATAAGAAAATGTAAGTAATACACTTAGCACCATGGCTTACGGTTTAAAGAGATTACAAGCATACTCTTTTGGAGAATCTCTCTGTCTCTCTAATATATATGTATGAAACTCCCTGCCATAGTCAATTCAGAATCACAGTGACCCTAAAGGACAGGATAGAATTGCCCCAGTGGGTTTCTGAAACTGTCACTCTTTACAGGAGTAGAAAGTCTCATCTTTCTCCTTCAGAACGGCTGGTGGTTTCAAACTGCTGACCTTGTGGTTAGCATCCCAATACATATCCTACTACACCACCAGTTAACATGTTTAGATGTGAAACAAAAGGTTGGAGGCTCAAGCTCCTCTAGAGAAGCCTTGGAATAAAAGCCTGACATTCAGCTTCCAAAACATTAACCCATGAAAACCCTATGAGCCGAGTTCTATTCTGACACACATGAGGCTGTTATACGTTAATGTCACAGCAACAGCGTACATGAGTTTACATAAATCAGCAACACTTCCTAAATCATGTATCTTACATGAACTTTAATATTTGACTTTCAACTCTACTTTTTAATTTCCTAGTTGTATAACAATGAAAGAATGATTCCATCTCTATGAAACCTTGTTAACTTATCAAAAATATAGTGATGATATAAGTATTAATCTCTAATGTTTGAAGGTTAAATGGGAAAATGTAAAGTGTTTAGTTCAGTGTCTATCACATAATTGTAACAAGACCTAAGAATGACAGATATGTGTGTAGCCTACAATAATTGTAATTAATATATATACCCTCTTCTACTCAATCTTTAACTTTCTTCATTTAGGGTTTATACTATAATATTCACAACTCCTAAGCTTTTCCTATTTTAAGGGCCTTTTGGTTTTGTTCCTTGTCTATTTTCATATCTCTGAAATGCCTCAGGGGAAAAAATCCTAAATAGATCACAGATACACAAGGGCACTGTGGAACATGGGCACTGCACCTGTCATCGTGTCACTCATAATCACTTTTCTCTGCTCAAATGTGCACACCTGGGGAAGGTTGGAAACTCAGTCTCCTACATTATCCCCCATTACTGTAGGGTAGAGAACATCTGGCCAATTAATTTACAGTAGTCTGGGAGGTTGGATCACCAATTATAGCATTCAGGGGTTCTTATTTTCATTACTTTCCTATCATTGGCTGATACCAGACTCAGGTAACTGTTTGCTATCAGAGCTTGCCTTGCTAAGATTCTAATGGCTGATACAAAGAGAGGACCACAAACCATACAAGGCAGAATTGTAATTGTAGATGACATATTTGCCCAATTTGCCTTCCACACTTCCAAAGGACCTATGCATAAGTCCAGTTTGCCAAGTTAAGAATTGAAAATGTATGCCAAAACCTGGATTTATTTCCAGTGGATAATATTTTTACTAACTATGAGCTAGGCAGTAGTGTTTCAAAATATCCTTACTCATTTTTTCCCTACTAAAGAGATAAAATGTTTTTCAGATTATGTATTAAGAACTACCAACATTAACCAGGAGAGGCTAGATCATCTAAAATAGTGACCTAACCCTTCATAATAACAACATAATTATTTTCTATTGTAGATATACTAAAAGTTTTAGTTTGGACCCATCGTTACAGCAGGAATGCAGGGGTAAGTGATGTTTGTGTAGTTTGCTTCTCTTCTAGAACTCTGTGTTCCAGGTAACTGCCATTTGTCCAATAAGTACAAGTCTTTGACAGTTCTATAGTGAACTCAGCAGGGTCCAGGCTATTATTTAAGGCTTTTTAAAAGAATAAATACCAAATAATCTGAAAAGGAATCTTAAAGGGTAAAAGTGCAGCCATTTCTTTTTTTATATATAAATAGTTGTTAGCGGCAGGGAATCAGAGTAGAATTTTCTTTCTCTGGAATGCAGACGTCCACGCTGGCTAATGGCGAATATGCACTTTCACATGTGCGTTCCACACCTACAATCACAGGGAGGCAGGCAGGGAGTTGGGAGGCTGGGCAAGTACTAGAAGGGAGTTTGAGGAACTTCTATGTCTACCTGTACTAGGGGGGCTTCAAAAGGTTTACAGAAAAAAATGCTACTATCCTTTCATTCTTTCTCCCATGATTTTTCTGAAGACCTTTCAAATAATTTGTGTTACATGCTTTAAGTTGCGTATATCTAAGTTGTATTGTATCTTTTTTCCCTTTGACTATTTCTCCCACACAACAGATGAGTATTGGTAGAACTCAAGTACCAACCCATCTTGTGAATGAGTGGGTTTCTAACACAAGCTCCAACAATCAGATCCTCTGTCCTGGAAATGGAGATTCTGGTCTTACTAACAATAGGAAAGCGAACAACTAAAAGCTCAGTTATTCTGACATCAGATTTCTAAAGAGACCCTCTACTAGTTTCTCTTACCTGGACTTCAGAGCTGCAGAGGTTTTACCCACCGGCCTGCTCCACTGGAGAAAGACGTGGCAGTCTGGTTCCGGAAAGATTCACAGACTTGGAAACCTTAAGGGCAGTTGCGGTAAGTGGGGATTGATGTTACAGGAATGCATTTGTTAGGTTTGGCCCAGATCGAATGGAGTCTCCAGGTGGTGCAAGTGGTTAAGCACTCATCATTGACGATTTTTGGAATGCAACAACCAGAGGCCCTCCGGACAGGCAAGCTCCTTCAGTAAGGTCACAACCTTGAGAGCCTATTGACTGGCGTTCTAGTCTGCGCACCTGGGTTCCCTATGTCAAAATCCATGGACGGCAAATGGAACGATTTTGGTGCTTCTAGCTCTAGTCCAGTGTTGAGGCTTGATTGTTCAGCCATTCCTCTGATTCGGAAATAGCCAATATGCTTTCAATCTATCCTTTTGTTTTCCCACTTCATTTCATCAGCATTGGTCTTTGTTGCATTCAACCAATAGTTTCCAATTCAAAGCATATATACCTTTTGTGCTTTCTGTAACCTCAGGTTTTACTGAAACCTGAATATAAATCTCTTTCCTCCCCACCTCATTCCTGCCCATAAAACCCAAGGCTATTTACTTTGGATTTAACGTTTTAAACATCTATGTGAGTTAAAATCAGCATCTTCACATTGAATTAAATTAATAAAATGCTTCTTTAAAATCGGTGAGAGCGATTTTTACGTTTCCCTTTTTAAATTTCCTGCAGAACAAAACTTTCCTAAAAAATTAAATGCATTGATTTTTAAGCATTAATCCTTTTTCGGCACTTGGACAGAACCTGACTATATGCAAATAAATTAGTTTTCTGTATTTGGACGTCAGTAGCAATATTTTTCCGAGTTTTAAATCGTCCACATAGCATGTTAAATTATAGTGCCTCTCTTTCTTCTCTGACAGATTCCAACCTTTTGATTCTCTGCCTTCTTTCTTTGCTACAGTAAATTGATCCTTTAAAACATCCAGGTGCAAATGAATTAATGGTCTTCTATTGTGAGCAAGAGTGATGGAGTCCCTCCCCCCTCCTTCTCCACATTGAGGTCCTTTTCCCCTTCTGAGAAACCCACATATCAATTAAACTCACCTGCTAATTAAAAGCTTGTTTGGAAAAATCCTTGCTAGTTAGAAGCAAAGGAAAGTGTAAAGGTGTCTAAAAATAGAGGCTTTGAATGTCAATTACTTCCTTCCTCCTTGGTTCCTGGTTCCTGGGGTTGAATTGAAGGCTGGTAACACTAGGGGAGGAGGGGAAGAGAAGGAAATCGGGGGGAAATATCAGTGCCTCTCTTGCTTATATTTCCCTGGGAGTGTATCTTTGGTTTAGTAACCTAGACTTTTTGTCAACAACATCAGAGTACTCAGATTTTATTCATGAGACACAGACACCATTTCTCAGCCCTTCTTAGACAGCCACACGGCTTACCTGTATTAAGGCAGTAGAATACATGTTCTCACAAGTTGACGGTCAGCCATCAAGCCGGAGCATGGGCTGGCTTAACTATCAGAAGACTGAAAGTCAGTGTAGGACCTTGTTCAGGGCCTGCGCCTGCTCTCTGGTGTGCCACGACTACTCAGCGCTTCAGCCTTTCTAAGAAATGGGCCTTACAGACAGCTTTGTGTCAAGACTAGATTCTCTTCCGTTCTCTTCTACCTCAGAATTAAAAGTTATTTAGCTCTGTAGTAACATGCTAAATTTAAAAACTATATACAATAAAGTTAAATCATAAAAATTCTCGGTGGTAACATGCTAAGCACAAAAACTATATAAAATAAAATTGACCTCATTTGACTGGAAGAAAGCAATATGAGCAGTCAAAAAATCCAGCCCTTTGCCATCAATTTGATGTAAACTCACAGCCACCGTAGAGAGTGTTTCTGAGGCTGCCAATTACATAAACAGATGGCTCCATCCCTCTCCCAGGGCAGTGGGCAGGTTTGAACTGTTAGGCAGGTCAGCGCTTCCCCAACAGCACCGCCAGGGCTCCTTAAAACGAACACAGCCTCCTTTTTAAAAATGTGGGTGTCGTAAGAATGATGAAGTCAACATATGTACTAAAGTGCTGGACACAGATGACGTATGTACAGATTGTGATGAGTTGTATGAGCCCCTAATAAAATGATTTAAAAAGATGTACCAGTGAGTGTGATCTGCTTTCCAATGGCAGCTAATTTGCTCAGCACTGAGTCATTTTTTGGTTTTTAAATCAAGGAGTGCCTTTTCCAGACAAGGAGCCGTGGTGGCACCGTGAGTTAAGTGCTGGGCTGTGACCTGCAGGACTGTCGTTGGAAGCCATCGTTCAGGGCCTGCGCCTGCTTGACCACAAAAGGTGAGGCGATCGCTTTTGTAAAGATTTACAGTCTTGGAAACCTGAGGCAGGGCTTCTCCTCTGCCTAAAATGTCACTATGAGTGGCAACTAGATGTCAAGCCAAACTCACTGCCAGGGAGGCAGTTCTGACTCATAGTCACTGTTTAGGAAAGGGTGGAACTGCGGCTGTGGGTTTCGGAAGCTGCGAGCTCGTGATGGGAGTAGAAAGCCTCATCTTTCTCCAGAGGTGTGGCTGGTGGTTTCAAATTGCTGACCTTGCAGATAGCAGCCCACGTTGTCACCCACTCCACCACCAGGGCTAGGAAACTAGATGACAGAGGGTTATTTTTCAGGCACAGGAGTCTGGGGAGAAGCCTGTGACACAGTGGTTAAAGCACTTGGCTTGCAATAGAATGTTGGCTGTTTGAACCCATGAGCTGCTTTGTGTGAAAAAGATAAGGCAGTCTGTTTCCATGATGATTAGAGCTCTGGAAGCCTTATCAACCAGTTCTGTTCAGTCCATTAGCCCATTCTCTGAGGCAGAACCAACCCAAGGGCAATGTCAAGGGGTATGGTCAATCAGATTGAGAGGTGGAGTCGGAACTATAATTAAATATAGGGCCTGCTCTCAGGGAGTTGATAGTCCAGTAAAAGAAGCTGAGTGCTAGACATTATAATACCCACAACCAATCCAGTCTTCAATTAATTCTGACTCATGGTGACTGCAAATCTTCAACTTTCTCTGCAGTAGTACCTGGAGGGTTTCAACCACCTTTCTTGCAGTGAGTAGTTGTAACACCCATCTGGCAGCACCAGCAACATCACAATAGCATATGAGAATGCTACAACAGCCACAACCCATTGCCCTCTCCTTCTTCCCAGTGGTAGCTAACCAAGGTCTGAGAGCTTAAAGAAAGTGTTGTTTTAGAGAGAGAGGGAGTTCAGCTGGTGTCTGAAGGTTGAAAAGAAAAACAGACCCCAAGGTGCTTGTATGGGAACCACTTAAGAAGTATTGGGACACATTTGGGGACCTGCCCACAGGCACAACATGACCATTTTGCTTTTTAACACTTTAAAGAGGGTTGTGCAGTAGATGTGCCCTATGGATATGTTGGTTGATGTGCTGTTAGTCGTATGGGTGACTAAGAAGAGAGTGATGTTGTCATGCATTTCCTCTTGCTTGGATAGACAACCAACGTTCCTGGAAGCAGCAGTCAAGAGATCAAAAGGCCACTGCATGGCGCAAGACCACTTTAAAGTGTTGAAATGCAAGCTGATGATGATACTTTGAGCATTAAGGTGTGCCTAGCCCAAGCTATGGTGTTTTCAATTGCCTTATATGCGTGTGGAAGTTGGACATTGAAGAAGGAAGACTGAAGAAGAATCCATGATTTTGAATTATGGTGCTGGTGAAGAATACTTAAAGTGCCATGTACTGCCAAAAGAACAAGCAGTTTTGTCTTGGGGAAAGTTGTGTCAGAATGCTCCTGTGGTAGTTACGTAATCTGTTGTCAAATTGAGAGTATTAGAGTGAAGGGGTGGAGTTTAGCCTGACAATCAGGCTGCAGCTTGATGACCTCATTTGAAGGCGCTGAGGAGATAAAGAGCTCACTGGAGGCAGGACACAGGCAGACTCCCTGGGAGACTCTCTATTGACAAGGCCGACTCCCTGGGAGACACTGCATCTGACAAGACACATGGAGCTACGCTAGTGCCCTGAGCTGGAGGAGTCACGTGGAGACCCCAGCCAGCACTAAGATGCTTACACTGCTGCTGGATCCACAAGACTTCTCACCCACTGGCCTGTGATCTTCCTGCATTCTGCATTATTGCATAGGTTTCCTGAGTCTGAAGAGGATTTTATAGGTTGGTATCAGATATATGGGTTAATTTCAGACTTATGGACCTGATCTAGACTGGGCTGGGATGTTTTCTCAATATTCTCAATATTCAATTGCTCTTGTATATAAAGCTGTTTCCTATACACATATGAATGTCTATGAATTTGTTTCTCTAGTCTACCTGGACTAACACAGCTCCTTAGAAGCAAGGATGGTGAGACTTCACCTCACATATTTTGGACATGTTGTCGGGAGAGACCCATTCCTGGAGGGAGGCATGACACTTGGTAAAATCTGGAGACAGTGAAAAAGAGGAGAGCACTCCACAGGATGGGTTGGCACAGTGGCTCCAACAATGGGCTCCAACATAAGAATGAGTGTGAGGATGGCACAGGACCGGGCAGGGTCTCCTTGTGTTGTACACAGGGTGCTTATGAGTCGAACCTAACAACAAACAATAACAACCGTCAAGAATCGTACAAGCTTCTAGGACATTTACAACTGATCGATAATGCAGATAAGCCATTAACATCAAAAGGAGCATGAAAGACAGATATTTAAAAAGACCCATTCATAAGTACTGCCTCCTACACTGCCTCTGTTCTGTAATATGGAATATGAGATAAGGCTTGTTCTTAATGGCAATGAAACACCCTGGATTATAAACACTGCCTGGTGCACAGTGATGGGGTTCAAAATTTGATCTGCTGTGTGGTCTCTGGATGTGAAGATTTGAGTTCTAGTTTCAATGTAGGAAGATTCATCCTCCAATTGCTTTTTCATTGTCATCTTAATAAAATACCATCATTTTACCAGGGCATATTGTCCCCCTAACTATATCTTACTTCATCTCAACCTTTCTTTCTGCCCTTTCTGTGGCCCAGGCACACTGATTTTTTCTGTTCCTCAAAGATATCAACCTGGTTTTCATATTATGCCTTTTTCCCTTGTTTTCCATACCTGCGGTCCTGTTCCCCTGGGAGCTTTCACGGCTTTCTGGTCCTCGTGTGCTCAGGCTACATGCTACATCCTCAAAGAGGCCTTCCCCAGTCCAACTCACCCATGGCATCTACCGAGGCACATTGAGTGGGAGTCTTCCGAACAATTATGACCATCGGAAAATTTGTTTCTTTTTATTCTTCTCAGGTCCAGTGTCTTTCCTACTAGACTATAAGCTCTTTAAGGAAAAAGGGATTTATATAGTTCATTATCAGATGAGTGCCTAGCACATAGCAAATGCTTAATAAATTGTTATAGGATAAATGAATAAATGGTCCCATGATAAGACTTTTATTATGTTGAGAGAAACTCTGCACATTGCTATCTGTCCCATAAAGTGTTACACAGTAGCTACAATATTAGAATGTATCTGATTTTTATTAGTACAGATATAAATTATAAGCCTTCAATTGAATGAATCAATTCTTAAGAGCTAAAAAAATCCATAAACTCGTTGCTTTACCCCTTAAACAGAGTAATTATTTTTAAGGCGAATTTATTCTGAAAAAGGTTCCCTCTGAAAGATTACCCAGTGAGTACAAGGACACGGAGGTTAAAACTTTGATTACAATTTGTCTCAATATTCTAAACTTCAAATTGTTTTAAAATAAAAAATTGAGTATAAACTACTTTCACTTATATTGGCTATAAATAAAAATATAGCAAACCAAACATCATTCTGCAAGATTCATGAGTTGCTTGCCTAATTAGTATAAGGACTAAAGCCTTGATTGTATAGCCACTAAGTCACTGGAGGACAACTCCCAGGCAGAAGAAAGAAAAATGTATCATCGTTTGCCTCTCATGACGTCCTGCACTGGGGAAAACCGCATGCTGAGTGGATAAAGAGAAATCCATTCAAGACACTTGGCCAAATTGTATTTTCAAATGAAACTGTAAGCACTGCATTACTGGTCATCATATTTCCTTACAAATGGGACCCATATGGACAGGTTTCAGATTAGCAGACTGTGGATTTCATTCCCGGGAAAGCAAGAACCCTGGAGATACCCTGGAACATAGTTAAAGATGGGAATGTTGGAGCCCCAAACCCTTACACACATAACGTGCCCACTCCCGTTTTATCTAGAAATTCTCTGGCCAATCTATGACACGCTTGTGAAACACAGTTTCTTCCTCTTCTGGAAAATACAGATCATAATTTTTACTCCTGAGGATTCATGAGCTTTGGGGGATATTGTCTACACTCTTAGGTATAGTACTTGATATAGTGAACGCTCAGTCATTTGTCAGATGAACTATTATCATGTTTTCATACATTCTAGGGAAAAAAGAAAACTGACGTGTATTATCAAGAACTAAATAGACCCACTTTCATTAAGGTTTGCACTTTGGACCAGGATCTGTGTTTGCTGAGTCAGTTCTGACTCCTGGCAGCCCCACAGGTGTCAGAGAAGACCTGAGCAACACGGGGCTTTAACTTGTTTGAATTGAAATACCTGAAAACAATGGCTTTTGTTTCTTGTCATTTTTCAGGCATGTACTCGGATCTGTACTTATATGTGAACAAATGTCATGGTTATTTCTCAATGCTTATTTTCTGCAATCACGAAATCCAGCTTCATTTTCTATGGCAAGGCTCTAACCCCCCACGCCCACTTTTCCTACTGTGTGCACAGTGTGCTTTTACAGCTCACTTTCTCTTACAAGTTCCACAACTTGCTTGCATAGACTTATCAGATATTGAAGTCATTTTCCTTTGCGCCTTCATGCTCTTTATTCTTGCAAACTCTAAGTTGAGCTAAATAATTTTCCAGTGGGCTAACTCAGAGGTGCTGCTTTCTACCTACAGAAAGCAATTAATGAGGCAGATTTAGTTACAAAGCTTTCAAATTATGTTGTTCCCATATTACCTACTATGTTTTGCATTCATTGGTATCGTACTCAAATGCCCAACTCAGGATATGTGCAGTGCTTAACAACACAATGCAAAACTTCTTCCCCTCCCTAGGTTAATCCTCTATTCTCTTTGAAAAAGAAATTTTACCTTTGGTTTTTTTCTGTTTCTGTTGAGTAAAACTATTTTGAGATTTTGCAGAAATCTGTAATGTTTTCATGTCCCTGAAGCCTGTCTATGAAAGACCAGAAGAAGACCAATAGAAAACTTTCTTTTTTTGCCTATTTGTAGAATATACAATGAAAACCTAATTGTTTTAAAACCACAATCACCAAGAGTTCTAGAGATCTGAATTATGTGCTAACTACTCTGGTTAATTAGAGTGCTATTTATTTTTGCAATTTAGCTGGAGCCTGAATGGTGCCAAATCCATTTGACCTGTATCTTGCAGTTATCCGTTTGCCACAAGCCTCAGACCTTTTTAATGATGAACTGCTCTGGCTGGTAATCACCTTTGGGCCTCCTGTTCTTGCTCTTTACAAATTAAAAAGAAGTCTGCGAAAACATCCTTGTGCAAGGTGCACAGGCAACACAGCAAGGCTGCAGGAGCACAAAACTAAGAGCCCCCCTGAATACTGATGCCTAAAAAATGAAGGAAAATCATCTCCTACCCTTCAATCTTTATGCATCTAGCCAAACACAAAGAAGAAAAAGAAAACAGAAATGCACTGAGCTACGGTAAGAGTGGCAGCAGGAGTAATGGAGAAGTCAACGTGGGCTAGGCCTCCCAGGGGGCATTTATATAAGAAGAGGGGTTGCCAGGATCGGATGGCACTGCTCACAGCATTGAAAAGCTTCTATAACTGTAGGTGTCAGCTCCTTTAGTGTTGCGGATGGTCAGCGTCATCAGCTGCTGACTTTAAGAGTAAAGGGTGGAGTCTGTACCCAGGCACCCCCAGGAAAGACCTGAGCATCTCTTCTGAAAACCAGACAGCGAAAACTCCATGGAGCACTGTTCCCCTCTCACCTAAGGGTTTACCAAGAGTCAGAATAAACTCGATGGCCACTGGTAGGCATAGGGTGACCTTCGGCAGTCTGTTAGACTGGGTTAACTAGAGAAACAAATCCAGAGATACTCATATAGGTATAGGAAAGAGCTTTACATCAAAGAGCCATTGTATATTGAGAACACATCCCAGCCCAGTGCAGATCAAGTCCGTGAGTCTGATAATAGCCCATATGTCTGATACTAATCCATAAATTCCTCTTCAGACTTACATAGCACATGCAAGGAGGGTGAAAGCAGGCAGAACACAGGCCGTTGGGTGAAAAGCCTTTTGGATCCAGTGTTGGTGGAAACATCTCCATATGGCTCCTAGACAGGAAGGTGGAGCAGAGAGAGAGAGGGTGTGGCCCGCTCCCAGGAAGAAGGAGAGGAAGTTCCCAGCATTCTTATGAGAAGGCCATGCCCATCAGGAGGCATCATCAGGCTGTGACCAGATTGACAGGCTAACCTCTACCCCTTCACTCTATTTAACAAGTTGACATGGAATTAGGTAATTACCACAGGCAGGTACAATTACCTTATATACTCGAGTATAAGCCAACCTGAATATCAGCCAAGGCACCCAATTTTCCCACAAAAACTGCATAAGAAATTTGCTGAAAAACTTGGCTTACACACAGGTGCGTGTGGCACGAACCTGCCAGTCATTGTTTCATTCTGTTGTGCATAGGGCTGGAGTCTGTACCAACCGGATATTGCCTAACAGTAATAACCATGCAGGCTATGAAAAGTCAGAATCGTTCCGGCGCCTGTGTTCATGCAAGGAGGACAAGGTAGTGACATGGCTTTAGGATGGTGACATTAAAGGCTATTCGCTTCAATAACACGTCTTTAGTTGCCCTTTTTGTAGATGTCGACGAGCTAGTTTTGAATACAACTGACAATAAAGCTTACTTCCTAATCTGAGAAAACGAGGAGAAAAACAAGTAAATCAATAAGAAGTCAAAACTAGTCAGATGCGTAGAGGTGGATATGATTTTAGACAAGCTGATTGATGTCAGATGCCATTGAGTCAGTTCCAGTCTGCAATATGTCAGAGCAAAACACTGCTGGCCTGGGACAGCCTCCCAAGCGTTGTTAGGGTCGGAGCCCCTGGTGTTAATCCAGCTTGCTGAGGGTCTTTCTATTTTATGCTGACCTTCTTCTTGCCCGAAGGTGATGTCTTTTTCCAGGGACTTGTCCCTTCTGATAACATGTCCAAAGGACTTGATACAAAGTCTCACCATTATCATGACTTCTGAAGAGTTTTATGCTTCTATTTCTTTCATGACAAATTCATTTATTTGTTTGATCTTCTGACACTTAATATTCTTTGCCAACACTTTAATTCAAAAGCATCAATTTTTCTTTGGTCTTATTTATTCATTGTCCACTATATCTATACTTATATAAATAAAAGGTGACTGAAAATACTCTGACTTGGATAAGGTGCAGTTTAAGAATGCTTTTTAACACTTCAAAAGGGTGTGCACAGTAGATGTGCCAATGACTATACTGTTTGATGTGCCATTATTTCTATGGGTGTTGGTTGTGGGTACAAGCAACACGAAGTGCTTGGCATCTTCAATATTTTCTCAATTGAGTTGCCGGAGACTTCCAATTAGCAACAATAGGGAAGAGCTGTTATCTGAGGAAAGGACACCATTTCACAGATCTGACTGATCAGAAATGTCCCAGAGGGTCTTATTCAGAAATGAGCTTGATATATTCAAGGAAACAGAAAGGTAGTTGGAATGAATAGAACAGAGCAGAAGAAAGAATTGTTCATCATAATACTTGGTGAATTCAAGAAAAATGATTTTTTCTTTCTTTTTTAAAAAATAGGATAAGAGTTTGAATGTTAAGTGAAAAATCTCATGAAAGAAAATGACATAATTTAAATTATGCTTTTAAACAATCTCGCTGGGTCGGGTTTGCTTAATAGATTATAGATGACAAGGCTGGGGTAGCTAGAGAAGTTCATGTGTATTTTCACACTGGCACACGTCAAATGATGATGATGTGGACCTAGTGTAGGTGAAGGACAGAAGCAGGAGGTAGGTGATCTAAAAGGATATTGTTAGCAGTACCTGATGAATGTAACATGGAAGTTGGAAAAAAGAGAGGAATCCAAAAAATCTAAGATTGTCATCTCTAGTAGTTAGGGGGAAGTGGTGCTGCTTATGAAGTGGGAAGTAGCAGGGAAGAACAGGTTTGGAAAGGAAAAATTGAGATTCCTGTTCAGTGACAGATCACTCATTAACAAGGTAAGTACAGGCTTCCTTATTCTGACTCACCAATCTGCAGTGGGCAATTTCACATTTAAATAAATACATCAGAAATTCTGTTTCTAGGTCTGGCTGGCATCTGAGTTACTCACATGCCCATAACACCTTCCAATCAAGCCACACCTCTTTTCTGATATACTAACCCTGACAAAGGAAGAGTACCCAGTACGGAAAATAAGCATGGGTTCACTTGTGGTATTCTGCTAACGTACAGTCTTAAAAGTAAGCAGAAGTAATCTCAAGCTTACCTGGCTTACTGAGTCATCTGCCCCTGTTCCTCTTATAGAAGCCGTGTGACTATATCTGATTGCAGGTTAGAGACAAGAGTCTGAAACTTGGAATGGCTTCAAGAAGGAGAAATGCATGTGGTTGTCATGGGAAATAGATGGAAGTGCAAATCGTGGGATTAGACGTGTGTGTGTGTGTGTGTGTGTGTGGATAGAAGAAGCCAGTACCAAAGATTTTGGAATATCCAAAAATTGCAGTCAATTAGAACAGAAGCAGCCTGGTGTCTCAATATTTAAGCCTTTGGCTGATAATGGAAAGACTGTTAAACGCAGCAGCCTCTCCCATGGGAAAAATATGTGACAGTCGGCTCAGTAAAAATCCCCACACAGAAGCCATTTGGGTGCCCTTCTACTGTGCCCCATAGGGTTGCTGTGAATTGTCACGGACTCAGTGACACACAGGAACAATGAGGGTGAGCAGCAGGGGGAGTGTGAGGAGAATCCAGTGGGGCTGGAGAAGAACCAACCCTGAAAGTCAAGAAAAAGAAATGAACATCAAATGAAACAGAAACCCAAACCTGCTATCATTGAGTTGATGGCCACTCACAGTGACCCTATGGGACATGGTACAATTGCTCCCTCTGAATCTTTATCTAAAGACTCTAAATCTTTACAGGAGTAGAAACCCCTCTCTTTCTCCAGCTGAGCAGCTGGTGGTTTTGAACTACTGATCTTCAGGATCATAGCCCAACTCATAATGACGACACCACCAAGACTCCCTGATGCTCCCCAGTCGCCTTCTCACTTCCCTGCTTCCTAATCTCATAAACCCACCAAGTACAAAAGTGGAACTACTCCAGTTTTCTATCTTGTCTTCATGGCTAATGTTTCTCATATGCTGTCAACTTTTCATACTACTGTAAGAGCCAACATTATCAAACAGAGTGTGTTCTCCCTTCAAAAATCTTCAAGATCCTCCTTTGTCCAGAACGAAACGAGAAACTTTACTTCTCCTTCACAAAGATTCCTGGGGGACACCAATGATTTGAGCTTGACAACGAACTGGAAGATTAGCGGCGCCACCCGGAACAGAGGTTCTGCAGAAGCAAGCCTCGGAGCTCTGCTCTGGGAAGGTGGCAGCCAACAGCCCCCTGAGGAGCGGTCCTACTCTGTAATGATGAGGTGACCGTGAACCTGAATCATCTCACTGGCAGTAGGGCACTTTTGTTTGTTGTTTTCAAATTTAGACCTTTCAAATTTAAGCTTTTATGCAACTGCCCCATACAGAAGTATTTTTTTCTTTAGCTCTTTCTATAGGACATTGCTTATAACTATTCACCCCAAATAAAATAATAATTGAGTAAGTCCAATTCAGGATGACCCCATGTGTGATAGCAAACCTGAAATTCCATAGAGTTTTCAAAGGCTGATATTTTGGGAGATAGACCGTCAGAACTTTCTACCCAGGTTCCATGTGGTGAACTTGAATCTCACCTTTTGGTTAGCAGTGGGGCACTTTAACTGTTTTTACCACCCAGGAACCCCGACCTGTACAGAAAGCATTCATTATTCTGCAGCGGAGTGTTTACGGTTTCCCCATTAAAGCGCACATCTCCTGGAGGGAATTGCTAAATCCTCAAAAGTGCCAACTAAATTAGCAAGCATGTCAGTAGTAGCAACATAGCAGCTGCAGCAGCAGTAGCAGGAACATCAGATCAAAAATAGTCATTAATACCTGAGTGATGAACATGTGCCAAGCCCAATGCTTAGCACTTTCAGCTTCTCCAAGTCTATGTGGTCCTCACCTGTGTGGATGAAACCAATCACTGGTTGAGAAGCAAAGGGTCTCATTCCAGAAGGACAAGTCATGTAACTTCATTCTCATCCATTTCAGGTTAAGGGCTTCTTTGTCATCCAAATCCATCAAATGTTACACTTCCGGTCTATGTTCGTGTGTGCGCGCGCGCTGTGTTTGGAGGCTCTTCAATTGAACATGATCAAGATAAACTTGTGATTAAGAGCTCCTTATGAGGATAAGGTGCCCAGAGGGCGATGTGGGTTAGGCATTGGGCTCCTAATCAAAAGGTCAGCAGTTCAAACCCAGCAGCCTCTCTGTAGAAGAGAGATGAGTTTGTCTGCTTCCGCACATGTTTACAATCTCAGAAACTCAATGCTCTGTTTTAAAGGGTTGCTCTGTGGAGCAGGGCACTGGGGTACTAGCATTCAAGGAGCCGGGCACTGCAGTGGTGCAAGGGCTCAGCTGAGAAGTGAAAGGTTGGTGGTGGTTTAAACCCACCAGCGGCTCCTCCAGAGAAAGATGTGGCATTCAACTTTCATAACGATTCCAAGCTCAAAGCTCACTGCCATCAAGTTGATGCCAACTCAGGAAACCTATAGGAGAGGGCAGAAGTGCCTCTGTGAGTTTCTGAGACTGTAATGCTTTACGGATGGAGAAAACATTGTCTTTCTCCCGAGGATCTGGCTGGTGGTTTCACACTGCTGACGGGGGGTTAACAGCCCAGCACGTAACCACGACACCCTCAGGGCTCCCCCATAAAGATGGAAAACCCAGGGGGGAAATCTGCATTATCCTACAGGGTCTCTGTAATTTGGAATCAACTTGATGGCAATGGGTTTCTGTCTACCAGGATGGTTCATTTAATTACGGGGATTCAACCTGCATGTGTTCCCAGGCTTGGTGAATGAGGATGGAGCCAGCAGCCTGGAAATGGGCAACATAATGAAAGCGACTGCCAGACTGCTGAGCAACAGAAGAGAGGACTTGGGGCCACTTGCCCTAAGGACCCCTTGACACTGCACAGTGTGAAAAGCTGCTGGGTTTTGCCAATTTCCCATTGCTCCATGAAAGGAGATTTCATTTCTAATTATGGCTGAGCTATTTTTGTCAGATTCCCCTACAGGGTCACTGCTTCCAATCCTGCACTTATTAATTTGGGAACCATTTTGGAAAATAGTTGAGATTAAGACTGATGGGTGCTATTTTAAACTGTACTCCAAAGAGAGAAGCTGAAATAAGCAACTCAGAGCATCCTTTGGTAAGTTGACAGGCAGTGAATTGTAGCAAGAACAAATTAAGCTCCAGGCCAAAATTAAGTCTTATAAAGCATCCTAGCTTTAGAACCATTTCTATGGCTGTGAAACCTGGTTCTGCTAGCACAGGGGCATTTAGTTTCCAGAGGAATTCTGTTTGAAGGCCCCTGAATTAGGATACCATTCAGTGAAATGCTGTAAGAGCGTGCGTACTTTTTTTTTTCTTCTTTCTTTCTTTCTTTTTTGGTAAAAACAGCTAGATTTGTCTCTTCCTTCTTTGGTCTGGGCCTTCCTCACCTAGCACCATGGTACAATGGTCTTTGAACTAACTCCTCTGAAGGATTTCCTTTATCTGTCCCATATTGCCCGCTGTGACCAATTGATTCCTTTCTAAAACACCGCTCATACCACATCACTCACTCTTCTCTCTTGCTTCAGAATCTACAATCTCTGCCAAGGTCCATTTGGTAAATTCCATACAATTCAACTTGACATTCAACAAACCAACCTTACATATTCAATCTTAAAGTAAATCTTCTCAGTTTTACTGACTCACAATTCTGCTGCATAGCAAAGACAGACCTACTTGTGTTTACTCCCTCCTTCCTCTTTTCTAATCGATCATTTTTGTCTTCAAATACCTAAATATCACCTCTCTAATCTACCACTTCCAGATAATTCCCCTTGCTATTTGACTGTCATTTAGTTCAACACCTCTATCCGATACAACACAGAATATATGTTTCCAAAATCTTTGAAAATATTGCCTAACAAATATTGCACCCAATAGTTTACTGCATATATAGTATCTCTCAATTAATCCTGTCTCTTGAGGGAATAGTAAGCTATTTTATATCTTATGTGATTCTTAACATATAGTGTTAAGCAAACAGCAAGTGTTTGATAACTGTGTATTGAAGAAATGAAACATTTTCCATATGGAGGAATGGAAAAAACCCTGGGTTAGGAAATGCAAGCAGGGTCTGATCTTGACTGGCACGTATCAGTCATGGGGCCTTGACAAAGCACTTAAAGGTAACACTTCTGAGGCCAATGTACACAATATTTTTTTCAAAGTGTAATTATAGAATCTTTCCTTCCTATTAAAAGAGCATGTTATAAAGAAAGAAGGATGATGGATATAAAAGTGGGCTTGCTTTCTTTTTAAAGAATAAATTCCAAATATGTCTCCTTATTTCCACATACAGCACCAGTCTTCCTCTGACCTAGACTGATAATGGACAGTTACTTAGATCATACAGTGAATGAGGTGGGCCTGTCTAAGAGACATATAAAACATGGATTACAATACATGGCTAAACAAAAACTTACAAACCAAAGCTCCCAGCAGTTTTATTGACAATAGCCCAAAGCAGGAAACAAATCAAACATCTATCAATAGTTGCGTCCAGACACAAAAGTGACCGGCTGAGCAAATGGAAAACCATTGGGCCATCAAAGGAAAAGGGACTCGGTTTTTAAAGGTTTTGTGAGCAAATACCTGAGACAAAAGGGTGCATTTGTATCGACTGCAGGGACACAGAGGAGCGCCCCCTAGGGCAGGGTGAGCAGGGGAAACCACCAGCCCCTCTCTAGGGGAAGGAAGAGGCTTTCAAATGCTCCACTCAAGAGTTCAAGCCTCGGAAACCACGGGGGCAGTCTTCTCTCCTGTAGGGTCTCTGTGAATCAGGATGAGCTTGAGATCAGTGATTTTTTTAAAATTGACACAAAAGCAGATGAGTGGTTGCCTGGTGTCAGGAGTGAGGACTAACTAAGATTGTGTGCAGGAAAACTTTTAGGAGAATGAAAATGTTGTCTGAATTGGCTGTGGTAGTGATTGCATGTGTACGTATTCTTCACAATACGTTGCTCTACATCTCAAATAAGTGCATTTTGTTGTATGCAAACCGTTACCTTGATTTTTTTTAAACAAAGAGTATTTAAAATCAATGTGTGACTTCAGTGTAATTGCTGCTGAGAAAAAAATCTACATAAATATTACATGTGGCCTTATTTAACAAAAGGGAGAAAATTGCTTCCCACTTTGAGGACCATTACAGGTTGAATCAGTGGATTGCTACTTTGACTGAAGAAAGCAAACCAAGGTAGAATTTGATCACAGACCTTTGAGATCTAACTTATCTGTAAAAATTAGATGATCAATTAAAAAGTCTTTTTTCCCCTTCAATTTAGAGAAAAAAATCATTATGCCATGGAAACCAGGATTAATTATTTTGGGTTGTAATCTAACAGACCACAAAGGGACCCACCCTCACACTGTGGAATCTTCATTTGTAAATGCTAAAAAAAAAAAGCAGCAAAGCACTGATAACTGTACAGCTTCTGCACTCTGCAATTATCTCCTTTCAGAGCCAGAACACACAAACACTTTCTTGCATTTAAATATATTACAATTCCAGATTATATTTGATTGAAGAGCAATGCAGCATATAGTTAGAATTATGTGATTATTTCACAATTGGTCTTTAATTATTCCATCTGATAATAATTTCACTAATTTTTCATAATGTTCTCATCTAGCCTTTTATACATGAGTTATTACAATTAATAATTTTCACTGAAAATGGTGTGAAGTTTTAGACAGAACTCAACCTTGCAAAACGGTTTTGTTTTTTTTTTAATATTAATTTAAATGATTAGCTATCTGATACAGCAATGTTAAGTCAACCCTCAAATATGTCCTTCTCTTTTTTGGTCCATTGGTTACTGGCGTTTGGGGGCACTAGTCTGTCCCCTCCTGTATTTTGAATAACAGAGGCCAGAACAACAATAGATGGTTGTTTTATGCTGACCTGGGCTTTTCCCATATAACTTAAGCAACCCCGAGCAGAGGTGGCAGCAGGGCTAGTGAGTCGGGAGTAAGCGTTCCCACGGCGACATAGAGAACATGACCCTGAGAAGGGGCAGCAGCAAGGCGAGGGGAAAACTAAAGGATGTCAAGAGATGCAAAGATGAAAAAGGGTCAAGGAGGAGCCTCTAATATGCTAACTTCCTCTATAAACACTTAAGGCTTATGCTACAATTAACCCTCACAACAATCATCTGAAGTGCTTCCGCTTTAATCGACATTTTTCAAATGACAAAACTAGCACTGATAAGAATGCAAAATGGTGCAACAGTGTGGAAAGAGTTTGGCGATTGCTCAAACCGTAAGCTTAAAATTACCGTATCACTTAATAATTCCGCACCCAAAAGCACAGAAAGAGGAAACTCATATGTTGGTGTGCATTTGGTGCATGATTTTTTTTTAAGTGCCAATAACCCTATTGTCTTCCAACAGATAAATGCAGAAATGAAAGGTCGGAGTACGGAATATTACCCAGGCATAAAGAGAAATGACATTCTGAGTCATGCTGTGATGTGGCTCAACCTGGGAAGCATTGTACTGAGTGAAATAACTTCCTCAGAAATGACACAGAGTGTATGATTCCACAGATGGGAAATATCTACAGTAGGAAAGCTGTGGGCACCGAAAGTCAGTTAGTGGTTATCAGGGACCAGGGCAAAGAGACCATGGAGATTTACGGCTTAAGGGGTACTGAATTTCTGCTAGAGATGACAATGTTCTGGAAATAAAAAGTAGCAATTAGTATGCTATAGTGATAATCTAATGAATGGTTACTATTATACCTAACATTTGGCATTTTAGGTATAGGGCCAGATTTTTGGTATATTAATCATTCATTATATAACATTATTGAGGGAATCATTTATAAATATTTAAAATATGTAGGTAAATTATAGTTTTTTGCCACAATAAATAATTATCAAACATTAAAAACAAACAGATTAAAGCATATCAAGGTCATCCAAAGGAATCCTGATTGTACAATTGAGCTGCTAACTTCAAGGTCAATGATTTGAATCCACCAGTTGCTCCACCGGAGAACAATGAGCCTGTCTGTTCCAGTAAGATGTGGTCTGGAAACCCCAAGAAGCAGGACTACTTGGTCCTATAGGATCATCTAGCTCAGTGGTTCTCACTCTTCCTAAGGCCGCAACCCTTTAATACAGATCCTCATGTTGTGGTGACTCCCCCCCACCATAAAATTATTTTCGTTGCTACTTCATAACTTTAATTTTGCTACTGTTATGAATCGGGTGACCCTTGTGAATGGGTCGTTCAACCCCCCCAAAGGGGTCGCGACCCACAGGTTGAGAACTGCTGACCTAGCTAATGTGAGACCGCCAAGACTTCAATCTAACCGATTGCATTTAAAAATCATTCTATGACATCATGCAAAATGAAGATATGGACTCACAACATATCTCCCAGTGTCTGGCTCATCGTACGTGCTTAGTTAATGGAGACCTTCTATTTTGTACTCACTGGGTGCAAACACATTCGATCCTTCCTGGGTCCAATCATCTCATTAGAGACACTGAGGCTGTGTGCCCAGCCCTGACTTGGCGTAGGCAGAGGAGTAAGGTGACCTGCATTCCACTTGATGACAGAACTGCGTGTAGCAGTTGGGCTTTGTGGAAACTGTTTGAGCTGCTGGAGATCATAAAGGGACACAGCAGGACTAATGACTATTGATGAACTTACACTTCTGTGCTGAGCGTTTCATGCTAATTATATTTAGAGGACATGACTTCAAAGTTGTTGGGAAATACATTGCCACTAATTATGTGTTGGAGCTCATGAATTGTTTCTAAATATAGAAATTTGGCATTGAAAGTAAAAATATGCACCATATACTATGTCCAACGTGTAGACACTGTGCTGAGTATTTAATGTCCATTCCATAACACGGTGAGAAAAGCACTACGATCCCAGTTTCTATTTGATAACACTGAGATCCAGAGAGTTTTGCAAGTCCTTTGCGAAGGTCACCCAACTTGTCAATGGCAGGACCAGAATGGAAAGGCAGGACCGTTTCACTCCAGTGAATTCTAGACAGAGTCTCCTGAGTGGAGTGTACACCAGGGACTAGCCCATTGGACTTCAAACGTTGCTGTAGATAATTGAATTTTCCCAAGTAGTTATGATAACATTTTAAACACAAATTTGAAATCGTTCATTGTTTTGGAGCAGAGTCCTCCTCAAATCACATGAGCCTTCCTGCCTTCTTTCGTACAGAACACCATCAGCGCTGATGTTCTCCTGACAACATAAGGCATTCGGTAGGATCATCACTCATGGCAGGATTTCACAGGTGGACAACCAGTGGGTTGCAGGTTAAATGACTAAAACCCCTCTCCCAAGAATTTATTTTGTTTGAAAAACAAACACTTCATGTTAACTGGTCTTTGGTTTTTGTTTGTAGGACATTCACTTTTTATAAGCTCTAAGAGGGGAACAATATGACTAATGAGGTATGCACACCTTAGAATAGTTGACCACTTATGATTCAAAGGGCAATCTTTCCCAAGGACAGCATTCCGAAGTGTTCGCAAAGAAGGAGGACTGGAAACAAGCAAAGTGGACACATGATGGCAGAATGAAGGGATTGCATGCAATGGGATGGAACAAAATTGGTATCAGCTGTGGGATGTAAAACTGGTCATCTGCTCTCAAAACCTTCAACCAATTTACCAAAAAATAAGTAAAATAAAAATAAAAATAGAGAGTATTCACATTCTAGAATTTTGGAGAGGCATAAATACGGCCAACGTTGTACAACTAGATTTTAGGGAATCAAAGTTCAAAATATGGATTTCCAAGGAGATTTCCTCCTCTCTTGGAAAATGACATTTATTTATTTACTTACTTACTTACGTATTTATTTTTATGGTGTTCTCTTTGTCCATTGTCTTATCAACAAAAGGCAGGGAATTAGCAAGGATTCCTGCACCAGTGACACACATGGATTCAAACCGTCTCTTTGTCACCGTCAAATCCAGCAAAGAATGCCTCGCTATATTAAGCTTGTTTTGTTGAAGATATACGGTACGTTAAGTCACACACAATGTTTATAACCAGAAGTGGGCAGCATAGAATTGGCATGTAGTTTCCCAATTTTGACAGATTTTTAGATAGTCAAAAAAAGTAGAGATTTTATAAACATTTGACCTTTAAAGGTCATAAAGAGATTGAACACACCCTCCATACAGTACCTCTCTGCTCTTATGAGCAGTCCAGGGTCGCAGACATGCGTGATGTGCTTGGAGCTAGTCAGAGGGTTGGAGAGTCCAGCTCATCCAGCAGAATCTCAGAAGAAAGGCCTGGCAATCTACCTCCAAACATCAGCCACTGAACGTTCTCTCCAGCACAGTTGTGCTGTGACACGCATGGGGTGGCCATGAGTTGGAATTGACTAGAGGGAGAAATTCTGATTAAGATTCTGTTGCCATGGAAGAGAAAGTCTCATTAACAAATGGTACTGCCAGATTGGATTTTCATTTTCAGGACCCCCACCTCACCCCACATACTAAAATGAATACAAGATGCATGGAAGACCGATAGGGGCCTGCAGAACAAGAACAGTGACACAGGAACCCTTCAATGAGATTTTATGGACAAATTGAAGGGTCCTAATAGTTGGCGCAAACGCACTACTAAACAGAGCGCCACACACACACACACACACACACACACACACACACACACACACACACCAGAAGAGCAAAATAGATGGCAGAGGCCCCCTAAAATTAAGATATTTATGTGCACAAAAAAGAAAAAAGAGAACCCAAAGAAGAGAGAATTTTTTTTTTTTTAATAATTATGTCAGGCAACTACCACCCGTCTGTCAGTTTGTTGAGCTCAGGTGTGTGGGTTGCTGTGGTACTGAAGACTATGGCACTGGCATTTCAAATACCAGCTGGATCTCCTAATGTGATTGGCTTTCAGCAGCGCTTTCAGAATAACAAGAGACTACAAAGAAGGGATAGGCTGTCCAGTTCCGAGGAACTGGCCACTGAAAACCCTCTGGATAGCATGGATAGGATGAGGTGGAGATCATAGAAACATTTTCAGTTACTGAAAAGCGAATGAAGAGAGCAGAACATGGTCAGAGATAGTGTCAGAAGATGAGCCCTTCAGGATAGAATACACTCAACATGTGGCGGAAGATGAGCTGCCTTCTCAAAGTAGAGTCAGCCTTACTGATACAGATGGAATAACGTCTGTGGGAGGAAAGACTTTGGGACCCTCATCTACTGATGAGGCATGACTCAAATGAGAAGAAACAGCTGCAAACATCAATTCATACTTGGGACTAGGAATGTAAGAAGCATTAACCTAGGAAAATTAGAAGTCCTCAGAATTGAAATGAAACATACAAAGATTAATATGCTAGGCATCAGTGAGGTGAAATGAACAGATGTCGGCCATATTGAATCAGAAAATCATATTTACTATTCCAGCAATGACACAAGAATAATGGAATTACATTCATCGTCAAAAGGGGTATTTCAAGACCTATTTTGAATTATGATGCTATCTGTTATAGGATAAAATCTATCCCAAAACAAGGAAATCCAATCAATTGGAAATTTATTCAAATGTTTGCACCAACCACTAAAGCTAGTGCCGCAGAATTTGAAGAATTCAACCAACGTTTTCAGTCTGAAATTGATCAAACATGCAAAAATATTTTCCAACTACTGTCCCTTCTTTGGTTTTCTAAATCTAAGTCTTTGCATATTTCATTACAATATATGGCTTTGTCTTCTCTAGCTGCCCTTTGAAATTTTCTATTCAACTGCGATTATCATTTCTTCCATTTGCCTTAGCTATTCTATGATTATAACAAGTTTGAAAGTCTCTTCTGACACCCATTTTGGTCTGTTCTTTCTTTCCTGCCCTTCTAATGACCTTTTGCTTTCCTTGTGTATTTATACTACAGCTCCCCAGGTCTTCGGCAGCAATGGGTGGTCTGTTCCACAGTCAGCCCCTGGCCTGGTTTGAGCTGCTGCTATTTAGCATCTCCATCATCTCTTCCAAAAGATATAGTCAATTTAGTTGGTTTGATTTCTGTGTATTCTATCTGGAGAAGTGGACCTGTAGAGTCACTTTTTGTATCTTTGAAAAAAGATATTTGTAATGAAGAAGTCTTTGGTCTCACAAAATTCAATCACAAAATTCTATCATGTGATCTCTAGCTTCTTTTCTCCAATGATTCAGAAGAGGACGTGGAACAAGATCTATCGTTGCTGATGTCAGATAGAGCTTGACTGCGGGCAGTGAATGCCAGAGAGAGGTTTGATTGTGTTTCATTGACTATACTTAATAAATCTGTATGCTGAGAAAAGCTGGATTATATGAAGAAGAACAAGGCATCAGGATTGAAGGAAGGCTTATTAACAACCTGTGGTATTTAGATGACCTAACTTTGCTTGTTAAAAGTGAGTGGGACTTGAATCACTTTCAGCATGGTTTATAACTCATTGTAAAGAAAAACAAAATCCTTAAAATTGGATTAACAGAAAACACTATGAGAAGTAGAGATAAAAAGAGAAAAGTTTGAATTTGTCAAGGATTTCGTCTTGCTGAACCCACAATCAATGCTTGTGAAAGTCACAGTCAAGAGACCCAGACCCATTTTATTGGGTGAATGTGATGCCTAAGACCTTTTCAACGTTCTGGAAAACAGGGATGTTACTTTGAGGACTAAAGCATGCCTAAAACAAGTCATGACATTTTTCAAAGTCTCGTAGGCATGTGAAAATTGGACACTGATTAAGGAAGACCAAAGAGAAATGAATTCATTTGTGAAGAATACTGAAAGTACTGGGGCATGCCAAAAGAACAAGTAGTTTTTGTCTTGGAAAAAGTACAGCCAAGATGTTCCTCAGAAGTGAGGACGATGATACTTCATCTCACCTACTGTGGACATGTTTTCCGGACTGACTGGTCCTTGAACAAGGACATCCTGCTTGGTAAAGTGCAGGGGCCACAAAAGGAGGAAGGGCCCGAACGAGCTGGATGACCCAGTTGCTGCAAGAATGGGCTGAGACATAAGAGCTAGTACGAGGGTGGCACAGGATGCGGCAGTGTTTCGTTCTGCTGTACACAAGTCAGACTGACCTCACCTCACCTCATAGCAACAGCAACATATCCTCCAGGAAACTAATACAGAAGTTCTGGAGAAAACGTCAACACCTCAACAAGGAGACCATGAAGCATTGCACTAAAAATTAGCAGAAGACATGGACAGACAGCACACCCAAGGGGACATCCCATGAAGAAATGTTTGAAACCACTAGCCATTCAAGACATGCAAATAAAAACAACGATGATACACCATTTCACACTAGCTTTGATATCAATGTTAAAAATACAAAACAGAGATTAAAAACTACCATAGAAGGTGTGAAGAGAGTGTAACCTTCATACATTGCCAGTGGGAGTGTTAAACTGGGCAATCATTGTGGAAAGTGGTACGACGCTTCCTTAAACAACTGGGAATAGAGAGGTCATATGATCCAGCTATCCTTTCACTTGTTATATACCTTAAAAAATCAGAGCTGTACGTTGAACACATATATGTGCACCAGAGTCATCTCAGAATCATTAACAACAGCAAGAATTTAGAAAAAACCCTAAGGCCCAGCTGTGGAAGAATGGGTAGATAAACGTTGGTGCCCACACACAATATGAGGGAGTACCCATCCCTGCAAAACAGAATTGTTTTGTCAAAGATACCTATTTACATTTTTTTTACAAACAACCTTATTGCCTTCAAGTACCCTTCATTACACTTAATCCATATGTCAAATCTTAAATTCCATTCTTGGAAACATTTTCAAACTCATTTGTTTGGATGGCCGACAGCTCCTCCCTCGTATTTTTCTTCACCTCTTCTGCATTGTCAAATCTGTGTCCTTTCATGTCCCTCTGCATTCATGAAAACAGAAAGAACTTATATGGAGCTGAGTCAGGTGAGTAAAGTATGTGGGACAAGAGAGGCATGATGTGGTTTTTTTTTTGGCCAAAAACTGGTTCACTGAGATGGCTGTGTGAGCAGGTGCACTGTCGTGGTGGCAAAAACCAATCCACTGTCTGCCACAAATCAGGTATTTTTGTCACACATTGTTATGCAATCTTTTCAGAACCTCCAAATAGAAAGCTTGATTGACAGTCTGACCCAGTGGAACAAATTCCAAATGCACTATCCCCCTCAAATTCAAAACAAAACAAAACGAAAAACAAAGGAGCATCATCTTGATTTTTTATCTTACTTAACAAGCTTTTGGGGGGGCAAGGTGAAGATGGCAACTTCCAGTGCTTGATTGATGTTTGCTTTCAGGGTCCTAAGAATAGCATCATGTCCTGTCACCAGTAATGACACTGGGGGAAAAAAGTCTGGGTTGTTTCAGAGCTGTTCTTTCAAAGCACGGCATGTTTCCACTAGAAGCTCTTTTCCCCAGTCAGTCCGAACCCGAGGCGCACATTTTGCAGCGACCTTTCTCATTCCCAAATATCCTGCTAAACTTTGCTGAACCGAACTCCAGATAGTCCAGATATTGTCCCCATCCTTCAGTGGTCCTGTGTCAGTCTTCCAGCACAAGTGCAGGAATTTTGTCTATATTTTGTCTATTCAGGAAATTGATGGATATCCAGAATGAGGTTTTTCATCAATGGACACTTTACTTTTTTTACCCCCTGAAGGACTAGTTTTATTTATTATGTACAAAAACCAGCCATGCACAAGCTAGCCCAGCATGGTGGCGAGTTCTTTGGCCTTAGCCTTCTCCAGCTTGGCGATCCTGGCCACTGACTTGGGGCCCAGCACGTTGCCACCCTGGTGGCGGTGGATCCTGTCAAACCTGTCATTACAATTGGTCCTGAGGGCTTCCATCAGCTTAGCCGGTGCTCCTTTGTCTTCCGAGTTCACCTGGATGCAGGCGACAGTGGTGCAGGTCTTCCATGCACCAGGCGCCTAGCTGGGCCTTGCTCTTGATGATGCGGTAGGGGACCCCCATTTTACAGCACGGGGCCAGCAGGAAGACCACTAGCTCAATGGGGTCCACGTCATGTGCGATCACCACCAGCTGAGCCCTCTTGTTCTCCACCAGAGTGGTGATGGTGTTGACCCCCACTTGCAGGACAGTGGCCTCTTGGTGGGGACCTCCCCTTTGCCGGCAGCCTTCTTCTCGGCCCAGGCCAGTAGCCCGTTTCTTCTGCTTCGTCTCCAGCCGGTCTTTGTGGGCCAGCTTAAGCAGCTGGTTGGCTGTCTGCCGGTCCAACGCCTGGGGGAACTGGTTGGCGGCGCCCGGCTCCTTCAGCCCCTTGTACAGGATGGTGCGCTGGCGCTGCAGCCAGATGTAGTGCGGCCACCGGATGAAGCAAGTGAGGTCCCTCTTGGGCTGGATGTCCTGGCTGATGCTGAAGTTCTTGGGCCGCTTCTTGAACAAGGGGCGCACCACCTTCTTGGCCTCCTGCTTCTTCACAGAGCCAGCATTGGGGCCACCTTCTTGTCGACATTCTTCCCTTTCAGCCTCTTGGCTGGCTGGACCAGAGCCATTTTACCTTTTTTTGAAATGAGGAAACCACTTGTACATTTGAGTTTTTCCCAAAGTGCTGTCCTTGTAAGCTGCGTTCAATGTCACAACAGTTTCTGCAACAATTTTCCCAACCAGGAAACACAATTTCACAGCCACACACTATTCTCTTCAATCAGCCATCACAAAAAACAAGCTTGGAGCAAACTGCTTTTACAAAACAATTCACTGTGTCCAGCGAGAACCTTCCCAGATGACACCACTGGGTGCACTAACTCCTAGGAGTTGCTAGACGCTCTCTTAGCTGCGAGCGGGGTCGAGGGGAAATGGATCCTATGAAAGCTCTAACTGGAGGCCCTATTTTCTGTTGTTGGTTTGTGTGTTTTTTTCGGGGGGGGAGGGGTGTTTGTTCTCCCTTGTAGAGTAATACGGATCCTTAAAGGATAATCATGAAACTGTGAAACACCTTATTCTATGGATGTATTTGGAAGACATTATTCTAAATGAAGTTAATCAATTTCAACAAATACTCTATGGGACAAGTGTTCTAAAAGAAAAAATCCAAGTTAAAGTTTTTCATACCCAAAGAAATAGACATGGTTGCTTCTGAGGAGAGGAAAAGTAAGGTAGAAAAAGGCAAGCCATGAGCTAGAGGGGCTACAGGGGAAGACAATATTCCACGAGAGTGAAAAGATAAAAGGAAAGGAGGGTAAATGAGTAAAAGGTAGTTAAGCTACTGGAAGTTTTGATATGTTGTTTAAACTATTAAATACAAAAATGATGATCTGAAATGTAGACCTCCACTTAACTCATAATAAAAAAGTTATTTAAGAAATACTGATCTTGTGGTTAAATTAAAAGTATTCAGTTTACCTTAGTACTCATTAAAAAACAAAACCAAAGCCATGGAATAGACTCACGATAACTCTAGAGGGCAAAGGAGAAATGCTCTTTAAGGTGTCAAAGGCTGCAAAGCTTTCTGGGAGCAAACATGCTCATCTTTCTCCTGGGGAGAAGGCTGAAAGGTTTGAACTGGTGACCTTACAGTTAACAACCCAGCATCTAACCCACACCATTACCCTGCTTCTTTCAGTACATATACAGAGGTGTCTAGAAAGTGCATGGGACTCTCTCTGCCCCATTTTAGAAACTACTTCTGTGACCATGCATAAATCTGCCTTTCTGAAAGGATGGTTCGTTGAATGTAACAAAGGAGCCATGGCTTGGTCAGAAGTATATATGCTAACTCATTCTGTTAGTTTCTTGGCTTAATAGAAAATTCAGGGTTAATAATAACTTCAAATCACTTAACGTTTCAATAAAAGCCTCGGATTTATATAAGATTAACTGGGATTCTATTTGACTATTTAAAACAAAATAGCTTGGCTTAATCAACTATTTAAACTGCTGAAGTGTTGGCTGCATCCAGAAATCTTCGCTCTGAAAAACCCACCATGTTCATCCTTCTTCCCTCCGCCTGCCTCTCTCTGTTCCTTCCCGGGCTTCTTTTCAGTTATCGCTCCTCAGTATTTCCTCTCTCATCTGTTAAGAGTCAATTATGTGCCTTGTAAAATTCCTGAATTTCCTCAAAGATATAATTAGATTTGATTTCCATGGAGGAATAATCTGACATTTTAGCCATTTTCTTATATATAGTTAGTCATAGATTTTAAACGACACCATGGTTGTACACTTTAAGTTCTAAAATACATGTCCTATGATAGCAGAGCTTAGTTTTCTGTCATGGAAGAACCAGTGACTTCATGCCATCCCCATTAAACCTTCCCATCATCCGTGCTGACCAGCACGGAGCGGAATTGTGTGAAAACAAGGTGCTATGCTCGCAAAGGCCCGGGGAAAAAGCAGGACCTGACTAGTCCTTTGCACTTAGCACTCCAGAGCCTCTGCTCACTGTCGAGCTGTCCCGTGATGGATGAGCCTGTAATGTGGCATCCTGATGTCCTGGGGGCCTACAGAGATGGACGCACCTTGTTACAGGGCTGTCTTCTCGTCTCTCTCCCTGTAGGGAACATTCTTCTCCCTCCTTCAGCTTGGCAAGCTCCTTTGACTTTCCACAACTGCTTCTGTTATCTGTAGCCTCTCTTTTGAGTTTCGCTTCAGATTTCTCCCCTCTGGATTTTCCCTGCTGTTCTCCCATGACTCCCAGCTTTCTGGATGAACCACTTGACGTTTTACAAAAGCCAAAGGGTGCTCCTGTGCTTTCTTTGTGGCCAGATAAATAAAAGCTATTCACTTCTAATGGGTCTTCAAACCTATGATTCATTGTTCAACGCACCTAGCTTCAAAAATGTGCTAATAATGTTAAAGATATATAATCAGTTTTACCTGTAATTAAATCTTGATTTCATTATTTCTAGTATGATGACCTGGGACAGGTTGCTTAATGTCTCTAAGACCAAGATTTTTCATCTGAGAAATCAAAAGATTGCTGTGAAATAACCTATATTAAAACGTTATTGGGACATAGGCACTCTATCCATTGTAACAACAGGTTTTAGGAAAATGTTGCAATATATTCAAGGAGTGTCTTTATCCTTTTTGCAAAAGATGATTTTAAAAAGGTAACCTTTTGCAGGTTTTCATTCCCTGAAAGTGCTTGATATTAGACCAGAAGATACTTGGAGGATGTTATTGTTAATGGCTATTGGTTTAGCAGAATGAAATGCTAAGCCATCTTGCTCCATTCCCAAAACATTTGTATTTATTTTGTATCCACTGGACTTTCAGTGGCTGATATTTTTTCAGAAGTAGATTACCAGACCTTGCTGATCAGTTTGTCAGATGCCCTCATGAAACATTTGATACAGAAAGGCAGGTGCACGTGTGATGCACACACACACACACACACACCCTTCCAATTGCCTGTTCTACTTTAGCAGGTGTTACCTGCTAATTTGAAGTTGGAACGGACACATTGATCTGTAAAGAGGGTAAACTAGTTGGTGAATAGGGAAGAACTTATTTATTCTTCTTCTTTTATTATGCCATGAACATTTTATATGCCACTTATTAACATTGAGAAATTTGATCACAACTTATACTTGATTCAGATGAATACTAATAAAAAACATACAACCTTTTATAAGTACTAAAAATGAGCTCAGGGCAAAGACAGATCAAGAAAGAAAGCAGCATGGGAGTAATTCTGTTAAGAGTGGCTTAAAAGCCTGTATTGTATTACTGCCATGTAAGAAGGGGGTGGTTGCTGCCAAACACATTGCTGAAATGAGAATTGTTTAAACTACACAAAGCAAGACAGCTCCATTTGAATATCTTAAAGTCCCAAGGTCACTTACAAAGGACAGCCAGGTGGAGAAGTACTGGAGAGAGAAAGCATGCAGCCATAGCTTGACCCTTCGTTGCCCTCGGAACGGAGGAGCACTTCACAACTTTCAAAGGCAGAGATTATCTTCTGTACTTGAATTAATTCAAAATTTCAGCAAACAGAATGTTAAGAATGTTTTTGGTCAGTATTTTCCTTTATACTCCAATTTTCTTTCTGGGGCTCTGTATCAGAATAATTCATCTTCCAAGGCCACAACTAAATAAAATTTGAAAACTCAGAATCTTCACAGCAATTTGAAAAGATTCTCCCAGGTATTTCTTCCTTGAATTGCTAGTCTAATCAGGTCAACTTTTACAGAGGAGGAAGATGAAGCTTTGAGAAGCTTGGGGAGGAAGATTTGGTGGACTGATCACCCACAAGGTACAAGTGGTGTGCAGAATCAGAATGACTTGGTGATTATGGTCACAGGTTCTAATCTCCCTGCTACTCCATGACCTCCCATTGAGGCCAAGGAAAGTTAACTCTGTCTGCTGGAATTTCCCTTATCTGACCGGGTGGAAGTAGTAGTCTTTGGAACACAAGGTTTGTATGAGAATTAGTTAAGGTGCACAAGATGTAAAAAACAAAGGAAGAGCTCAATAAGAATCGACGGCATTTGTTAGATGGCAACCTTTACTAAGAATTTTAAACCCTCTACTGCTTAACCCTCTCATCAACCTGAAAGATGCCCTGTGATCCCAAATGGAGAGACAGATGCCGAATCTCAAACACTCTCCCAGAGCCCCCTTACCTATGAACAATGTTGCAAACATGCAAACTCTTCTCTGAACATTTTTAAAAAGCCAATGCCATGACACACAGATCCATTTTTTCCTTGACCCTGGGAAAGGACATTTACTTTTGTCTCTTTCTGACAATTGAAGACATTAAAGGAACCGAAGTTGTAGAAAATTACCGTACAACTTTTCTGCCCTACAGACTAGAATGATCTATTAAAAAGACAAAAAAAAAAAAAAAAAGAAACCCAAACCTTTTACAGTCTATATTTAAAGTGATAAAACAGTAATGTGTGTATCTAAGGGGATTGCCTTTTCTTGGGCACACGCAACTGTCTCTGGCACGAATCGCACGTGTCACTGTGGTTGTTTTAGGGACAAGGAGAGGGAGAAAAATGAAGACCAAGTATAATGTGTGCTGCCATCTGCCTTTAGGTAAAATGCTGTAGGGCTATTTTGAGTTTCCATTGGACACTGGTTTCTCCTGTGAAGAAGAAAACTTCCAGACCACCTGCTGCCTGCCTAAACTAGAACTGACCATATTGGCCGGTGCTGCTTTAGGAATTGTCCCTTTGCATCATCGCTACCTGAGTGGGCAGCCACCCTGCCCATTTCCCTCTTCCTCCTCCAGAACTTAGAGGAACTATAGGTCTACAAGTGAAGCAGAGCCAAAATGTTATTATAAGAAAGTAAAGACTAGTAGTGCATGGATTTCTTAGATCCAAACTTGAGCCCAAAGGGAGATTTCATCTAGTAGAAACAAGCCACCCATGCAAACCATCTGCAGAATACAACAGACCCAGTGGTGACTTTATAGTTGCCAATAAAGCAAGCTTAGATGCTTCCCAAGGAGACAAATGCTTCTGAAAAATATCTTCCACTGCTTAGCATATGGGCCTGTGACGGCTGCCCAAACGAAAGGAGAGCACAAAGTAGGACTGAGCTGTCAGGGGGAGCTATTTTTCTCTCCAATTCTGTTATGATAAAGGAGGCAATTTCCTTTTCCCCTTGCTTGTTCCTATTCAGAGGATCAAAGCTCCCAGAGAAATGTCCAGACTTTCTGACCAGGTCTGGGTTTCAAGCCAGTCTCTACAGGACTTAGGGAAACTAGGTTTATTCAAGAGGATACAGGTCTTGGTTTTATCCTATAATTTTAAATCCCAGCAGGATGAGATCTTCCCCCGCTGGGGGAGACAGGAGAAGCCAATAGAAGTGCTGGCATGTTTTTTCGTTTTGTTTTCTTTTAAATCAAAATCTCCTTTCATTTTCTCCACTCTGTAAATCCACACCAAGGCACGTTTTCCTCTCCTCCTTACATCGGGCAGTAGAATTTTGAAACCAGAAGGTCTAAACTGCAGGGCAGAACAACATCCTGTGTTACCCTGCCATGCTCCCCATGACTGATGGGGTGGAGGAAATCATAAGCTTGGAAGGGCATTTGATTGGAACCTCTTGGCCAGAGCCACTGAGAGAGAGGGATGTCTCATTGGCAGGAACTAACAATGTCATTATATTCTTATGCTTCCTCCCCATTCTATTCTGTAGCTCTTTTCTCTATTTCTGAAGGAAAACAAACAAACAAACAAACACACACAAATGCAGATAGAATATTTGAAGATAAAAAGGAGGTGAAGGAAATATAATACAGTTTCTCTGCCCCTAAATCTCTTGTGTCACAGAAGACAATGTGTCCAGAGTGGAAAATCTGTGTGAATGACCACATCCAGTCTTGCCAAATGCTACCCAATGAATCACAATTAACTGGCTCCTAAGAAACTCCAGCGAGAAAAGCAGGCACCATGCGGTGGGTAATTCAGAATCCACATGAAATTCTCAAAAGGGAAGCCAAATACTCAACATCCAAAGGACACATTTATTTTAGGATAGTGTCAAAGATTTGCTTAAAACCATCTAGCAGCAACAAAACAAAACATGCTGGTGTTGAGGATTTTTTTAAAAAGGGTACCTGGAACTCATACAGCATCTTCTAGGTACCCGAGGAATAGGAAACCCCAGTGAGGAAAGGGCATCTCACGGGACATAGGTTTTCGTAAGAGCCTGGAGCAGGAGCAGGTATTTGGTTGATGGGGCCTGCATATGTGACTATATCAGTCAGCAGTTGGCAGTTCAAAGAGATGTAAGGTATCTTAGAGACAAAGCAGATGCAAAAGATGTAAATCTGATTATTCTTGCCCTGAATGGTCATCACAGTATAGTTCCCAAGACAAGATGTAAACTTGAGTCAGAGAACGAAACAACATCATATATGATTGGTTATGAGTGTGTCAATGAGTTGATTCTCACTCATGTGGACTCTATGTGAATAAGAACTGCATCCTAATGTCCTTGGCTGCATTCTTTATGGAAGCAATTCAGCAGGTTTTTATTCTAAGGAGCTACTGAGAAGAATGGTGTCTCATTGTCAGGAAATATGTGAGATGGAGAAAAGGGAGCCACTGGGTTCACATAGCCAATTTATTCTGTGAACAGAATTATATTAGACAATGCAAAAACATCACTGGTATTGAAAGTAAATGGTAAATCAATGAAGATCACAGTTCTTAGGGGGAAAACTCATAAAGGTAGGCCTTGAATGGAATTGAAATTCTAAAAACATTTTGCTGAAGAAAAATCAGCCAAGGATTTTTAGATAAGAGAAAGCTCATAGGGAACTGATGACAGGGATCTGTATGTGACCTTCTCCCTGGGGGACGGACAGCAGAGAAGTAGGTGAAGGGAGATGTCAGGCAGGGCAAGATATGACAAAATAATAATTTATAAATTATCAAGGGTTCATGAGGGAGGGGGCAGTGGGGAGGGAGAGCACAAAATGAGGACCTGATGCCGGGGGCTTAAGTGGAGAGCAAATATTTTGAGAATGATGAGGGCAATGAATGTACAAGTGTGCTTTACACAATTGATGTATGTATGGATTGTGATAAGAGTTGTATGAGCCCCTAATAAAATGATTAAAAAAGAGAGAGAGAGAAAGCTCATCAAAAAACATATTCACATGGGAATAAACAATTTTCAAATAAAATAATGTAAACTGGGAAAATAGGTAGGCATGTGGGGAAGAGAAAGGAGTGTTTTCAAATATTAAGATGGACTTGAAAGGATGTTGCTTTGAAGACGCAAGGCACTTCAATTGCCTCACATGCATGTGAAAGTTGGACAATGAATTAGGAAGTGGCAGAAGGGTTGCTGCACTTGAATTATGATGCTGATGAAGAACATTGACTATTGGAGGACTGTGGACTGTCAGAAGAACAAACAGACCTGTCTTGTAAGTGCCTAAATATAAGGCCAGCAAAAAGAGAGGAAGACCTTCAAGACGTATTAACACAGCGGCTGCAGCAATGGTGAGGATGGCAGAGAACTTGGCCGTGTTTCATTCTGTTGTACATAGAGTTGCACTCAGTTGAAACTGACTCATTGGCACTGCAACGACTGACACAGAGCCCAAACCCACTGTGATAAACCAAACCCAATTCACTGCCACTGAGTCTGTTCTGATTCATAGCGACCCTGTAGGACAGAGGAGAATCCTCCGTGGGATTCTAAGATTATAACTCTTGGCAGGAATAGAAAGTCTCATCTTTCTTCTCCAGAGTGGCTGGTGGTTTTGAACTGCTGTCCTTGCACAGCCCAATGTGCAAACCACTGCGCAACCTGGGCTCCTGGCACCCACTGTGATAAAGGCTGTAAATCTTTAGTTGAGTAGAGAGCCTCATCTTTCTCCCTCAGAATGTCTGGTGGGGTTGAACCACTGGCCTTGCAGTTAGAAGTTTAATGTTTACCCTTTAGCACCACCAGTAGCTATCATTTTTATTCCCATTATGTGAGGAATCATGGAAAATTCAAAGAGGTTAAGAAAATCCCCCAGATCCATACAATGAGTTTTAAATCAGAGCTATCTGAACATAGAACTTAAGTTCTTGATACTGAAGCTATCAACTCTTTAATATGAGAGAAGAGAGATGTACTGTATTCCTTTTCACATCAGTAGTGATTGCGCAATGTGTAACTGGCCCTGGTGCTCCTTTTCCACCTGGTTACACCTGAGAGAACTGTTGTCTGATTTCTCAAAAGTAGAGGCACATCAAAAATTCTCATTGTTTTGTGCCCTGAAATTGAGATGACCCTGACTCCTAGTGACTTTATGGGGCAGGGTATAATAGTTTGTACAGGGTTAACTCTATAACTGTAACTGTTATAACCAGGAGCCCTGGTGGCATCCTGGGATACTCAGCAGTGCAAAACCACCAGTTGTTTCCATGGGAAAGAGATGAGGCTTTCTACTCCTGTAAAGGGTTAAGTCTCATCACACTACAAGGGCAGTCCGGTTCTGTTTTACAGGATGGCTGTCAGTCAGCAGTGGCTGAGTGGGGTGGTAACTTGTCAAGGAGCAGATCTTCCCCGTCTTTTCTTTGGAAGATAACTAATAGGTTCAGAAGGAGCCCAACAGGTGTTCTGGTTATGCATTGGGCTGTGATCTGTACAGTCTGCAGTTTGAAAGGACCAGCAGCTCCGCAGAGAATAGGCTGGGCTTTCCACGCCAGTAAACCCTTAGAGTCTCAGGAACTCCAGGGGGTTGCTATGAGTCAGCGCTGACTCGATGGCAGTGAGTTTGTCTTTTTGGGAGGCTCAAACCATCTATCTTTCACTTGGCAGTTGAGTGCTTAACCCTTGCATCAGCAGGTACCCTTTAACATCGTTGTGCTTCTACTAAGTCAAGGCACCATGAAACTCACGGCCATTGAGTCAGTTCTGACACAGGACTAGCCTACGGGACAGGCTAGAACTGCCTCTATGGGTTTCTGGGTCTGCGATTCTTTAGGGAATATAACACCTTATCTTTCCTCATGATAACTGCTTAATTTATAATACCTCACACAATGAATGGCACAGACCTCGGTCAAAATATGAGTTTTTGATGTTTCTTTTTCTCCTGTACACACAGATGCACGCACACACGCCCACAGTGAGAAGTATAATTTAAAGATTAAATTAAGGTCTAGGGAATCTAGATCATTTATAGCCAGGGTGACATACCTGACAGCACTAGGATTCATACCTAAATCAATCTTTCTCCTAAACCAGAAAATGACAAACAATGGCCTATAAAGCCAGATCTGGCTCATAGCCCGTCTTGGTGTGATCCAAGAACTAAGTCTGCTTTTCATATTTTTAAATGGTTGAAAAAATGAAAAGAGTATTTCATGACACGTGAAAATTATATGTAATTCCAAGTGGCGTGTCCACAAATAAAGTTTTGTTGGAACACAGCCATGTCCATTCATTTAGGCATTGTCTATGGTTCCTTTGGTAATAAAACAGCAAAGTGGAGCAGTTGTGACAGAGGCTGTCTGGCTTTCAAAAATGAAACTATTTGCTAGCTGGCTCTTTAGAGAATAAGTTTTCTCACCCTTGTCTTAAGTCATGATCTAGCTGAAGCTTGGTTACCTTGCCTTTCATTGTGTTGGACTACCTTCAAAACATACAAATCTGAATGAGTAATAAAGAAATTGTGCTATGGCAGGTAAATAGCACAGAAATATTACTCCATCACTTTCAATTTGATATTCATAATACTGGCAGAGAGAAGAAGACTACATATTTTCTCCTAGGGGGTAGGCCTGAGAAGCAAATGCATAGTGGAAGATAAACTAACGTGCTGCAGGGGCTTTGAAGAAGATTTTTCTGGTGTAAAATAAAGAGGAAGAGACAGGAGAACTGTGTAGAGGACCATTTCAGCAATTCGTGCATCAAGTGTTGAAGTTTCAAGTTGTAGGTACGTCTGCAAGATCCTTGTTAGACTCTTAATCTGAATCATTCAAACAAATGCTTCCCTGGGAGCATGTCTGGGAAAATAAATAAATAAATGCAAGGACTGGTATTACAATCTAAATGTTATCACTTAGAACCAAACATTTGCTTACTCAGGCTTCAAACAACTGTTTAAGCAAATGTTCAGAGATATTGTAAGCTAGCTAGAACAGCTCCTCCAGTACTCAAGTTAATTAAGACATCAAGAGGACCGTTCCTGGACGGTCCATCAGATCATAGCCAGTGAGGCCTCTGTGTGGGCATGGCCTTCTCCTGAGGATTCTGGTACTTCCTCCTTGAAGGCGGGGGAAACACTTCTCTCTCTCTGCCATTCCCTGGGCAACATTGCAACTGACAAGACATATGGACCTACCCTGATGCATCCGGACCTCTGAAGCCAGAGAAGCCATGTAGAGACCCCTGCCAGCACTGAGATGCTTACAACTCCACTGGATCCAAAGACATTCTACTCACTGGCCTGTGATATTCTACACTCGGCCTCGATGTGTTTTGTGATTCTGAAGAGGACTTTATAGATTGGTATTGGACATATGGGCTAATACCAGACTTGACTGATCTGGACTGGGCTGGGATGTTTACTTTTCTCAATGTTCAATTGCTCTTGCATATAAATCTCTTTCTTATACACATATGTGTGTCCATGGATTTGTTTCTCTAGTCTACCCAAACTAACTGAAAAAGTTTATTGTTCCAACCTGGCCGATAAACACATGTGGGGTTAATTGAAGGGCGGAGAGATAAATGGCTTGGTGAGTCTACCCTTTCAAGTTCTCGGGTATCTTGCTTTGTGATGGTAGACCAGGGTGGAGCTGCCTTAGCCAGTTCCCTGCTTCAGCTGGCAAGGCTCACTTCCTGCAAGACACTGCTGAAGAGAAGCCACATAGACCTATCCCGATGCACCCCTGGGTGCTGGAGCAACCATGTGTGGAGATCCCTGCCAGTGCTGAGAGCTTACACTTTCACTGACTCCACTTTCCTCCTGCAGTCGGCATCATTGCGTGTGTTTTGTGAGATGGAGGAGGACTTTGTGGATTGGTGTCGGACATATGGGTTAATGTTGGACTTTTGTGCTTGGGCAGCACTGGGTTAGGATGTTTTCTTGATGTGCACTTACCCTTTATATCAAACTCTCTCATACATATGAGTTTATGTGGATTTGTTTCTCTAAAGTACCCAAACTAACACATTTGGTGTCCACTGTATACCATGTTCCTAAAGATTAAGGCAGAGACTAGACAAAGTGTATATCTTATAGCTTCATGGGGAGCAAAAAATTAAGGTTCTGGTACCCAACCATGAGGTAAGGAGTGTCAGATTCAAGCCCACAACATTTTCCCAGGTTGCAGAACCCAAGGACAGCTACAACAACAACAATAAAAATCAATATATATGTGTGTTTTATTTATTTATGTAACTAATGTGTCACATTGTCAAGGTTGTGGCAAACACAAAGGTGATATGCTAGAATGGCAATCAGTTGATTGAAATAAAAATGTGTTTCCCCTGAAAATGTAGTTTGCTTAGCCTTATTTTAAAAATAAACTGCTGAAAGCACACAAAAGTAAAATTGGGGCATTATCAGTTGTCCACCTTTGAGCAACACTCTCTGAAAAAAGCACACACCCAAAGTATTTAAGAAGATGCTCTTCCCTGAGGATCACTCTGTCAAGTATGTATTCCCCGGGGAGTATTGGACTGTAGTCCGCTTCCCTCTACCTCCCCCGCCCCCCGCCCCCCACCGCCCTTGTGCTAGAGAAAACCAAGGGAACTGCCTTGTGCCTGGCCCTACTCGCTTGTTCTAAGTGAATGTGTCCTGGTGTTAGCTCAGGCCTGAACTTCTTTGTGGACTTAGAGCCTCAACGTGCTTCCCTATCAGGTCATCCCTTTGCATTTCACGATCCCTATTGAGAGAGTAAGCGAGCTGGTTTCGTGGAAGTTGACAGCAAGGAGTAAAGGGGTTTTTAGGTGAAAGTGACTGTGGGGCCTTGCCTTTGAAAAAGGCTAGGGGTTAATTGTAGGCCTCGCCAAACAAATGGACTGTTGTGGGACTTCCTCCGCCTGGCCCACTGGTCTGTGGGGCCGGATTGAAAACACTGGGAAGTCCCCTTGAATATAAAGTCTTATCTTTACAATAAATAAAATATTCTCCAACATATGTCAATTTATCAAATTTATAATGATACTGTGATGAAAAAAATATACATTCCTTTAAAATACAAAGTAGATATCTAATAATGTATGAATTGTTTTTAAATGAACATTTACTAATGAAGTACAAAGACCAACCTTTTGGGGGCCTAAAATAAGTTATAATATTTATTTTTTTAAAGTGCTCAGGCTAAAAAGAGAGCCTTTAAAAAGTCTCTCCCTAACATTTCAGAAAATATTGAAATGATCAGAGAGAAAAAATGCACATTAGTCCATGTTTACTTAGTGATGTTAAGAGCAAATGAGATTCTGTCTTCTAAACCAGTTAGCTTCTGTAGTGGATCAATAAACAGATGGTTTTAGAAAATAGATGATCACTGTGAATCAGCATGAATTTACCACAAACAAACAAATAATGGGAAACATATCTAATTTCTTTTCATAAAAGGGTGACTAAACTGATTGGCCAGAAAAGTATGCTATATCTGGATTTCAATAAAACAGATGACAAAGGCTTCCATAACAATCTTGTCACAAAAATAGGAAAATATGGGCTAGATAATAATATGGTACATCAGTTGGGGCACTTTTGGCAAAAAACAAAAACTAATGCCAACTGGCTGAAGTAAATGAGTTCATATAATGGCTCCTATGACCAAAAAAGCCCGGGTCCTGCTTTGACTCCAGAACAGCTGGACCTAAATACTCAAAAGATGCAATGATGCTCTGTTCTCTTTCTTCTTTTCTCGTGGCTATACTTTTTTTCTCTGTCAACATCTTCTAGGTCTTCTCCATATAGTGACTCCTAGTAATTCTGCCTTTATAGTTTACTGTGTCAAAGGGAGTCTCTCTTCCTCACAGTTCTACAAAAGGCGAGGAATTGATTCTCACTGGACTGCTTTAACTTACGTTTCCAATGATGTTGCCAGAAGAAGTCGATATTCTCATTGATCAAGCTTATCCACATTATATTCAGGGAACCAGGAGCAGACCCAGTAACTTAGTCATAGAGTGCAAGAATGGCAGAAGAGAGGCTCTTCACAAAAAATGCATTGTCAGAGGAAGAAGCAACAGATGGTAAGTGGCAAAAGGAACAAATTAAGTACTGGAAGCTTTTGAAATATGGATTCACATATCTATCTGGTCACCACTTGTCTGTCAATTTGTCATACTCTGGTGGCTTATGTGTTGCTATGACGCTGTAATTTATGCAACCAGTATTTCAGATACCAGCAGGGTCACCTCGGGTGGACAGATTTAAACAGAGCTCCTGAATAAGGCCAACTAGGCAGAAACACCTGGTGATTACTTCTGAATAATTAAACCAATGAAAACTTGATGGATAATGGCAAAAGATTGTCTTCCTTGCTTACTTTGAGTTTGTCATCAGGAGGGATGAATTACTGCAGGAGGGCATTGTGTTTGGTGAAGCACAGGATCAATGAGGGCACAGAAGACGTTAGGTGAGATGTATTGAAGGAATATGTGAATAGATTCAAAAATGCCAGTGATCCCGAGGGTGATACAAGTCTAGGAAATGTTGAATTCCGTTATACCTAAAGTTTTCGTGAATGGAAATCCACTGGAAGACATCCCTCTACTTATCTATCAATCTCAACAGAGATATGGTTTTGATTGGACGCTACTCTTTTCAGAAAAGGGTGACTACACTGATTGGCCAGAAAAGTAATCTATACCTAGATTTCAGTAAAACAGAAGATAAAGATTTCCATGGCATTCTTGTCACCAAAGTAAGACAATATGGGCTAGATAAGTGATGCTTATGACTTATGATGCAGTTGAGACTGAAGTTTATTTAATATATTGAATATCTGAAAAAATGACCTTGACATGTACACTCATGGAATAAAACCAAGATGATGTGGTTATAGAGGCATCAATATCAAGTTTTTAAAAAACTATTTAAAATCAATTACATAAGTAGATTTTTTTAAAGTTTGTACAATGATAGTTTGTTTTTTAAAGACCTAGAAACCTGAATTGGCATAAGCTCAATATGAAACTGGCAAAGCAATCTTCAATGGCCCGAAGCAGCTCAAGGGGTGTGCGCAAGGCTGTGCTCTACCAGGCTGGGAACGAAAAGTTGCAAAGAAAAAGTGTCATTTTATTTCAAAAAGAATTTTCATGATATATCCTGAAATATGAAACTGTCTGCAATAGAATACTATACATACACCTACAATAGCCATGAAACTATTGTTCAAATTGACTCTGACCACTAATGTCAAACCTGAAAAAACTAAATATTTTTTTACAAACCTCTGCAGGCTGAAGTGGGTTAATCACGCATTCCTAATTACTAATGACTGGAATGCTAAGACTGGAAACAAAGAAGATGGATCAGTAGTTGGAAATATGGCTTTGGATATATAAATGACACCAGGGGAAGTTTTCAAGATAGAATTTTGCAAGACCCAGGACTTCTTCATTGGAAGCACTTTTTTAGTAACACGAAAGGCAACTATACACGTGGAGCTCACAGGTGCAGTACACAAGCATCAAATCAACCACATCTGTGGAAAGAGAGGATGAAGCAGTGCAATGGCATCCATCAGGGACTGACCGCAGAACACACCATCAGTTCCTCACACCTAAGTTCAAGTTGAAGCTGAAGAAACCTGAAACATGTCCATGAGTTTCCAAACACAACCTTGAGTGATAATCTGCCTGAATTTAGAAACAATCTTAAAAATAGATTTGATACCTGAAACACTCACGACCGAAGATCAGGTGAGTTGTGAGATTACATCAAGGACATCATACCTGAAGAAAGTTAAAGATCTTTAAAGAAGAACAAGAAATCAAACCCTAAAATGGACTTCATACAAGACTTGGACAGTTACTCTTGAACAGAGTAGCTAAACTGAATTAAAAATACGATAAAGTACAAGAACTGAATGAAAGACTTCTAAGGGCACGCTGAAAAGACAAAGTATCATAATGAAATATAAAATAAAGCGGATATATATAATTAGAAGACCAAATGGGAAGAACATGCTCAGGGTTTCTCAAACTGAAAAAAACTAAAAGTAAAACCAAACCTCCAGTTGCAATGGGCAACAACAAAGGGCACATCAAAAGAAGATGGATGGAAAACACAATGTCACGACACTAGAAAGAATCACTAAACTAAAAAACCAAACCAAACAACAGTGGGTACTTAATCATTGTGGGAGTTAGTATATGATCAAGAAAGGGTGGTATTGAAGGAAGCGTTCAAGCTGTACCGAAAGCACTGTTGACAAAGTAAGCCTCCAAAATGGATGGAATACCACTTAGGGTCTTTCAACGAAAGCAGGAAAAGCTTACCTATTTCCCCCTTACCTATGTCAAGAAAGTTGAGAAACACCTAGAAGTAGAGCTATGCATACTTTTGCTCATTCCAAATAAATGTAATTCACTAGAATATGAAGATTATCACACAATATAATTAATATCATGCTGTTGTTTAGTGCCAAGTCATTTCTGACTCATAAGGACACGGTGTACAATAGAATGAAGCACCTCCCCATCCTGCATCATCCTCACAATAGTGGTTATATTTGATGCAGTGGAAGCACTCAGCTGGTTTCCACTGGTTTGACAGAACCAATACCTAATTTTTTGTTGAGTTTGGTGAATTGGCTATTAAAATGGAACTTGTAATCAGGGCTCTCTCCAAGATGGCTGACTAGGCAGCTCCCCAATGTGGGAATCACAAATTTGCATTCTTTCCTCTTTCTTAATGTTCACCTGTGCCACAGCATATTCTAGCCCCTACTTATTCTGTCCAAAACTATAAAAAATTAGGCACAACTATGCTTAGAATATCTATTCATTTCAAAAAGAAACTCAGTACACTTTTGATGAAATATTACATTTGTATTCCACGGCAATTGTTACTTAGGAAACAAATGCAGGAGGTGAAGAGAGAAAGTGCCCACCCGCAGAAAGGACACGGGGACCTTCATGCCAGCTTTGTGTTGTGCCCCAAATGACCCCGAGATATGATGAGTGAATTTTGAATTTCTTAAAAGTGTTCAATGACCTAAAATATTTTCAATACAATTTCTGTAAGTTCGGTAGAAGCAGAAAGGGGTTTTTCAAAGATGAACATATACATTCAGAGAAGAAAAGTCACCTGTTTCTAGCATGTCAAATACATGCACATCCTTCTAAAGGAACAGGATTCTACTCCTACAATGAAAAGGTGGGTAAGAATAAATCTCACAGTTGATGATTCTCTGATAAAAGTAAAGAATATTGCAAGTGATGAAGCCAATCAGGAAGCAATATGGAAATATCTTAATAACAGCTTTATTGGTTTTGTCAGATTTTATTTAATATTTTTCATTAATATTTTACCATTGTTTCTTATAACAATATAGTTTTATGTACTTATTTTATTTTTATTATTTAAATATCAACTATTAAAATAATAAACTACTTTTTGGTACATTTTTTAATCTTTAAAATGGTCATTAGGACAGTGAACCAATTTTTAATTATTTGAATGCCATCACTGGTTTGAGCCGATTGTTGCAGCCACTGTGTCAATCCATCTTGTCCCTCTACTTCGTGAACCATATTGTCCTTCTATATAGTATAATTTTGTTAAAGATATTTTTTTAAATGATTCTAGCAGAATCAATCCAGATTCAGAGAAGGATGTGGAACTAGAGATATCATAGCTGGCATTTGGTGACACTTGACTGAAAGCAGAGAAAGATAATTGCCTGTGTTTCATTGACTACGCAAAGGCATTTGACTGTGCAGATCACAACAAATTATGGATAACATTGTGAGGAATGGGGATTCTGAACACTTACTGCTGCTCCTGCAGAACACGGACCCAGCTGCAAAGGCAGTCTTTCAAACAGAACAAGGAAATATTCTGTGGTTTCAATCAGCAAAGGTGTGCATCCGAAGTTTAACCTTTTACAGTATTTCCTCCATCTGCATGCTGAGCAAATGTTTCCAGAAATGGGACTTTACGAAGAACATGGCATCAGGATTGGAGAAATACTTATTAATAACCTGCAGTATGACAGAAGCTTGCTTGTTGACATGAAAATGAAGGAGTACAATTTTCACTATGGTTTACACCTCTACGTAGAGAAAACAAAAATCTTCACGAGTGGATGAATAAAACATCATGAAAATCAGAGATAATATTGAAGTCGCTTAATGATTTTATCTTACTTGGATTGATAATAAATGCCCATGAAAGCCATAATCCATGATGGGTATTACTTGACATATTGAACTGTTGCAAAATAACACTTTAAAGTGTTAAAAAGCACAGATGTAATTTCGAAGACTAAGATACACATGACCTAAGCCATCGTCTTTGTAAATCTATAATAAGCCTGTGAAAGCTACGTAACCAATAAAGAATGATTGATAAAAATTAAAGCCTTTGGATTATGGTGTTGAGGAAGAATACTGAATAAGAATGAACAAATCTAACTTGGAAGAAGTATGGCCAGAATGTTCTTTAGGAGCAAGTATGATGACCCGCTGATTCCTGTATTTTGGATGTATTATCATGATGGACCAGTTCTCGGAGAAGCTTAGCAAAAAAGAAGGTGAGTGAGTAAGAGGACAGTACTCAAGAAGATAGATTGACACAGTGGCTACAACAATAAGCTCAATGTGGCAGTTGCATAATCTCCTGTCAACTTGCGAAGGAGTGGAGTCTAGCCTGTCAATCAGGTCACAGCTTGATGACCTTATATGGAGGCACCGTGGCAATAAAAAGGTCACTGGAGGCCACTCTCTCTGCTTCATCTCCCAGCGAGACACTCCTGTTGACAATCCACATGGAGCTATGGTGATGGCAGCTAGAGCCCTGGAGCTGGAGGAGTCACATGGAGACCCCTGCC
>NW_022111372.1:62390802-62393611 GCF_000313985.2 Echinops telfairi
ATATATAACATATCAATATAATATATAAATACATATAATATGTAAATATAATATATATAAATAACAAGAGGAAATAGAACTATGTACTCATATCTATATGTTAAGAATTAAGGTTGCAGATGGACATTGGGCCTCAATTCAAGTACTCCTTTAACACAAGAACACTTACTTCTAACAATCGGGCATTCTGTGATGCTCACCTTACCAACACGATTGCTGAAGACAAAATGGGTACATAAGCAAATGGGGTGAACAAAGCTGTTGGTGTCCGGCTATCAAATGCTATAGCATCTGGGGTCTTAAAGACTTGAAGAACAATGGGAAAGTGGGTGAGGGACAATGGAGTATGATGTAAGATATGAAATCAGGAGGGAGGGAGAGCAAAGAAGTGGGGAGCTGATATCAGGGGCTGAAGTGGGAAGAGAATACTTTGAAAATGATGATGGCAGCATATGTGCAAATGTGCTTGATATAATGGGTGAATGTATGGATTGTGATAAGAGATGTAAGAACCCCCAATAGAAGCATTTTTTAAATTAGGTATTTGTGTTACTCTTTGACTTATAATTACCTGCCCCTTATTTAACATAAATTATTTGAATACACCAGTCATTTTTTAAAATAAATATGTTGTACAGGTAAAAAAACAAAAACTTGAAAATGCCCTGAAGAGATGTGGAATCTGGAAGGACCTTGCTGAACGCTCTTGTGGAAAAAGATGATAAAACAGAGACGGTCACCTTGGAGGACGGTGTTGCAACAATGGGCTGTGTGTACTTATAAACAAGCCTGGTGGTACCTGGTTAAAGAACTTGGCTGCTATATCAATTTCACCCCATAGCCCATCCGTTGCAGAAATATGTGAGAGTTGATTCTGAAAAGGTTGCAGGTTATGAAAGGCTCTTGGACAGTTCTGCTCTGTCCTACAGGGTTGCTACAAGTCAGAATCAATGGTGTGAGTCTTTTTCATTGTTGTTTCTTTGTCTGGCTTTCTCATGGCTTATTGAAATTATGGATAAGCACACAGTATTAACCTGTGTTTTCATGATTTGCATTTAATATTACAGACTATATTGTAATCCAGATCTCATAGACGAGTGCCCTCTCTTTTTCTTTTAACGAAAGCTAGATGGACATCTCATAAGGGTGTTATACAGGAGTTCCAGTTGGGTGGGAGATGAACTGAACAGCTTGTACAGCTTCTTTAGAATTATGACCATACATGTACAAAATATTCTAATTCTACAGATACCACCAAGCTCCTAAGAATCTGACTTATTGCCTTGTCCTGTCATATAAAATTTCTTGAGAACAGGGTTGTACTGAGTCAGGAAAAAGTCAGAAATTCATATCTGACTGTGCCAGAAATGTTATAATTGAAGAACCATCTAACTACAGGGAGAGGAAACATGGCTTCCTCTCACCTATGTAGGAACAGGTGAGCCGGTTGCCATGTGAGCTTGGTGGGGGAAAGAAGCAGTAGCTGATGTACAGTACTTACAAGTAGCATTCCTGTTTTATCTTTCCCTGCTCATTTCCCTTCCTTCAGGTGAGCATGCGCACACACGTGCACACACACAAAAGCAAAGAAAACTGGAGTTTTCAAATGCTGTTGAAATAAATTAGTTATCATGCGGCTGTTGGAGACATTTTGTGTATCTGCATAGATACACAAAATTGTGTATGGTTTAAAGTAACTATATAACTGGTTTTGATTTGTGTATGGACTGAAGTAATTATAAATGTAATTTTCTAAGAGTACTAAAGTACAACAGTGCTAGAAATTACTTAGTTGATCATATAATCCACAAATGGTGCAAGGCACAGTATTTGATTGAGTGATGCAAATAAGATAAGGCAGTATGGATTTTTTTTCAAGACTTCAAGTAATAAAGAAAGTTAAGGAATTCCAAGTGCTTTCTCTTCATTTTTGGAATATTCATTTAAATATTCCTTGAAGTCCTTTCTTTGTGGGAGTCATGTTTAGTTACAAAGGTAACACAGGGGTCAAGAGTCAGGTTTCCAAGTTCCTAGGTTCCTGTTCATCTGGAATGTAAGAGCTGAAATTGGGGGGGTTAGCTCCTCGTGAACTTGAAGAAACAAACTAGTTATTAGCTCTAAAGTTTAGTTTCCTGATTACCTTAACCATTTTTCCCGTGTGCTCAGGGCCTGGTCATGCTCTATAGGCTTTGGCATAAGAACAGCCATGTAGTTTTCAGTTTCCATGTTTTGGTTTAGCCTCCACACAGATTTCAAGCCTCCACAAGAATTGTCTCTGATAGGTTCTGTATATTCCAAAGGACTTAACTCTGCATTTACATCCACTGTCTTCTCTCATTTAGAAGAGCAGAATGCCATGGCCCCCTCTCCCCCACATATGTCACCATCAGGAAGTCATAACCAGTTTTGTTGTATATCTATGGTGTTTTTTTTGACTAATGTAAGCATGATTTCCTAGTTTACTGGATTGAGTTGTCTCCGCCCCCAACCTCCCCCAAAAGTATGTCAACCAGGAAGTTCAGACTAAGACCTTATTCAGAAACTGGCTCTCTGCAGATACAGTTAGTTAAAATGAGATCATGCTGGAGTTGGGGAGGAAGTCCTGATTCCAATGGTCAGTGAGACCTTACAAGATTAGGAGATGAGAGAGAGACACACACAGGCACACTCAGAGGCAGACTTTGGAGGCAGACATTGGAGTGAGGCAGGTACAAACTAAGGAAGAGTGTGGATTTCTGGGAACCACTGGAAACTATGCAGGTGTGTTAGTTGGGGTTGACTGGAGAAACCAATCCAGAGATACTCATAT
>NW_022111372.1:62394072-62396306 GCF_000313985.2 Echinops telfairi
TAACTACCACAGCAGCAGTACAAGGCATTCTTTTCTTGATCTTCACAGGGAGCATGGCTCAGTCAACATCTTGAATTTGGATTTCTAGCCTCCAAAACTTTGAGAGAACACATTTCTGTGCTTCAAGTCTTCACATTTGCGGTCCTTGACACTTGTCTGTGGCAGCCCTAGAGAATACATGGTTATCCTGTTTGCAACACTGTCCACAAATGTTACAGCTGAAGGGAAGAGTGCCGTGAGAGGACGGCAAGCACCACTCGGCTGATCTTGTGTAAACCAAGAAGATCTAGGTGTGTCTTCAGTGCCTCATGGGTCTTTAATGCTTAAAATCAAGGCTGATGCTCTTAGGGGAAAGAAAGGATTCTCTTTGCTTGGTAGTTTTAATCATTTCTTCAAATGCATCTGTGGAAACCCCTGGGGTCTCAAGTGAATGCTTAGATGCTTTAAAAAGTGTTTTTACAAAGGAATCCATCTATAATCAAAGCAGCAATAATGAGTCAACCTGGGAAACATGATAATTTCTCCTAAGGGTTAAACTGTTTCAAATCAGAAGTCAAAATTATATTTATACTAATGACAACCTTAAAAATGTAACACAGCATCCAATTTTTGCATAAAAATTACACATTTTAAATACCAAAAGCTTGATGTGAATTTTACACTCTGTTTATGTTAAACCAAAAAAGTGAACTTAAAAGTAATCATGTAAATTGAATGATAATAAGAGTTCTTTTATATTTTTAGACTACTTCAAATGAATAATTTAAAAGGCATCAAGCAAAATATTTTATTAACATAAAGTTAATGGTATATTTTTATAGTACCTGATTTTCAAAAATTTGCACTAAGACATTATCATAATCAGCTCATGTCAGTTGTGTGCCATTTTACATACACTATTTTTGAATAAAGTTAATGCACTCGTTGGCACAGAAGCTCAGTCTAAATCTCATTCCTAAACTATCATTGCTGGTCTTATTAAAATACTTTTAATTTGCCAGTTTCTACGTAAATTTAAAGTGAAGATGGTTTTACTCTTTGAAATGTAATTTCTAGCAGCAGTGCTTTTGACTATATAACAAGGTCACCAAAAATTTGAGTCATTTTTGTTAAAATAGGAGGGAAACCATAAGAATCAGCAGGTTACCCACCATGAAATGGAGCAGGAGGTATTTTTACTCAGAAATTACATCACGATACAAATAAAATTTTATGGCGGCCGCTCTCCTATAAAGTAGATATTTATTTCTTTCTCATTACTGTGTCTTTTCTCATATGTTGGCTTGCATTGTAATATAAATCTGTAAATATCATGTGCCAAGGAAAATGGGCTCATTTTCAGATGTGAATTTTCATCTATAATAATTTTATAGCAGATTATATATTTGATATAGAATTGGGCAATCATTCAGTAATTTCCCTGGTGTATATTAAGGAGAACGAGACAATAGCCTTTGACTGACACCACACATGGGTCAGCCCTGTTAAATGGCATCTGTCATATAATACTATCATTTTACTGAAATTATATTCAGGGGTAGAAGATCCTTAACTTAAAAAGTCAATTTAGACATAGATTTGTACCAGACTCTTTCTATTTAAATTAGTTCTGCAAGTTTCACCCTTAAACAAATTTATTTCCTAAAGCTGTCTCATTACAAGGACTATAATCCAACCATCTACGGATTTTTCAACTGGACAAACATGAGGTCCATTTGCTTGAGTGTCCAGCGAAACAGAATCCTCTTGTAGGGAACTTCTACACACACCGCTGTCAATCGGCACCGTGTGTGTCTTTATATCATGTTATTGCTCTCCTTTTCGTCATCCGCCCAGAGTGCCCGCGTCAGTGTCTTACGGCATCTCTGACTCCGCACCGCAGGTCTCGGCGGTGTTTTCTACTGACTCCCGCAGGCCCAGAAGAGTTCTTTAAACAAATGGGTGTCGGAAAAGGATATATTTTTATATCACTCCTGAGAATTTATTTGAACTCCCATTGGTTGCCCATGAACAAAGGACATTTTCCCCCTATTTCTTTTGATGTTTTAAACTTTCTGTTTCCTTAGCATCTAGGTGGGTTTTTTTCTCATCCTCCAGTGTATGTGTTCTAGTCTAATCGAGCTCTCTGAGTGCCCAGGCACCGCTGTGATAAGTGCCGCAGAAATACTTATGTAGAGAGACAGATTACATAGTACTGCTTTCCTCTTTCCTTTTTCCAAACAAGACTTCTGGTG
>NW_022111372.1:62396890-62399027 GCF_000313985.2 Echinops telfairi
GTAAACATTTGAAGCCCTAACATGTTCAAATGATTAATTTAAAAAGAAACAAAGCAAGAGGAATTTGGTGATTGCAGTCCAGTGGCCTGCTTCAGAGATTCTGGGAGAAGAGAGCACTTGGCGATGGAAATTCTTTTCCTTGGGGTTTCCCACTACCGCTCAATATCCAAGATGCTTTCCCTCTCTGTGTGTGTCCTGGCAGAGTACAACCGTCTTCTCTAAAGGAGCCAGACAACTCATAGAAGGGGGGAGAAATGCAGAAAATGATATAAATCATCACAGAGTTTCTGTTTCACGGAAGCCATGTCACCTTGGGGAGCAAGTGATATGTCTACCGCATAGTGATAAATACGGAGCCAAGTTGTTTTGCATAAGCTCGTATGCTTTGAAAGCAAAGGGGCACATGGTATTTCATTTCAAGCTCTAATTTTGCTCATTCCTGTCAAACACAGACTCTTTATGAAACCACTTGAAAACTGGATCATCCATGTAACATTTCTAGCCTTCCCAACTGGATTTTAACTTGACCTCATATTCCCAAACTTACCGCCCAAACTCTCTAAGTATATTGTTTGTCACTTCGTGATTATACTGAACATGCAAGCCTTGGGATTGTTCGCTACTGCCCATCCTTACACGGATGCTACAGTGCAATCTTTGAGTAGCTGCAGTCTCCTCCCCCTGCAAAGTCTGCCATGCTGGCCCAGGACCTCACTGACTATTTTCAAGATAATGGGATTTATACATGCTCCCTTTCTTTCAGAGATGAACATTTCTCCCTTGTTACCTAGAAGTTCCAAATACTTTCTCTGGGAATTTTCCCAACAACCCTTCTACCTACCTCCCACCAACTCCACCCCCCATCCCCCACCCCACTCCCAGCCCCGAGGCCACCTAGCAGAAAGGACTGTTCTATTGTCTGTGCTGCGGCTGCACACCACACATCCTTCCATTCAGCACATAATAGTCTAAATTGTCCTCTCTCCTCCACTCTTTTAAGAATGCTGTTTTCTGTATCTCTATGACCCAAGCAGTTAGTAGAGCTCCTGGCATAAAAGTAGGTATTTGACAAATGTCTGTTGCTTGCTTTTGTATCCGTCACAGTGACGCGCTCAACTCTTTGTTCCATATAGCTACTGAATAACATTGGCCAAGCTGAATGATTCATGTTCTTGAAATTATTTTCTTCAAATAAACATAACAGGATAAACATTGAGTTTCCCATCTAGTATATAACAATCTTGCTTTCTTTGAGCACTATTTTATATCAATCGTGACTTGCCCGTGGCCATCTATGACGGGTTTAGGATTGAGCACTTGACTCATGCTGAACCAATGAGAAATTATTTGCCAGAAATGAAGAAAGGGGTGGGGGAAGTGAGAGAGAGAGAGAGTGAAGTTTGAATTGAGAGTGTATGTCCTTGCAGCTAGATTAGTCAACAACGACCTGCCTTCTTTCAGAGTGAGTGGACGAAGGAATCAGTTTGGAGAAGGTTGCTATTCAGCAAGGATCAGAAGAGAAATTGTGGAAGGAAAATGCCCAGGGAGTATTCCAGCTCTTGGTTCTGCAGATTTTTGAGGGGCCTGGGTACTTTTCTCTCCTTGGATTGTGAGCTCTTCTTGTAGCCTTATAAATAAGTGTCATAAGTCACGTATTGGGAAGCTACTCGGTTTGAAAGCAACAGCTGCTCTGCAGGAGAAAGATGAGGTTTTCTGTACCTTTAAAGAGTTAAGGTATTAGAAACCCACATTGGTGGTTCCACTACATTCTCTGGGGTCCTGAGGAGACAATCAACTGGATGACAGTGAGTGAGAATTCATAAGGGCCCTGGCAGTACTCTTGGATAAGCATTGGACTGCTAACTGCAAGATTGGCACTTCAAATTCACCAGCAGCCCCAAGAGTAAAAGATGAGGCTATCTTTTGCTGTAAAATTGTACAGCCTCAGTGAGTTACTTTGTTTATGTGCCAACCTGGCCAATAAACACAACTGGGGTTAATTGAAGGGCGCCGGGAGAAATGTCTCCTGATGCTCGCCTTTCTAGTTCTCGGTTCTTTTGCTTTGTGATGGTTGCACCAGGGTGAAGCTACCTTAGCAGTTCCCTGCTTCAGCTTGCAAGGCTCACTTCCTGCAAGA
>NW_022111372.1:62399994-62401463 GCF_000313985.2 Echinops telfairi
CTGTGGGCCTAAAACAATGCCTAATATAAGGTCATTGCCTTACTTACTCATGGTCATTTCCCTGTGGGCCTTAAACAATGCCTAATACGATGTAGATGTTCAGTGAATATTTGATAAAAATTAATTGAATAATACCTCTTTCTGGGTTCAATTGTGTACCCCTCAAAACATGTTGGAAACGTAACTTCTATTACTATGGATAAATCCCTAGTGGGGCAAAAATTAAGTGCATCTTTCTCCTGTCGAGTATCTGATGGGCATGAAGTGCTGACTCTGTGCTTAGTATTTGAATGTGCACCCAGTGCACTGCTAGGACTCCTTTTCCTAGGAAACTCTATGGGATGGATTAACTCTGTCACTTTGGTTGCCATGATTTGGCATTGACTCAAAGACACACAAAAATAAATTACCCGTGCCTATAATGCTAGTTGAAAATTGGGTTTCTTTGCTAAGTTGTTCTTGTCATTAGGCATCACTGAGTTGATTCCAACTCTCATAGAGCCTATATGTACACCAGAATGAAACACTGCCCTGTCCGGCAGCATCCTCCCAATTTTGCTATGTTTGAGTTCATCGTTGCAGCCAGTGTTTAAAACCATCTCATTAAAGGTCTCCCTCCTTTCTGCCACCCCTCTACTTTACCAAACAGGACGTCCTTTCCCTGTGACTGATCTTTCCTGAGAATATGTCCAGGGTACATGAGATTAAAGTCTCACAACCCTTGTTTCTAAGGCTGTTTTGTTAAGGACACCGTATCAGGGAAAGATGTGTCCTAATCCTAATTACTTCTGAGTTATGAAGAACAGTTTCTACAGAAGAAGGGGAGAAGAGCAGCGGCAGGGAGAGGCGAAGAGAGGTGGCACATGAAGATCATCAAGGAACTGAGACATGGTGGATCTACAAATGTAGAAAGAAGGCTTCCCCGAGAGCTTGGTGGAGATAGCATACAGTATACAAGGGATATAATGGCTGTAAAAATTAAATTGACCAAAGAAATAGGTAGTATATGGAGAAACCCCAGGTTGAAGAAGCAATACTTTGAAGGGATCATAACAGATGCTAAAAGGATCAAGATAGATAATTTGATGTTATAAAAGAACTTATGAAACCTATAAAATCTATACCTCAGTTGCCTTTCAGATAACAAATTCTTGCCTCCGAAAAGACCAGGTTCAACTGGTTTAAGAATCATGCACAGCAAGAACACCTTTCACTGCTCAAAACTCAAACACACTGACATTGAGTGACATTATAGGACAATGCAGAACTGTCCCTGTGGGTCTTTGGGACTGTAACTATTTACAGGAGTAGAAATCCAAGTCTTGTTGGAGCAGAAGCTGGAGGGTTTACACTGCTGACCTAATGTTTACAGCACAACACACCATCACTCCCCCTCCAAGGCTCCTTTTCACTGCTAAGTGACCTAAAATGAGGGTTCCCCAGGACTCGGGGATTCAAACTAGGAGTAA
>NW_022111372.1:62401563-62403870 GCF_000313985.2 Echinops telfairi
CTCCAAGGCTCCTTTTCACTGCTAAGTGACCTAAAATGAGGGTTCCCCAGGACTCGGGGATTCAAACTAGGAGTAAAAGAGTTGTGTGCATGCCCAACTAGTTGTGCTAAGTGTCCCAGGTACACTTGCTACAGATGCCATTTTGAATTTCGGACTGGAGCTTGTCTCAAAGCTACACGTGCATCCATTATAAAATGGGGCCAGGTAAGACCTTATAAAAACCATAACTGCCCAAACCAGATCTCTTGCCCTAAGAAACACATACCAGATCTTGACTACGATGACAGTCCTCCAAAAACTGTTTACTTTGTAAGCTCAAAGTGACCCCTGCTGCCTTTGATGTCTCCCCTGTGGGTCTCTCCTGCAGGTCTCCATTCTTTAATAAGGAGGCAGCTTTGACTTTCCCGTCTGTGCACACCTCGCTCCAAGAACAAGCTGATCCCTTACATTCAGCCTTCTAGCCTTAGACAGTTTCAGTCTCCGAAACGCACAGAGGCCATTCTGCTCTGTCCTGTCGAGTTGCTAGCAGTTGGAATAGGCTCAATGGCAGAGAGTGAGAGTCCTCTAAACTAAGAGAAAACACTTTCTTGTTGTCTCGAGCTACTCACAGTATTGCTGTTACAGAAATACTAAGAACTAAGACACCCTCAATAAACCCTGGTCCATCTTTCTTGTATTAGGAAAGATGGAAAGCAATAGCACTTCCAATGACTATTTTGACTATTTAAGGTCTTACCTTGTGGGAGCCTTACAATGTTGAAGCTGATAGATTTTAAGTCCAAGAGAGTTGTTTTAAAATCTGTTCTCCCTAGACTATCTCCTCAAATGAGACACAAAGAATAATAGCCAACACAGTTTACTGTGAGCCAAAATCTGTCCCAAGCACTAGAAAGTATCTTTTATATGAATGAGAAAGACAACGGGCCAGTTAGAATCAAGGAAGGCTCCCACAGTAGGTGAAATACATGTCAGCAGGAAATAGAAACAAACGCAGTCATTTTAAATTGTCCTATGAGTAAGTTTTACTATATCCTCTATTTTCTAAAAATCATTCCTTTTCATTTTCTCCCTTTAAGGGAAATCAAGTTATCACTAAAATACATTTTCTTTGGAGCAATCATTATTGGGCTTCCTTCTCTCCTACTCTGATTCAGAAGAAAAGGAAGGGCTATCAAGTATAATTTTTTAGGTGAATCCATAATCACTATTTGCCTATGATTCAAAAATCCACGGTTTCCAGAACACCTGGGCCTCCGGGAGTTTTTGCATGTTGAACAGACAGCAGCTCCGGCTTCCTTCTCTGTCAGTAACCAACTCTACATTTGGGCTTTGGACAAAGCCTTCAGAAAGGTCAGGAAGAAGGTAGAAGGTAGTTAGCATATTGATTTCAGGGAGCTATGTATTGCTTCAAAGACTCTGACCTACTTTGTTTCATTCCTAGTAACAGTGATTGTTGGAAAATGATGTAAAATGCCTTTCTTTAACAGTCATGGTTTCTGGCCATTTGTTTCATTTTCTGCATTCTCATCATTGCTTTGTCTCTTGTCTTTCACTATTGCTGTTTTCATCTTCCGACCCTAATTTTGAATACCAATCTCCATGAAATAAAGGAAAAAATGACTTTCCTCATTGAAGACTCCCTAATGTCCCAAGGTCATGCGGCTGTTGTAATGTGCCTCAATTCACAGCAGTCCTATGCACAACAGACTGTCCGGTGCCATCCTTGCAAATGGTGGTATGTTGAGTCCTTTGCTGCAGCCGCTGTGAAAAGTCACCTCTACTTTACCAAGGCTGCTGCCCCTTGCCAGGAACTTGTCGCTCTGGATAACATGTCTGAAGCACATGGATGGCTTTTTCCTATCCTCTCTTCTAAGGAGAATTCTGGCTGCACTTTTTCCAAGACAAATTTGTGTTTTCTTTCCAAAGTTGATGGTACTTTCAATATTCTGTGCCAGCACCACAGTTCAAAGCCATCATTTCTTCTTTGGTCTCCCTTAGACAATGGCCATCTTTCACATGCATATTGGGTGATGGAAAATACCATGGCTTCGGTTAGAGATACACTACTCTTTCAAGTAGTATCCTTGCATTTCCTCACTTCAGAGGTCTTGTGCAGTAGATTTACACAAAGCTATGTCATTTGATCTTTTGATCCTTGCCTCCATGAGCAATGATTGTGGATCCAAGCAAAACAAAATCCTTGTCAAATTCAATCTTTTCTCTTTTTATGATGACATAATCTATTTGTCCAGTTGTGATGACATAATCTATTTGTCCAGTTGCTTTTCCTCACATTGAGTTGTCATC
>NW_022111372.1:62404682-62444470 GCF_000313985.2 Echinops telfairi
AGGTTCTATTTGAACACAATAAATTATTTTAGAATTATCTTTCTTCTCAATGTTATTCATAGCTCATTATGATCTGTACATTTTTATTAGAACAGTCAATAAAATGCAAGGAAAAATCTTTCTGATCTTCTCTTTTTTCAGCCGAGATCCATCTGACATCACCAATTATATCCATCTGACATCACCAATTTTATCCCTCTTTCCATACCGTCTTCTGAATCCAGCTTGATTTTCTGGGAGTTCCCTGTCAATGTACAGGTATGGCAGTTTGTATAATTAACTTAAGCAAATTTTTACTTGAGTGTGATATGAATGACATTGTTTGATAATTTCCTCATTCTGCTGGGTCACCTTTCTTTGGAATGGGTATAAATCAGGATCTCTTTCAGTCTTGTCTCCAAGTAGTTCTATTTCACATTTCTTGGCCCAGACTTGTTGCTTCATTGTGCTTCATTGACTTGTTGAAACCTTCCCCTTGCTATTCTGTCAGGACCCAGAATATGGTTCATTGCAAGTGCCATCAATACAGCTTCAACTTTTTTCTTCAAAACGATTCATTCTTAATCATATGCTACTTCTTCAAAAGGTTAGCTGTTATGCAGTTCTTTTTGCTACAGCGACTTGGTATATTCTTCTATCTTTTATGATGCTTCCTGCATTATTCAATATTATGCCCATGGAATCTTACAGGATTTCAACTCCGGGTTTTTGTTTGTTGGTTGCTTCATTCCTCTCAGTTTGAGATATGTTCTCTCAGATACGCATGCTCTTTCTTTTGACTTCCTACCTGCAAGTCTTTTTCCATTTCATTATAATACTTTGTCTTCTCAACCGCCCTTTGACGATTTCTGTTCAGCTCTTTTACTCCATCATTTCTTCCATTTGCTGTGGCTATTCTATGCTCAAGAGGGATTTCAGAGGGTCTCCTGACATCTGTTGGTGTTGGTGTCCAGGCTTTTAATGACATTGACTTTCTTCATGAGTGATGTTCTTTATAGGATCCCACAACTAGTTGAGTTTTCATATTAGTGTTCAATGTGGAGAATCCACTTCTTAAGATGATCTCTAAATTCAGTGTAATCAATAACAATGTAATTCTTCCAGAAAACCCAGATCTCAGATTACCGTTTTTTAAAACTGTTTCATTTTGTATTTATGTTATAAAGTTTATTCTTTTCTTCATATCTAATTTCTTTAAGTAAGTTTTGCTCTTTCAAGCCAACCCTCTGTGACTTTAAATACCTCATTACTAAGTGATCAGCTATTTGAAAACACTCATTACCATCACAGACTGTTTGTTGCTTAACAATTTTATTTGTCTTCTCAACCTTGTTTGCTGGTTTATTCTGCTCTTGTTCACAACTTTACCCCTGAAGAATTACAGAGAATGTGTATGCTCTACAAATTCTTGCTACTCAGCCTCGGTGGAAACTCCTCTTAGGAATTATTTAAATCATTAGGTTAAACCATATTAAATTCTTATATGCCAAAAATTTTAACATGTCATTATACAAAGCAAACTAGTTAGCTTATAAGCAATTATATTAAGCGTGACTTATTTTTTTCATTCCAAATAATATTTTCAGTAGACTTAAAAAAATATATCTTCAGCACCTTCAACGTTTGTAATTTATAAATCTCCTGCTTTAAATTTGGGAAAGTATTTTTAAAATACAGGTAAATCTCAAGCACTATTAATTAACCTCATCAAAATGAAAAAGAGGAAAATTATAAAGTATAATAAATACAATTTCCTTTAACTTTCCTCTTGTCCCACTATAATGTTCTGCCTTCATTTGGGTTTCAGTAATTCCTCTCAGTTACATTGCCCTTGATCAAGCCCTACCAGACCTCCTACAACCTCCTCTCCATCGATTTTTGGTCACTTGTTCCCTTGTCCTTGGGTTTGTTAACACCCACTTCCTTTCCCCCACCTTCGTTTCTAGTTAAAGGAAATAGAGGAAAGAACTAGGAGACAAAGGGAATTTATAGAGATCTAAATAGAGGCATTTACATATGTAAATATATTTATATATGATGATGGGGAAATAGATCTATGTATATATATTTATAGGGTTAGTATTAAGGAAGCAGATGGACATTGGGCCTCTACTCAAGAACTCCCTCAACACAAGAACACTTTGTGATAATAATCCGGCATTCTGAGATGCTCACCTTCCTGACATGATTACTGAAGACAAATTGTTTGCATAAGCAATGTGGTGAAGAAAGCTGATGGTGCCCAGCTATCAAAAGATATAGCATCTGGGGTCTTAAAGGCTTGAAGAGAAACAAGTGGCCATTGAGATGAGAAGCAACAAAGCCCACATGGAAGAAGCACATCAGTCTGTGTGATTACGAGGTGTCGATGGGATCAGGCATCAAAGACCCAGAGCAAAAAATCTTGTCAATATGAATGGAGGGGAGGTGGGCAGGGAAAGGAGTGCGGAGTAGAAGCCCAAAGCCAATCTGTTGGCAATTGTACATTCCCTTACAGAAGGCTTGTGGGGAGAAGATGGACCAGTACATTTGCAGTGTAGCACTGATGAAACATACAGCTTTCCTTTAGTTCTTTAATGCTCCCCCACCCCCCACTATCATGATCCTAATTCTATCTTACAAATCTGGTTAAACCAGAGCATGTACATGGGTACAGATAAGAGCTGGAAACACAGGTAATCCAGGACAGATACACCCCTCAGGACCAATATTGAGAGTAGCCATACCAGGAGGTTAAGGGTAAGGTGGGGGGAGAAAGGGGCAACTGATCACAATGACCTACCTATAATCCCCTCCCAGGGGGGATGGACAACAGATAAGGGTGTAAAGGGAGACATCAGACAGTGGAAGACATGAAAAAATAATAATAATTTGTAAATTATCAAGGGTTCATGGGGGGGGAGCAGGGGGAGGGGTAAAAATGAGCTGATACTAAGGGCTTAAGTAGTAAGAAAATGTTTTCAAAATGATGATGGAAACAAATGTACATATGTACTTGACACATGGATGGATGTATGGATTGTGATGAGTTGTATGAGCCCCCAATAAAATGATTTATTAAAAAAAATGTTCCCAGGTAATAAAAATTTCTGAGAGGAGAAAACATCAGTTAATATATCAAAATATTATCCTGTTACATTTGCAAACAGAAGGTGTTAATTATCATTAACAAGTATATTTGTACTCACAAAACGATTTCATTTTCTTAGCACATATCTTAGACTGCACCATACCTATTGCTAATACAGTATTTGGTACATACTAGGGCCTCAATAAATGTTGTATTTTATTATCTTAAAAAGATAAGCAAATACAAAAATAACCGCAATAAATAAAATAACATTAAAATTCAAAATGAAATAAACAGCACCGAAAATTATGTGGAAAAATGAAACCACCAACACTACAAAAATACACACAATAAAGTGACAGAGACGAATTCACGCCTATCAGTAATTATACTGAACGTAACTAGATTAAGTGCACTGGTCCAGAGACAGAGAGTAATGGATAAGAAAACAGGACCTATTGATATGCTATTTATAAGTTACATACCTTAGACACAAAAATAAAAATAGACTACAAACAAAGGATGGAAAGAAATATATTAAGCAATTAACAATTTAAAAGAGCCAGAGTAAATATATTAATTTATGTTAAAATAGACTTTCAGGTAAAATTCAGCAAAAGAGACAAAGACGGGTATGACTGCATATAATGATTAAAGGATCAATTGAATAAGAGAACATAACCATTAATACCTATGCATGCAATGAATGAACCTTAAAATACAATAATCAAACTCTTAACAAACTAAAGAGGAAAGCAGACAGCTCTAGAATAGTTGGACAGGATCAAGTAGATCACTTTCAATGAAGATAAGAACTAGAAAGAAACTTAGCAAAGACACAGAAGAATTAAGCAATACTATCAACCAACTTAACCTCATAGACACTTACAGAACACTTGGCCCAGTAATAGTGCAATGTTCATTGTCTTCCAGCACGCTAGAACAGTCTCTGGAAAAACCAACTGTAGGCCTCACAGCAAAGCTCAACAGATTTGTAAAATTTTGAAATATTACAAAGCATCTTCTCAGATAAAAATGGTGTAAACTTATACATCAATAATAAAAATATTAAGGGGAAAAATAAAATATATGAAAATTTAATAATGCCCTGCTTAAAAACTAACGTGTAATGATGGAACTAAATAATGAACTTTAAAAACATTCCTTCACCAAATGAGAATGAAAACACAATATATCAAAACCTTTGGAACACAGCAAAAAGTAGTTCAGTGAGCAACTTATAACAAGAAACACACGTACATAATTGTTTTTAAAGACCCCAAAATAACACCTCAAACCAACCTTTCCAACAAGTAGAAAAATAGCAGCAAAATAAGCATACATGCAGAAAAAGAAAAAAGTCAGGATTAGGTGAGAGAAGTAAGTGAAGCAGAAAAAAAAAATAATAGAAAAAAATCCAACAGGACAAGAAGCTTGTTCTTTGGAAAGACTCAACAGAATTGAAAAGCCGCTAATAAACCTAATGAAAGAAAAGAGGATGATGCAGATGACGCAATTAAGAAACTAAAAAGGCAACATCATAACATAAATAAATTGGGTATAATAACAGAATAGTATGAAGAATTGCACTTTAATAAATTTGAAACCCTAAAAGAAATGAAACAATTGTTAGAGACACACTACCTACCTAAATTAACCCAGAAAGGAGTGAAAAAACTGAACAGAGAAGAAAGATCAGATCACTAAAACAACAACAACAACAACAAAATGTTGGGCCTAGGTAGCTTCATTAGTGAATTCTACCAAATGTTCAGAAAATAGTTGACACTGATTCTACCTCAAACTATTCCAGGATATAGAAAAAGCTGGAAAATCCCCACACTCGGTTTTTGAAGTGATCGTAACTGATACCCAAACCAGGCAGTGCCATCCCTGAAAAGCAACTGAAAGCCCACATATTTCTTTCCTTCTTGTGTAAATGACAGAACCTCTATTTCACCGGGGAGATGGCTGGTCATGAGCAGGTAAGTCTCCCCCAGAAGGTTTCTCTTAGTTTTGTGCCCATGCCCACTTTGGATTGCATCTCAGAGGAGTTTCACTGGCCTCAAATCCCACGACACACCTACAACTTTGATTCCCGGGCCTTCAAAGCACTTCCTACAATTTGCCTCCTAATAATCCATCTTCATTTTTGCCAATTGATAATGTTCTTGAGTTCTGTCTTCAAATGACCTCAGCTCATCCACTGAGTCAGCAACTAAACAAAGGGAAAAACGTATTTTACATGTTTTAGCTTTACTTGTCCTAACCCCTCTAGGAAGTTTCAGTCCTCACCCTTCAAATAAAACTCCTCTCTGCAGGTTAACTTAAGTGGCTTCTTGCCTTCACAGTTACACCTTCCCTTGTCACTGCCTCAATAGTGGAAAGGTGAATCTATTCCACAATGTTGCCAAATCTCTTTTGTTTAGGCACTCTTAGACGTCTTATCCTCCTATCTGAGGTGGTCTCCATATTTCTTTTTTCTTTTCTTTTTTCCTGCTATTGTAATGCTTCACTATTTAGGCTATTCTTGTAACTTTAAATATTACCATTTGAATGTTCAGAAATTTCCTTTCCTGATAGTCTTACGCTCATTCTCCATTTTATTGTGAAACTAATGTATGTTCCTAGTCACAGGCAGAATATTTAGATTTTACTTTTACTTATAGCCTCTGCATGCTTATTTACATTCTATTCCCTTCATGCTTGTTTGGGGTTTTCAAAATATTTTTATTGCTTTTTTTCATACAATCCAATTAAGATCTTGAATGCAGTAGGCCTGAAACATCTGTTCATGGTGTCCACACTTTTACAAGGTGCAAAAGTATGTTCAAAGCCTGCTATCCGATCTGTAATCTGACCTGCCATCTTTCACCTCTCCACTCACAAGCTGGACGTGACGATTTGAGTCATCTGCCTCTGCAGCCAGTAGCCTGTGGTGTCCTGCCAATCTTGAATTCACCAGCCCCCAACCACTTGATTCAGAAGTCTCTAGCTTAACAGCTAATTTACACTATTACGCTTAGTTTTTAAGGCTCATTCATTGTGTGCATAGGCATCAATGGCTATGTTCTCTTATTCAATTGGTCCTTTAATCATTATATACGGTGATACCCTTCTTTGTCTTTTTTGCTGAATTTTACCAGAAAATCTACTTTAACATAAATTAATATTGGTACTCTGGCTCTTTTAAGTTGCTAATTGCTTAATATATTTCTTTCCATCCTTTGTTTGTAGTCTATTTTTATCTTTGTGTCTAAGGTATGCAACTTATAAATAGCATATCAATGGGTCCTGTTTTCTTATCCATTACTTTCTATCTCTGGACTGGTGCATTTAATCTATTTATATTCCATATAATTATTGATAGACATGAATTCACTTCTGTCATTTTAATTTGTGTATTTTTGTAGTGTTGGTGGTCTCATTTTTCCACATAAATTTTTGTGCTGTTTATTTTATTTTGAATTTTAATATTAGTTTATTTGTTGTGGTTATTTTAGTATATGTTTGTTTTTAAGTTAATAAAATACAACATTTATTGAACCCTTAGTATGTACCAAATACTATATTAGCAATAGGTATGATGCATTCTAGTAGACAAAATATATGCTAAGAAAATGAAATAATTTTGTGAGTATAAATATACTTGTTAATGATAATTAATACCTTCTATTTACAAATGTAACAGAGTAATATTTTGATATATTAGCTGATGTTTTCTCCTCTCAAAAATTGTTATTACCTGTGAACTTTTAAAAAATAAATTATTTTATTGGGGTATCATACAACTCCTATTGCAATCCATACATACATCCATTGTGTCTAGCTCCTTTGTACATTTGTTGCCATTATCATTTTGAAAACATTTTCTTACTACTTAAGCCCTTGGTATCAGCTCCTCATTTTTCCCCCTCCCTCCTCCTCCCTCCTTCCCTCATGAACCCTTGATGATTTATAAATTATTATAAATTAAGAACCAATGAGACTGAACAAAGAAGTCCAAGAAGCATTAGTGATAAACAAGTCCCCGGCAATGGACAAAATAGTAATTCAAATGTCTCAAATTGATGCAGCAGTGGAAGCATTCACCGTGCCAATCCCACAGAAAGGTGATCCAACCAGGTGAGACGAGTTTTCATTAATCTCATTACTGTCACATACAAGTAAAATTTTGCTGGAGATAATCCAAAAACTGTTGTAGCAATGCATCAACAGGGAGTTACCAGAAATGCAAGGTGGATTCAGAAGAGAATATGGAATAAGCGATATCAGTGTTAATATTAGATTGAAAATAGAGAATATCAGATACATATTTACTTGTATTTTGTTTATCAGGCATAGGAAATTGCCTATGTGAATCATAGAAAATTATAAATAACATTCCAAGAATGGGAATTTCAGAACACTTGATTGTGTTCAGGTGAAATCTGCAGATAGTCCCAGAAAAGTCTATTGAACAGAACAAAGAAGCACTGCTTGGTTTGGAGTAAAGAAAGGTGTGTATCAGTGTTGTATCCTTCAATCATGCATACTCAGTTTGTATGTTCAGGAAGTAATTTCAGAAGCTGTGCCACATGGAGAAGACTATGACTTCAGGACTGGAGGAAGCAATATTAATACCCATGCTACAAAAGTGGCATAGCTTTGCTTGATGCAAACAAGGAGAATTGAAGAAGTTACCCATGAAGATCAAAGATTGTGAACAGTAGGGAGCACAACTCAACAAGAAGAAAACAAAAATCCTCACAACTGGATAGATAAACCGCATCATGAAGAGAGAAAGGACTGAACTTGCAAACGACTGAATTTTCCTTGACAGCACAGTCAAGCCCCAGAAAGCAGCCGTCAGGAAGTCAAATGACAAGTTGCATTGGGAAACGATGTGGCACGAGAGCCTGTAGAGAGCTGCAGAGTCCGAGTGTCAGGCTTGGAAACTGACGTTCGCCCGACCCAGGCCACGGTCCTTTGAATCGCCCAGGTGAGGGCCAACACTGACTAAAGAAATCAAAGAGAAGTTAATGCATTTGAATTCTGGTGCTGACAGGAATACTGAAAGTATCATGAGCTGCAAGAACGTTGCTTGTGAGTGTTGATGGTAAGAATGTGGCCCCTTGTGTACTTGGGGCACGGTATCAGGAGAGAGCAGTCCCTGGAAAAGGACATAATGTTTAGGACAGTAGAGGGCCAGAGAATAAGAGGAAGCCCCTTGACGAGGTGGCTTGACACGGTGGCTGAAAACAAAAATGGTTCCAACAATTGTGCGGAGGCCCAGGATCAGCGGTGCGTCAGAACCAACCCGAGGCACCTACAGGAACAACCACAACAGGAAAGAAACCACAACGTAACCTTTTTGTCTTGGTGTTTATTTGTTTTTCAAACATGCGAGACTGAGTGGTAGCTGTAGGGTGAATTACACATGATACACTCACTGGTCAGGACACCTATCACCCAAGTTCCCCATTTGCTGAAACTGCCTCATCACAGTTTCCACTTCATAAGATCTGTTACCAGGCTCCTGCTCAAATATAAACCTTGCAAATGTTCCTCCTTATCCTCGGCAAGCTCCTCTCTCGGAGACGTCAGAGTTCAGTAGTTAAAAGTCCACTTGGGGGTTCAAATATCAGTCCTATGCATAGAAACTCTGACGATGAATATGTCTACATGTCTACATGTTTCCGTTATTTTTCTTGTAAAACTGATTAATTATCCTATTTCCTATATCGTAGGGGAGTCCTTATGGCACAGTGGTTATACATTAATCTACTAACCACCAGCTGGTCTGCAGCAGGGGTGGGGAAGAATGAAGTTTTAGTGTACTTTCATAATAACCACAACCCTGGAGAAACTGTGGGGCCCCATACGATCTTGGAGGGCACGTATGAGTAGGAATTGAGTTATCTCATGAAGTGATTGAGAATTAGATGACATGGTATATGTAACACACTTAGAGCAATGTCTACGCAGTATAAGTGCTAATGCTTTTCCTTCTATTGTTTTCATCATTAAAGCTTCCACTATCATTACTACCACCACCACCACCATCACCGTCACCATCACCATCTCTAGCATATTCACAACTAAGGCTATCATAGCCTGTACATTTGGGCTCACTCCTCTGAGAAGCCTCCATTTGTCATCTTATCTAAGGTAGTTCCCAAATTATTCATGATCAATTTATTTTTTCACAGAACACACTACTATCTAAATTTTTCTTAATTATTTCATTTTCCCAAACACCTCTTTTGATAGAGCAGGGTCTTATTGCTTTGTTCACAATTATATTTCCAGTATTTAGCAACATGCCTTGTACTTAGTAGATGTTCAATAAATACTAAATGAATTAGTATATTTATATAATAATTGGTTATCCATGAAATGTTTTGGCTGAAATGGCTCTGCCCAAGAGTGGCTAAAGTGGTAGTCATGTATATTTCCTGGATTTGGTATATATATACCAAATCTGATTGTTGATATCTATATCAACAATCAGTTTTAAGTGAGGGAAGAATCCAGTGACTGCTCACACAAAATCAAGATGTGATAAAGTAGATTCTCAGGAGGTTTAGGATTTTTAGTTATAAGAAACCCCTATGTGCAATTTCTGCATAATAAATTCTAAAGCAAATGAAATTGTCCTGATGAAGCCTCTGTTTCTAACAAAGATACTTAAATACAATAAATTTAATTTCTTTATTTCAGAATGTTACTTCAACTCAGCCTGAGAGAAAACATAATATAATAATATAGCATACCACAGCATAATATAACAAAATACATGCTGTATTCATGCAAAAAAGAGGGCTCGTTTAGAATGCTGGATATTTGCAGCCATCTTAGGCAAGCAACCCAAACCAGAAGACAATAATTTCCCATGGTCTCATAGGACCTTATATTTGTTGGTTAATTAAAATGACCTCGAGTACTAAACTTTATTTCTCTGTGGGACATTTCTAAAATTCTGATATGTCTCTGAGGAGCAGCCATATGATTCCATTCTTTCTCTCTCTCTCTCTCTTTCTCTCTCTTTTTTAATGGTAAACAAGGACCTAGGCCAACCATTTAGTGTTTCTGGATTCAGTCTTTAGACTTTAGAGCTGGCCAGTCCTCTCCTCAAGTTCATTTTTAAACTGAAGAAAATGAGGCTAAATTGAAAATTGTCTTTCTCAAATTTATCTTCAACTATTTATGTCTTTCTCCTATAATAGACTGTTAGTATTCTCAATGCATGCTCAAAAAGTAAGGTGATGGTGAGATTCAGCTGAAAGTCAGGTAATAAATAAATAAACAGTAGCAATGATAGTCATGAGCAGGGATTGAGCATTTATCAGGGCCTGTGTTTATTAAATCAAAGAACCAAGACCAAACCTGCTGCCATGGAGTTGATCTCAATTCCCAGCCACCCTCTCGAATGGGGTAGAACAGGCCTCCATGAGTGCGCTGAGACAATACAGCTTCCTGGGAGCAGAAATCCTCATCTTTCTCCTCTGGAATGGCTGGTGGTTTCGAACAGCTAATAGTGGTTAGCATTGAAATGTATAACCCACTATGCTACCAATGCTCCACCTTCATAAAGTAGTCATCATTTTTATCATTTTGAAGATAGAGAATGAGTGATTTCGAGTAATTGCCTTACTCAAGATAATTCACTTAATAAAAGGTGAGTTGGTGTCTGATTCTCTGTGTGTTCAAAAAGCCCACGCACCTCTTTGGAAAGAAAAGCACAACCTCACAAGCAAAAGCCAACCTGGAGCCCAGTTTTACATAACCCTTGAATTTAAAATGGGTTTGCTTCTTTAAGTGGTAGGAAAAATTTAAAGGAGAGCATTTCATGACATGTGAAAACTTTGCAACATAAAATTTCTTTTTCTATAAATCACTTTTTGGATCACACCACACTAATTCATTGACACACAGTGTGGGTGCTTTCACATTGCAACCATAGCATGGAGTAGTTAGGACACACTAGCCGGATGACAAAGCCAAAAACATTTACTAGCCCTTTACAGACAGAGTTTACTCCTTAACCATTAGGCTCTATTCACTCTCAAAGTTTGCAACTAGAGAAAAAAACAATAATAAAATAATTGGGATAGAAATTCTGCAGTTTTTGAACAAATAATGTGAAAAGTCAGACTATATGAAGAAGAACTTAATGTCAGGATTGTTGGCAGACTCATTAGCAGCCTGCAATATGCAAATGCTACCACCTGGCTAAACGAAAGTGAAGAAGATTTGAAGCATTTATTGATGAAGGTCGAAGACTAAGCCTTCAATATGAATGGCATCTGAACGTGAAGAAAATAAAAATCCTCATAACTAGACCAATAAACATCAGAAGAAAACATTGAAGTTATCAACAATTTCATGTTTCTTCAATCAACATTAAACTTACACAACAGCACGTGTCATGCAGTCCCCTTATTGAAGCAGACTGCCACAGAGGACATTTCTGGGGTCACATGGTGGAGAGGCAGTGCAGAGCGAAACAACAAGGGAGCATACCAGATCAGCATCTGGAGCAAGGCAAAGCTAAGAAGGCCCTGAGGAGCCCCCAAGGGAGGCAGGGGGGGCGGGGGGAGCGGCTCCAGGCCAGAGGGGCAGCTCCTGGACAGTCTTGAAGGTCAGCGAACAGATGCAGGATTTTTGTATATTTCTTCTCTCTCTCTCTCTTTTTAAAAATTTTTATTTTTTCTTATTTATTTACAATTTTCTTTTTTTTAAATCAGTTTGGGCTGTGTCATAGTCGGTGTTCTTACCTATATAGGATAGGCATGGGAGGGGTGCCTGAGGACAGAGCAGTGGGGAGACCTGGGAGGTGAGGTTGGTCGGGGAAGGGGGCAGAGAGCAGGCTGTGCCATGGACAGGGTAACAACTGGGGTGTTGAAGTCAATAACAAGGAGGAGATAGAGATCCGAGGTGGAGGGGAGGGGGGAGGGGTCAGAGCAACAGCAAACTAGTTAAGAGGAGGTACCAAGAGGAGGAAATAAGGGGAAAGTGACAGTGGGGAAAGAGGAAGGTAAAAGGAAACAGGGGAAGGATGAAGGAAACAAAGCAATGGATAGAGGTATAAACATAGCAGTGCACATATGTAAATGCATTAATCCACAAAAATAGAGGTATTGGTGCATGTACATATATTTATATGGCAATACACTGAGGTGGGGGATGGACTTTGGGCCTCTGCTCATACCCTCCCTCAATACAAGAACATTGTTCTAACCAATCAGAAGTCTGAGATGTTCACCGTCTGACACAATCGCTGAAGACAAAATGGGTGCATAAGCAAATGTGGTGAAAAAGGCAGATGGTGCCCAGCTATTAAAAGATACAGAGTCTCGGGTCTTAAAGGCTAGAAGTTACACAAGCCACCATTCAGCATTGAAGCAACAAATCCACATGGAAGAAGCACACCACTGGTGCCATCATGAGGAGTCATAGGGACCAGGTAATAGGCATCAGCAGACACATAACAAACAAAAATATATTGTTGAGAATGAGGGGGGCCGGAGAAGAGATCCAAAGCCCATCTGCAGACAATGGAACAATCTCCCCACAGAGAGGCCACAGGGAAGGGATGCGTCACCAGGGTGCAGTAAAGCATCAATGAAACACACTCTATTCCTCTGGTTCCTTGAGGTTTCCTCAACCCCCACTACCATGAACCCAGTGCTGCTTCTCAACTCAGACTAGACCAGAACATGTACACAGGTATAGATAAGAGATGGGCACTCACAACACACAGAATCCAGGAACAAGAGTGGGAATAGTGATACCAGAGGGTAGGGGGAAGAGCGAGAGTGGAAGGGAGAAAGGAGGAACCCATCGCAATGATTGACACATAACCATACACCCCTCAACAGAAAACATGGGGAAAAGGAGACAGCGGTCGGTGTGAGAGAAGAAAATAATAACAATGTACAATCTATCAGTGGGTAATGTGGGGGGGGGGGCAGGGGGAAAGAGCTGATACCAAGGGCTCAATAGAAAGTAAATGTTTAGAAAAGAACGAGGGCAATATATGTACAAACATGCCTGATTCAAGTGATCTAAGGATTGTGATCATTGTTATCCAAGTCCCCAATAAAATGATTTAAAAAAAAAACCCCAAAACAAGAAACATTAAACTTACATGAAACCAGCCATTAAGAAATCAAATGATGCGTTGACTTGGGGCAAATATGCTGTAAAACAACTCTTTAAAATTTAAAAATGTAAAGATATCAGTTTGATGGCTAAGGAGTGTGTATGTGGGATGTACTGTGGATTGCCAGAATGCTCTTTGGAAGTGCCATTGGTGAGCCTGTGGAAGACTTGCTGTGGGTTCATTAGCAAAGACCAATCACTGGATCGGGTACCATGCAAGGTAAAGTAGAGGGTCCACAAAAATGAAGGACATTTTCCATGGGATGGATTGACATAATAGTCTCAATATAGGACTGAAATGTACCAAAGACCATGAAATGGTACAGCACCAGGCAAGGCTTTGTTCCATTACACATACGATCGCTAGAAATCGAACCCGATTCAGCAGCAACTAAGAGCAGTAGCAAACAAGGAGAAGAAAAGCCTATCTTTTTAAACTGAGACAATTCCATTAATTAATGGAGAATGACACCACAAGCAACCATGTGCTGTAAAGAAAATACACCCTCCCTTGTATTCTAGCCAAGATAGCCACAGCACCCATAAATAGGTCATAGTCATTTCTGTTTTGAAACATTTTCTACAAGGTTTCACACAATGTGTACCTGGAATTCCTGGGAATTCCAAGAGCTGCTCAGCGGTCTTGGAGATCAAAGCTATTTTAATAATGATCTATCTTTTGCTATTCTCATTTTTCCTTCTCTCACAAACGTACCGTGGAGTTTTCCAGAGCCTTCATGGCAAATGACAGCACAACAGGTTGAAACCAAACCAGATATGGGAAACCAGATGTCTTAAATTTGAGCCAGACATTAAAGGGACTTTCACAAATGTAAAACAAACTCATTTGTTCTTCCTAATTTTGCTTTAGAAAATATACTTATTCATGAAAACATACCATTTATACTCAAGTATAAGCCAACCCGAATATCAGCTGAGGCACCCAATTTTACCACAAAAACTGCATAAGAAATGGGCTGAAAAAACTCAGCTTATACACGAGTATGTATGGTATGTATGTCAACATACAATAGGTTTATTATGTTAGTGTTTACTAACTTTAAATTCCTCCATTTTGATGTATATTATGTTAAATATTGATGGATATAGCTCAGATATGCAAAAGTTCGTTACCAGTCCCTCTCTCTTTTAAGATCATAAAGGGATCCTAAGGCCAAAAGTTTGAAAACTGCAGCTCTATACTATTGACATGTACCCCATCTGTGACAATACGGACATCACCCTAACATCAGGATGTCTTCCCAAGTGTTCTTGCCTGCTGAGTACGGGTGTGTGCCATAGAGTTGATTACAAATCTGAGTGACCCCATAGGACAAAGCAGAACCGACTCCTGAGATTTGTAAAGCTGTAATATTTATGGAAACGTTGATAATTTGGCTTTGAGTCCATTTATTTCCGACCGGATTCTCGGTCCTTTGGTTGTTCTGCTCCCCCTCCCTGCAATGATGTGATCTTACATGATGAATCAACTCTACGATGGAATTTGTCAAGAGAATCCAAACAGTTGCTGGGAGATTGGGGTAGAGTACGAACCCTTACTCAGGTCACAGGCCTGCTGAGATTTCCTCAGGGCTGTGGCCTACTTGACATAAAAGTAGATGCTGTGGAGTGCTTCTTCACTTTGGCTGCTGAGTCTGGCCCCTTCCTCTGGTCCACTGACCACCAGTTCTTTGATTTTGAGTTAACAGCCTGCCCTATTGCCTGCTGTTCCAGAGAGCCATCAGTGACCTGTCATCTTATCTACCACCTGACCTGTCAGCATTGTCTAGTGATTTTTCATGAGAGGGGCATTTGTGGAAAATCAAGCCTATAACATAGTTTTTCCTATTTTCTATGTTTATGAAGCAAGATGTGGAAAAGTTCACCTACTTGAACATTGACATCATAATCCTGAGTCAGTCTTGCACCACTTTGGACTGAATGTCAAATTTGTTGCTTATTACCTGACCAACTTATCATATTTGTGTACTCTGGTCCTTATTTCTTCATGGTGAAATGATGATGATTGATGATGATGATGATGATGATGATGATGATGATGATGATGATAAGAATTATTGATCTCAAGTCTTGGGACACAGTAGTAGTTGAGTATGAGTCGTATTGTTGCTGTTATTTTGGATTGTGAGCTTGTTTAAATTTGGCCACGTGAAGAGAAAAAATAGCAATATCCAGGTTGCAAACCCTGATCTACTGGTCTCTAAAGTCGGTGTCCTGAGCACTATATGATGCTGCCTAAAATGTCTTCTCTAGGCTGTACATCTCTCTTATATTCAACTATATAAAGTTGAGCTTGTTTAAATTTGGCCACATGAAGAGAAAAAATAGCAATATCTAGGTTGCAAACCCTGATCTGCTGGTCTCTAAAGTCGGTGTCCTGAGCACTATATGATGCTGCCTAAAATGTCTTCTCTAGGCTGTACATCTCTTTTATATTCAACTATATAAAGTGTTTGGTAGAAGACTCTGAGAACAATGATTGCCAAATCAAGGCTGGCTGGCTGACTGAGCTCAGGGATTTATATTCATGCTTTAATTTCTCCAAGAATCAGAGAAAAGTTTGGCAATATACTAGGCACTGCACTACCAAACTAAATAAATTACCACCGTTGTTCTGGAATACTGCTCGTCCTCGGAATCATCTTTAGTGCACACAAGAAGGTGGCACGGAGCCTTCCTTTGCCCTCCGCATCTTTAGTCACCCTTAAGCTGAAGAAGCCACTGACAAGATGGTCTTCAGGGACCCTCCGGCTTCCATGCAATAACTGTGTAGGTGCTGAACTTGAAACCTTGTGGCAGTTGACCGAATTTCAATGAAATTGGTATGCACACTAAGGCTAGACTTCTGTAAAGTTACGTCATAGGTGATGCACAGTGCCCGTCTGCCAACTAGGAAACAATAACCTTGTTGACTATGTTTAAGTTTGTGAGGCACCGGGAGAGTAGACATTTCCCATCCAGGTCCTTCAGAATGTTTGTGGCGCCAGGGGTGTGATTACTCATAGCACAGGGTTAATATAAAGTAGCAAGGACATGGAGTGCAATATGAGGTTGCGACAGTTTTTCAATCTGTCAACTGTGCATGACAAACACTTTATTCCCATTCTATTCACCAGGTGATTCAGTACAAAAGAGAAACGAAAGCCCCGAACTAGACTTTTTTATTTGTTGGGTTAATTCTGACTCACAACAACCTTTGGGATGCTCAGGGACTGTTCAAGGCTGTAATTTTTACAGAATCAGATTATAAATATGTTCCAAATATTGACCCTTCAGTTAGCCAAGGGCTGGGCTAACCGTATCAACAGAGCTCTTTGACTGGACAGGGGATCCCTAAAAATAATATGATCACAAAACTTCCAGGTTGTGCAGAGAAACTGTAAATATCTGGTTATTGTATCAAGTCCCTTTTAATATTCTAACATTCAGAAAAAAAGACCAACTCATTAAATATTTATTCCCTTTCTCCTAAGGAATCCTATGAAAACAATTTTCATTCCTGGAAGCTCTAGGCGGCTTATTTGGGATTTGGGTAGATACAATTCTTGACTAATCCTGTTGCTTTTATCTGCCACAATTTACCACGTGCAAACCTTAGTTCTTTCTTCCAACTGTGTCAAACCAATAATACTTATTTCTAGAAATGTATGCAAGAGAGCCAGCTGTCGTGACTTGAGAGGGCTCCACTCCACACACTGTGAAAAAGGCAGAGTTCACCGCGCGTAACTGGCAGGAAGGTCGCTCTCAAAGAGCACCAACACATAAAGTAATCATTAGGAAGTGAAAAGGTGACCGGAGGCAGATTGCCCCTGAAACTAGGGAATATGGGCCGATGAGTCTCTGCCTGAGACCCAGGCGCTCCTCTGTGTGTGTGTGAAATGGGTTGTATTTATTCCAATGGCTGTGTGCATGAGTGGGAGGGCAGACTTCTTTGTGAACCAAATGGAAAGTTATACCGAGGTCTGGGTCATCCAGGATACTCTCATTTGGAAATTCTTGCCTTGGGTTTATGATAAATAAATCTTAGGAAAGGAAGTGTCCTACAGGACAGTAGCATCAAAGTCTTCTGAAGTAAATAATAAAAATCATTCTCCATTTTTAATTTTTTTGCAAGAATCACAGCAAGAAAGATGACCAAGCTGAGTTTGGATATAAAATGGCAAAACAGAAGAAGACCTTCAGGGAGATGAATGGACACCAGGACTGCAACAATGGGGTCAAGCATAGAAATGATGGCGGGAAGGTGCTACTAGGGGTGGAGACCGACTTGACGGCCCCCAGTTACAACAAGCAAGGACAAATGTAAGAAGGAATGAACAATGAATCTAGATTTTTCTTTCTACTCTAGAGGAACCTTTATTGAAAGGTGCAATTTGTAATGGAGTGAGGGGTAAGTGGAGAAATTCATTTGACTTCTTTTTGAAAATAATATACTTCTTTTTAAAGAAAAATTAGGCAGAAATTAGAGTTTCCGTATACACCTTGTCTTCCTTTGTACAGTTTCTATTATTACTTTTATTTTGAATTGATGTGGCATGGTTGTTACAATTGACAGACCAATGTGGGTATATGATTAGTTAAAGGCTCAACTTATATTATGGTTTACTCATGACGTTGCACCATTCTATGGGTTTTGATGAACACTTAATTCCTCCTAAAAACGCCCTGCATCCCACCTATTCTTCGGTGCTCTTATCCTTCTGAATCCCTGACAACCACCGGTCTTTTTATTGTATCTAACGTTTTGCCCTTTCCAGAATGCCATGTAGTTGGAATAAGCATATGAAAAGATGTTCAGTATAATATGTCATTAGGTAATTAAAAATTAAAACAATACTGTCACTCCACCACATACTAAGCACTGTGGCTAAAATCCAAAACACTAACACCGCCAAATGCTGGCAAGGATGGAGAGCCACAGAAATTCTTATTTCTGGCTGATGGGAATAAAAACAGTACCTTCATTTGGAAGGTAGCATGCTAGTTTCGCCTAAAACTAAATATGTTTCTAGTGTTGTGAAATACCGTCATGTCCATCGGGCCTCAAAATAACCCTATATACAATGTTATGAAGCCTTGTGAAAATCCTTACAATTATTATGTTTGAGTCTATTGGTGCAGCCATTATGCCAATCCATCTCCTTGAGGGTCTTCCTCTTTTTCGCTCATCCTAGACTTCACCAAGTAAAGATCAAGTTTACCTTTCTTCATAGGAATAAAAAAGTCAAGTTACTGGTATTTCTGCTGCCATCTAAGAAAAATAAAATTGATATTAAGAAAAACAAGGACTATGTAATTTCCTAACTGGACTAAAATGTAGTAACAAAAACATTGATGTCAGTGTTGTTTATGGGTGAGTTTTCCTGTTTGTTCTGTTGGTTAGTATTTTGTTGATTAGTGTTCTGTTGGCATTGTTTTACTTTGGTTTGGAGACATTGGTGTGGATAGTTTATCGAAATTTATGCCTCATTTGACTAACTCAAGAAAGGTCTTTTTCTTGTGGCCTTTCATGGATTTATAAGATATCTCTATCCTTCTATCTATCTATCTATCTATCTATCTATCTATCTATCTATCTATCTATCTGGGATTCAAAACAAACAGAGAAAAATGAAATTAAAAGAAAGTGGATTTTTTTCTTTTGAATATTACTCAGATATCACAAAGATAATACCTATATAAAATCTTAAAGTAATTAGTTGCTGCAAGCTTGCCCAATCCAGAGTTTTTTCAACTGATTGAGGCAGGAGATGGAGATCCTTTCTGGCCTATATCTTCTGAAACACTTGATATACAGATTTTATAAATTTACCAATCTAATGGGTATAAAATTAGACTCCACTTTTGTTTTAATTTGAAACATTTGATGACTAATCATATAGCAAATCTCCTCACAGATTCAATGGCCATTGTAGTTTCCCCACTTGTCAGTTGCCTTCTTGATGTTCTTAGGTCATGTTTGGATTAGAGTTCTAGTGTTTTCCTTGTTAATTCCCAACAATATTTCTATAGATCCAAGAGAGTAGTTATTAACACTGAATGGAATTGAACACAAAAAATGAACTCATAAGTCAATATTTGTGATAATGCATACGCATATAATTGAAGAGAGTCAAAGCTTTCCCAATGAAGGCAAATAAAGAATAAGGACTGGATAGTTCAGACCAGATGTTAGAATAGAAAGTCGACTAGATTTGGCCTCTGTGCTGTAGTTCACAAATGCCTGATTTAGACAATGACATTAATGATTTAGATCAGTGGCTTTCAACCTTCCTAATGCCGCGATCTTTTATACAGGTCCTTGTGTTCTGGTGACACCCCCAACCATAAAATTATTTTTTGTTGCATCTTCATAATTGTAATTTTGCTACTGTTATGAATTGGGTGACCCCTGTGAAAGGGTAGTTCGACCCCCAAAGGGGCCGTGACCCACAGGTTGAGACCCGCTGATCTAGACGATGACATCAAGAGGTTACATCATTAAGATTAAAACTTACTTTTATTTCTAATTTTTGTAGTGCTTTCCAAACAAAGTTAAAAGATAATATTTAAATAAATCCAATAAGTATTTACACATTTTAGAGGGCATAACTACTGACCACAAGGTTAATATTCTTACTTTCCATGACACAATGTGATGTTAATTATAAAATTTAAAAAAAAAAAAAAACCCTCACTCTTGTTGTGTCAACTGTGTTTCATCGTAATCCTAGCCAAATAGACCCGCCCCTGTGGGGTTTCAAGGATGTAAATCTTTCTGAGGGAAAAGGCTTATCATTTCCCCCTGGATTGGCTGCTGATTTCCTGCTCTAGACCTTCTGGTTAGTAGGCCAGCACATGGCCTACCATGCCAGGGGGGCTCCTGGATATTTATTGTAGCTTTACTTTTTATACGTCCTTGTGATTATTTGATAATATCAAACATCGTGTAGTATTTGATAAGTATCTACAAACCTGAAATTCTTCCTGCATTTAAGAGGAGACTTTATTAAAACTCAAATCTAAATTCATAATGGCCACCTTTACACAATCTCAATTTATCTGTGAATACTGCATGAAACGAAGTTTATCAATAATTATTTTTAATTCTAGGAATTTCCATTATCCTTTTAATTAAGATTATCTGACAAAAGGAGCCCTTATGAATAAGGCAAGGGAAACTTCATATTCTCTCTTAGATTACAAATTTTATGTTACTTGTTCACATTCCTCCCAGTTGAGAGTAAAGCCTTGCGGCCAGGAGCTTTAATTGACAAGCAATTAGGAAGCCTTCCACAGAAGCTGAACGATTGGCTAAAACAAGCGCTGTTGCCATGCTGACTAGTCATAAGTTCTCGTGGACAGAAATTAAAGGCTCTATAAAAATAAATCAAGAAGAAATAAAAAGTCCTTCATATAGCAGCTACTCTAAGAGTGTCCATTTGGGAAACTCTCTGGGTATCCATCATCAGTACAAATGTGAAGAAAAGACAGACTCGTGCAATACCTACTGACCTAAGCTCCACACAGAAATAAGCTACACTTTCCCTGTTTCATTTATAGATGAGAAGCCTAATGAGTTCATGGCAATAAAGATTAGCTCTTTTATTGGTCACAAAGATGCTAATAAACACTACATCCACCTTCCCTCTCAAACTCAAATAATATCTTTCCATACTGAAAACTAAAATACATTCACTTAAAACATGGTTATGGTGACTTTGTCCAAAATCTACTTAATTAGTGTATGCCCGCTTCCTCTGTGACATGTCATATGTTTCATATTAAAGAAACACCCTCACTGTTATCAAATTGATGCTGACTCAGAGCAACGCTATAGGACAGGGTAGAATTGCTCCTTATGAGTTTCCAAGCGCAACTGTTTATAGGAGTAGAAAGCCCTGTGTTTCTTCTGAGGAGCGGCTGGTGATTTCACACTACTGACCTTGCAGTCAGATGCCTAATGAGTAATGAGTACTCCACCAGGGCTCCCTATGCCAGTTATAATATAACTCCTAACCTACAATACGACGACGCAGCAGAGACCCCAACGCTCAGAGGATGAGACCTATTGTAATGGGAAAAGCAAGGACAGTATTATGATTCTAATTCCTGCTCAGATGATGACAAGAATGCAGAAACATGTGACGTTGAGAGGAGGTCATCCCACCCTCTCTGTCTGGAGTTAGAAATCCAGGTACATTTAAATCACGTGTGTGTCCCTTTCTAACCTAAACATTGCTTTCTCTAATCCTTGTGTTTCTATGCAGACAATGAAACAAATGACTAGAACTTTTTGACGTTAGGGACTAAATTTGTGAACAAACTCAGATCACTAAGTAGTCAATTTTACAATTTACAGAAATTGAGCAGAGTCCTTCATGGTTCAGGGATGCACTTTTCCATTTAGAACAGGATTAGGAGCTGAGCTTGTCTTGAGAAGAGCAAAAGGTTAAGAGTCCCAGGCGTGGGAGTCCACAGACCTCTGTCACCACCACTTGATGCTGCCGTAGCATGAAAGAGAGCACAGACAACATGCCAATACATGAATGGCACTGCGTTCCCATAATATTTTACGGAATGGACACTAATGTCTGAACTTCATTTAATTTCTGGGAGGCATGAAAGGTTAAATTTCTTTTTTCCAGAAACATCCAAAATTGTTCCAACAAACAAACAAACAAAAACTCGGTTTAGCTGACAAGCGAGACCGATACAAACAATGGAGATGATTTGGCCCATACTTTGCTGACTCCTGCGCTGGGCTGCACGCTGCAGGGCCCACACCGCAGGGCTCTGTGAGGTCAGCAGGTTGCGACTGCTGGTCTCCATTCTCGTTCTGCAAATAATCAGTATCACCACTATCCGCATAAGCCCAGCAGCCCCCACCCCCCGCCTTCTCCTGTCTGCTGTGGATTACACTCTCCTCTCCCAATCCATCGTCCCTGTACCTGACTTTCTCCAAATGGTGAGAAGAGCTATGCTTTATCAGGAAATCATAATTTTGGAGGGAAAAGCCTGGCTTCCAAGCAAAATCTCCAGGAATACAAACCTCCAGGAAAAACAAAGAAAGAATACTCCCTCTACGGTGCTTTCTTTCCCTTTGATTTACAACATCTCCTGCCACAAAACAGTGGCAATGCTTCAAACAGAGTCAGCTGGATACAGGACACTTTCAGATCTAACCCTGTGCAGTCCGCTTCACGTAGGTTACACCAGCAAGCTAGCCCTCCACATGGGAGAAGATAGAAACGCTCACTCAGAAAACTGAAGGGGATGGCACCTTGCACCTGGAGGGGATGCTTAAACACCAGAATCTGCTGCAGAATTCCTGGACTTACCATTAGCATGTGATTAATGTCACACATGCAAATGTGTTAGGGAGAAAGGATAGAGGATGTAATATTCAGAGACTAATCATTGTGAGAACAACTCAACTTCGAAGGGGAAAATGCAGCCCTTTCCAGTTGTATGAAAGACTTGCTTCCTCATCAAAAACATAGTATAAAGGTTTCTTCTCCCCCTCCTTCCACCCCACAGCCTCGGTGTGGCTTTAGAAATAGACACGTTATTGAGCAGAACCGGCAGAAATTAGATCACTTATTCAAAGCTACATTATACTTCATATTTTGGAAGCTAAAAAATGCTATAGGTATGGAATTTTTAGGTATATCATTTAAAATAATATCTTGAATTACATACTAATTAGCAAACAATTTGCTTTATCCTTTTTAATTGCTCACCTCCCATCTCAACTTGAATGACAGGTTTATCTGCTAAAATATTGCACATCAATTCTCTGGTCTTGTTTTTGTTGTGTTTTTCCCCCTTTGGATTTTTTCGCATGACCATAGTGTCTTCTCACCTTTTATAGAATATTTGAATTAGTGTCATCATTTTGCTTTTTTTGGTTCATATTGGTTTACTGACCTAAGGTTTTACATTCCAAATAGTTCACCACTTTAAAAACTGGGGTAAATTGGCACCAAGGCCTGCAGTGTATATATCTGTTGTTAGGGCCACCTAGTAACTATTCTGCTTACTTCAATAATCCCCGATTATTATTAAAGATTATGTTAGTGCAGAACTCTCAGTCCCTATCACTTCCATGCAGACTAGGACGTGGAGTGAGTGTGTGATTTTGGCCTAAGACTATTAGTGAATTCCACTTCCCCAGCCACAGCAAAAGGAGCCTTGGTAGCATAGGGGTTATGCCTTGAGTAGTTGTTGATCCTTCATCAGCAGTTCGACACCCGCCCACCCCTGGCCCCAAAAGGGACAGTTCTACTTTGTCCTATAGGGTCGCTATGAGTCAGAATTGACCACAGTTGTGAGTTTCATTTTGCTTTGCTTCAAGGATGGGCTCACTATCACAGGTGTCCAGTGAGAGAGATGCTCAGGATATTGTTTGATAGCATCAGATAAGAAACAGGCTTCTTTCTTCTGGAGGGTTCTTTCTTTCTTCGGAGCCAATGGTCACCATTAGCATAACCACAGGGATGGGCCTGTCTGAAAATAATCCAGATCAATGAGAAGGGTGAAGCCACAAAAAAAACATAGTCTGCCTCCCTTAAGGCCCAAGGTCTTGCTGAATTTTCCAATTGACTGTGTCAATAAAGTTTGCTATTTTGTTTCAGTTGATGGTCGGACCAGGGTGAAGCTGTCTTAGCCAGTTCCCTGCTTCAGCTGGCCAGGCTCACTTCCTGCAAGACATCCCTGAGGAGAAGCCACAGGGACCTACCCTGATGCAGCCCTGGGTGCTGGAGCAGCTGCTTGGAGACACCTGCTAGCGCTGAGATGCTGACAGGCTCACTGATTTGACTTTCCTTCTGCAGTCTGTGTCATTGGGTGTATTTTGTGAGATGGAGGAGGACTTTGTGGATTGGTGTCAGACATATAGGTTAATGTTGAACTTATGGGCTTGGATAGCACTGGGTTGGGATGCTTTCTCAATGTACACTTACCCTTTATATAAAGCTCTCTCTTATATACAAAAAAAAAGTTTGTTATTTTGAATTTGCTTTTGTTTGTTTAATTAATTCCTTTCAAGTTGGGTTTTCACTTACTTTCACTAAATGCTACTACCAGATTTCATCTCTAGACTCCTTGACTTTGATCTTGATTTTTTTCTAGTAGATTTTTGTCCAGATGCGCATCCGTCAGCAAATCTCAATGTCCTTTTAAGAGAGCAATATGTAGAAATCCTTGTGCTTGGAGACTGGCAGATCTGTGCAGGGTGGGAGAAGCTAGGCTCTGGGAGATGAGCCAGCACACAGTAGCAGCAATATAAATGGGACTTGATGAAGGCCTGGCCTTAGGGGAGAGAAGAGGCAGCACTACTATCTCTCTAATCAGAGACAGAGGAACCCAGGACACTGCCCGAGGATACACAGCAGTGCAAATCTGAAAAAGGATCCCAGAGGAGTCCGACCCTTGTCCTTTGTGACTGTTGGCTTTTCCTGTACTTAACACAAATTCTTGGCGCATGTACTTAGGGCTTAAGAAGTATGCTTTACATTGTGGACCATAGGAGTTATACTTGAAACATGCATTCAATCCCCAAATTGGTATCATGTCCTTTCTTCCAATTGAATACTTTCAACCAATATTCAGAAAGCACAAAGAGAGCGGGGAGTTATTTCTAATTTTATTCTAAAGATAATCATGTATTCTGACCCAGTTTCATAGTTTACAGGACACTTTTCATTTCTTTACAGTCCCTAAATTATGAGTTTTTCTGTTATTGAATTCACACTGACTCATAAAAGCCAGAGTTCAGAGCTGAAAGCATAGTCAAATTCATGAGATATTTACATATATTCATCACAGCACACCCTTTAAGATGACATTAATTAGAGTAAAATATCTGAAGCTCACTCTGTTATGATTAGTGAGACCACAATAATGTGGGCTGTGACACAAGGGTAGGGATATCTATAGCAAGATGATGTCGCGGGCACTTCTAAGAGGCACTAGTAGACTTCTTGAGAAGAGCATTAGAAAACTGATGGCTTCCTTTTCTCCGAGGCTACACAGGGGTCAGCAGACTTCTTATTAATATTAACTCCCGTGACCCCAGTGCAGAGCTCATTGGGAATCCATTGTCTGAATGTCTGAAAAAAGGTGGAATAGTACAAAGATCATTCCTCTCTCTGCTTGTTTAACTTACTTTTGAGCTTTCCTAGTTTCTGATAATTGGAAGAAATTGTCTTTTTAAAAACGCCTCCTTCCTGCAGCCTTGCTGCAGTGCCATTATGAACTAGTAATAACAACAACACAACTTTCATTGGGTAGGCTTCTCAAATATCATTGTATATAAATGACACATGCATTTATTTTGTAAATTGTCCTATTACTCTTATTATCTTTATCTTACAAATGAGGAAACAGAAACTCAAAGGGTAAAGTCACTGGCTAGTTGGCGATTGTGGCGACAGGATAGAATCGCCCCTACAGGATTTTCTAGAATGTAATCTTTATGAAAATACATCACCAAATCTTTCCCCTGCAAAGCTCCAGGGTGGGTTTAAACCAATGGCCTTCTGTTTCACAGCCATGCACATAACTGCTTGTACTCCCAAGCCTCCTTTTCTAAGAGTTCTCAACACTAGGCTCACTGCCTTTCAGCTGATTCCAACTCAGTGACCCTGTAGGATAGATGAGAACTACCCCTGTGGGTTGCCGAGACTGCAACTCTTTATGGGAGTAAAAGACTCATTTCTCTCCCAAGGAACTGCAGATGGTTTTCAAAAGCTGACCTGGTGGTTAGCAGCCCAACATGGAATCATGACACCACCAGGGCTTCAGAGAACTACATGCAAGGAAATTAATTTTCAAGGCCAAACTCCACCACTGTGTGAAGTTAGCACAGAGGCTAAGCCCGAGATGGAGTGGCAGTCATCATTGTTACAAATTTCTCAATCTTAGTTACCACTTCACAGCACTCATTAGACTGAAATCCCTGTGAGATTCAGAGGTGTTTTTTAATTGTACTTTTTTTCCCCTTTAAACCTGCTCCTGGTACATCATTGGGACTTTGAGAATGAGGGTACCAGCAGTGGAAGAGTTGGCACTATATTCCATGCATGTTATCTAGTGTATCTTTTATGTGATAGGGAATAGGTCAACTAGACACTCCATTCTGCAAGATAGCCTCCTGCCTATGTAGGCATTCAGCGTTATTTGTTCCTTGAGCCAGGAAGCCTACCATTCTGCCTCTTGGGCTCTGCTTCTGCTGCCCCATGGCTCCTTCTCATGGTCTCTGCTACTATCACTTCTCCAGGATGAGCACTGCTTCTTTTCATCCTGAAATCTCCCTTCCTGCTTCTGGGATTGCTTACTTTATAACTGACAGATGGGAAAACTGGCCAACTCCAGGTAATTAGAGTCCTCTCCAAGCTGGAATTAGAGTCCTACCAAGCTGGATTATATGAAGAAGAGTGCGGCATCAGGACTGAATGAAGGCTTATTAACAGCCTGTGATATGCAAATGACACAACCTTGCTTGCTGAAAGTGAAGAGGAATTGAAGCTCTTACTGAAGATAATCAATAATTGTAGCTTTCAGTATGATTTACAACTTAAAGTAAGGAAGCCCAATATCCTTACAATTTGACCAATAGTCAACATCATGATAAATGGATAAAAGTTGAAGTTGTCAAGGATTTTGTCTTAATTGGACCCATAATCAGTGCTCATGGAAGCAGTAGTCTGGAAATCAAAAGACGTATTACAATAGGTAAATCTGTGTCACAGGACATCTTTATAGTGTGGAAGAGCAAGGATGTTACTTTCAGGACTAAGTTGTGCCTGACCCAAGCCACACTGTTTTCCATTGCATCTTATTCGTGTGAAAGTTGGACATTACATAAGGAAGAATGAAGACCAATAGATGCATTTGAATTGTGGTATTGGAGAAGAATATTGAAAGTATCGTGGACTGCTAAAAGGACAAACTGATCTGAATTGGAAGAAGTAAGGCCAGAGTGCTCCTTAGAGCCAAGAATGGAGAGACTTCATTTTAAATACTTTGAATATATTATCAGGAGAGACCGGTGCCTGGAGAAGAACATCATGTTTGATAAAGGGGAAAGGTGGTGACAAAGAGGAAGGTCCTCAACAAGATGGATCGGCACCAGTGGGTTCTGGCAAAGGACCAATTGTGAGGATGGTTCAGGACTGTGCGGTGTTTTGCTCTCTGTTGCACAGGGTTGCTATGGGTCGGAGCCGACTTGATGACACCCACAGCATCAAGAACAGGGTCCTCTCCACCTTATTTGTATGCCCTCTTAGTTATTTGAGAGCTACAAAATTATGGATAGAAGAATCATACCATATCCTATTTGCTAATCCTGATGTGTGGTGACCCTTTGACTTCTTTAATAAAGCCCTTTACTTATGAGTATTGTCTGTGAGCTTAGTGTGGCAACTGTAATGAATTATTGAACCCAGTACAGATGTAGAGTGGTGTGGGAGAAGCGATTGGTATCAGAATGCGTAACAAACAAAGGGTGAAGGCTAGAGGCATGTCTGACTCTTGCCTTATGGCAATGGGGAAGCTACAGGAGGTCAATGCTGTCAACTTCCATGCAGCTTTCTGTAGTTTTCCTTTTTTCACTGCTAACCTCTGCTTTGTCAAGCATGACATTCTTTTCCAGGAACCAGACTCTCATGATAACATGTCTAAACTACATGAGCTGAAATCTCCCACTCCTTGCTTCTAAAGAGCATCTGGCTGTACTTCTTCCAAGACAGACTTGTTGCTTTTCTGGCAGTCTGAGGTACTTTCAATAATCTTCACCAACACCATAATTCAGGTGCATTTATTCCTCTGAAATCTGCCTTATTCATTGTCCAACCTTCAAAAGCATATGAGAGAGTTGAAAAGACCACGGTTTATTTATCTACTAGTTTATGATAATCTAATAGTAACAAATAATAAGGTGTGGGGGTCTTTCTATAAACCTCGAAGTATACTAAGAGCTTTACATTGATAACACATTCAACGAATGGTATTTCCTCAATGCAATAGGTGGGGAAACTCACCTATGACCATTGCTAGTAACTGTCCCCTTTCACATGGTAGCTGTCATTGTAATGTATTCTTCTTTATACCCTTGACATAGGCAGTAATCAAGAGAGTTTAGGGTGTATTTAAATCAATTTCTGAAAATATCTGCAACCTACCTTGTGGTGATTATACAATGATGATGAGCCAATGATAAGGTTGTGTCCTAATGCCCCCCTGTCTTATGCTGCCTCCACTTTAAAGTTATCCAATATCTTTCATATTTGTGATATCTCTACACATGAGACTTTCTAGCAGTAGTAGTTTGAAAATTCCAGGAGAGGTTTGAAAATTCCTAAGGTTGATTTTTCACATGAAGGGCTCTTTAAAAAAAACATTCCATAGCAGACAATAGAAACTATATTTTTCTTTAAAATGCTGTCTTTTATCTATGATCTAAATCACATGAATTCAAACATTGCCATTTAAAATCCATTGACTTATAGAATTTTAGAGAAGAGTAAATTAGGAAGATAAGTAAGAGTTCAGTGGGAGTATTTATCCTCCTTAGGAAAACACATTGGAGGCACTTAAAAAAATCTTGTAGCTGTTTTCATCAAGTATGCCAATCTGAAATGATCTTTTGCATCATTATCAAGAGTAGTATAGAAGTACCTCTTCTTCTCCTCAGTGTATTTGGGTCTCATGTGTACCTAAGAATGATAAACATGTACTTTATAATCAGTATACTTCTGCTTAAATTTATTTCCCTTAGATTTGTTTTAGACATGTGAATGTGAGCTGTGTTTAAATAATTTAAAGTAGCTTAATTATAATCAGAGCATACAAGACCATGTAAACCCTGTGAAGCACCGCTGCAGGAAGCAGCAAATATTTCAGATCTGAATAATCTTTGAAATTCTCTCTGACTTCTTAGAACAGTTAAAAAAATGTTTTTTTTTAATTTTGCAACAAGTAAGGAGGTATGCCTTGACCACTTATTCTGTGTTATAATGGAATTTGGAATACGTGAAGTTAAGAGAAGCTAAACTATCTACTTGCAGGACTCCACAGAGCCTTCAACATGCTAATGTAGACAGTGACTTTCTAAGAGGAGGATTTGTTATGCATTATTTCCCAAACTTAAATATTTCTTTTGCTCATCTTTTATTAAAACTAAAATCGCTTTCCAGAAAACATCATTTTATAAAAGGCTAGGTTATCCATGACTTCTGATAGGATTTTGTCTTGGCTAAAATTTCAGTTTTATTTTTACTTTTCCTAGTGCGGGCAGAGGTTTCCCAGCAAATCACAGAGAAGCTTGCCGTACCCTTCTAGGAGATGGTCATTTGTGCTCAATTACGGTGTAAGAGAAGAGAAATAATGATGATATTTTACTGGGTTTTGGAAACGTTTGTGATTTGTCCTTCTAGGTTCTAGAATTGGATAAATTACTCTATTAAAATACGTTGGTACTTTGTGATTTTTAACTTCCTGATTCCTTCATCCCAGACCTTTCATAGGCCGGGCTCAGTCTGACGCTCCACCTTCAGTCCCAACCCTGCTGGCATTGGTGGCCATTCCATCAAGCCTCACCTGACTCTCGTGTTTTGTTTATTTAGCATTCCTCCATGAAAAACATCCATGAGTGTCCCAGCTTTCCAAGGCCTGGATTGGATCTTCATGATAGGAGGCTTAATAAGACGGATGTAGATTCTACAGCCAGAGGTGTCACCACTGGACAGAGAAAAACAATTAAACAAACTGTTCAAATCTAGTAAAACATGTTTGTGATGCTAGTTATAGAGGTGCGAGCTACGCAAATGCTGTCTGAGGGATCGGACTCCAAACAAACGAAACATGCTATCTTCTCGATGAGGATGGCCTGCACAGTGGGGGCATGAGGGGCGCCTCCTTAGGCATTTCTCAGGAAGTGGAGAGAGTGTGTGTGCAAGTGGGGTGGGGGGCAAGAAGGAGAGGCCCCAGGCACCGGGCAGAGGAAACCGCATTCGCAGAATAAGCGCGAGCTTGTCTTATTGGAGGGATTCAGACATTCCCTGGATGGAGTGGAGACCAAGAAGGGACCAGAAGAGAGGTATGATTGGAGAGATAAACAGGAACCAGGCCTGAGCCACAAGTTTTTAATCACCACTTCCTCACTTGCTTCTCAAAATAATAAGCGTATTCCAATCACTTTGCCCATTTTCCTTTCAGTTCCATGCTCCTAAAATGCTTCCCCCACTACTGTGCATTCCACGGAACTGCTATTAGACTCCCTGTCTGCCCCACACTTTAGGAATCGTTTCTAACAACTTGAACATAGAAAGAGAAATACCAACACATGCTCTTTACCTCCTCAGCCCAGAAGTTCTGAGGGCGAGCGCTGTTCCGTGGAATTTTCGAAGATGGATAGGAAAGTCACCAAGAAGAGCCATATCTATTTTATACAAAATGATTAAAAACAGAACAAGAGGTTGATAATACTTTTATGTATTATCCACAAACCATTTAAGGAACTCTCCAGATTCTAGGAATTTATCCAGAGAAAATAACAGGGTCAGTGCTAGTACCAGAGAGTGTTCATTAAAGCCTGCTTATAATAGCAAAAAAAGTTGGAAACAATATCCAGGTCCTTCAAAAGCAGCTTAGTGTTTTCTTTTTTAAATGATGGTTTATCCGTACAAAGGAGTACCATGCAGCCATTAAAAATAATGATGTAGATCTAAATACATCAGAGATTAAAAAGGTGTCTTGACATATCATTAAATGACAAAAGCAGGTTGCCAATAAGGCGGTGTGGTATGCTATCAGCTATGTAAAATTTTATAAATACCTTGTCACAGGGAGAAGTTGGAAACAATAGTCAACAAAAGGATAACTGGTTAATTTGAAATGGGAGATTTTCAGGTGATTCGTCATTTTTTCGGTACGTTTTTCTTGCTGCACATTTGATCTATTTTAAATAATGTGCATATTTTCGTGTGAAGAAAAATAATAAGCCCAGTTTTAAAAGAATAGGAAAACAGTTTCAATGGATGACCTATTCTAATAGGTTTCTGATGTGAGGCCAGTAAAGAAGCAGCTCTCATCGGCTTTTCATCTAAGTTATGTTCAATGGTTGTTCAATCGAGCCTTCTGTAGACTTGAGACCAGGGAGGCCAGGGCTTCTCCAGGAGGGAGCTTGCTATAATACAACCTTTCTCTCTCCTTCTCCACTCAGATATATATGATCTTCTACATTAGACTCTTGGTGGGACAGGCCCACCAGCAATGAAAAACCCTTGGTTCCTTCAATATCTGAGTTCTAGGATTCAGAGACATTGATTCAGAACATGGTGGCATATGGTGATGGGTATTAAAGAACGTAGTGAGGGAATTTTCTCTTTTCCCTTTAGTAAACTAGAACTCAGTAACCCTTTAGTAAATGTACAAGTTGGTTCCAACAGGTGCTTTACACAATGTCTTCTCAGACTGATGGTGCTATTCTGTACCTCAAACTGAGTGCCAGAAGCCACAGTGGAAGAGAACCAAGTACAACGACCCATCATTTTAACATTGGTACCCCAACTTTCATACCTGGCTGAGAACTGTTGGCCTGTGTGCTTACATTTCTCCTCTGGGAGAATGCCCTGCATTTCTAGAAAATCTAATGTCATCGTCTTCAAAATTGCCTCTCAGCAGTCATCCATGGGAAAGCCTCCCTTCATGATCATTGACTGACTGTGTGAGCCCGCTCTAAACTGAGCCCACTCTGTTTTCTCTATTTGGTCCCTTTTCATTTTGCTTGTGGAAGCTGGACATTGAACAAAGAAGACGGGAGAAGAATTGAATTGTGTTGCTGGAGAAGAGTATTGAACGTGCCAGGGACTGCTATAAGGACAAACCTATTCATCTTGGAAGAAGCAGAACCAGAGTACTCCTTAGAGGCAAGGATGGGAAGACTTAGTCTTACACTTTGGACATGTTGTCAAGAGAGACAAGTTGCTGGAGGATGTAATCTTAAACATTAGCCATCTGGCTGCTGAGGAAGGAGGAAGGGAAGGTTCAGGAGAGGACCACATGTGGGGTGGGGAGGGTTATGGGGTACTGTTGCTGATCTCATTTGTTGAGATGACCGTGTAACTATACAGAGTGTGTCTCTTTTTAAAATAATGCCTCCGAAGTTCATATATCTGGGACCTAAATATTGGTCTGAGTGACTAAGAACAACAACAAAAGAAAGAAATGTAAAACTGAAATGGACTTGGAGTTTTTAGTGACATACAAGCTTATTTCAAATATATGAAAAACAAACAAACAAAGAAAAATCAGTGATCCCAACCCCATTCTTCCATTAACACTGGATAGAAAATGTTAAAAGAAAACAAGTGCTACCTTGAAATATCTTGCCCCAAATGACCCCTGTAGCAACCTTCTTGACTGGTCTGTCATAGGTCAGGGAGAATCTATGCACTGTGGGTTTCCATCTCCATTCAAAGGAAGTTGGCGTCGTATTTCCTGTGGGACAGTTATTTCTGTCCATGTGAAGAGACTCCAACAGAAGTAGAACTCCTCTTGCTCACAAGATGGTCTCATCCAAATATTTAGAATATTATGACCTCCTCTTAAACAATGGAACATATTGTTTGGGGGAACTCTTTTGATCTTATAATAAATGTCTTTATCAAAACAGAAAGAATAGAGGAAGAAGCTCTTAACTACAGCTCATGGCAGGCGTCTTCTCCTGTGGCTCCAGATGGTGTCTCCATGGTGAAATGATGGGCTGTAGAACGAGGTACTTCAGAGAGAAGTCCTGAGTCACTGAACAGTCAGTATAGCTCAGAGATCGAGAACTGGTTCAATAATCCAAAACTCCCATATTTAGATTAAAGCACTGGAAAGAGTATTGATAAGATCTGATATTATCTAGGCAAATCTTTCCTAGAAATAACATGTATTTTCAAACATTTTGATAGACTTTTGATTCTTGGTGTTTGCTACCTGTAAAAGGAATATATATATACATTTATACAAAAAAATCTGGGCTGCTTTGATAAGCAGATATTTCTCAAATTCACACAAAAACATTCATGGAAGAAAATGTTTACGAGTTGGGATTCATTAAGAGCTAGGGATTTATTTCACCGAGGCACCATTTATAGAGCGAAAAGGCAACCCATAGCCTGAGAAAACATATTCTCAATTCTACCATAAAGAAGAAATTAACAAGAAAGAGACAATTAACAAACAGCCCTTTTTTTATGGGGAAGAGACTTGATCAGCTACTTCAAAAAGAAACTAAACACACAGAGAGAAAATATCCAAATGGCCTCTACTCATATGAAAAAGAGTTAACCGTCATTAGACACAGAGAAAAGACAAATTAAAACCACAAGTGCCTATTACAATACTTTCTCCAGAATGTCTAATCTGAATAATTGGCAGCCTGAACTATTAGTCAGGGTTTGAAGTAAGGGAACTTTTGTATATAGCTTGTGAACAGCAGTCAGGGAAATGGTAGGTGGATGAAGATGGATATAAAGGAATGCATTTTAAAGAATTCCAAATTTTATAAACTTAAAAATGGGCAAGACAAATTCCTTACAGTAATCAGTTTAGAGAGAGCATGTAGTATAAAGAGAAGAAAGGAGATAACAATGTTTTACAGAACTGTTCTATATATGGATTTCGTCATGGTTTAGTGGATATACCCCCCCTCCCCCCATATAGCTATGTTTTGCTTAATATTCATTTAGGAACATCTGACCATATATGTGCCCATGGTTCCATCTGTGTTTTCTTTTTGCTTTAAGGGAAAGCAGCTCTCCTTTTGTTAATTATCTCTGCTTAATGAATGATGTGCAGTGGGTTAAATGTGGGGCTAACTGAAAGACCTGTGGTTTTACACCACCAGTGGCTCCATGGGCAAAACAAGACTGACTTCTTGTGTCAAGATGTACAGTCTTTGAAACCCTACATGGCAGCTCTACTTAGCCTCCACAGCTGCTGAGTAGGAACCAGCTTCATGGTACGAGTTTTTATTGTTGTTGTTGTTCTTTAAATGTGTTTTAAGATCCCAAACCCAGACTGTTACAGGCTCAACTACAGATGAGACACTGGCAGGGGAGGAGAGGACATGTTTCTTGGTCCTGGCTCTTGGCTCGACCATAGATGGGACACTGGCAGCAGTTGTGGGAAACAGGGTGCTTCTGCTGGTCCGTCTCTCTCAGCACCATTGCCGCTGCCCATCCCTCCAGCAGTAGCAGCAGTAGCAGTGACAGGAGGAAGGGAAATGTGCCCCCACAAGATTTTAATAAAATGATCACACAACACACACACATTCCCATTTCACAGACCCGAATTTGCCCTTCAGCTTATCAGACTGTAGTGGCTTCCATGTTGTGATGCTGTAAGTTATATCATCCGTATTTCAAATATCAGTATCATCCCCCATAGTGAACAAAGTGAGTTCACAAGATCCAAAATGCCACCTTGATTATATCCCACCTGAATTTAGACAGAACTTCAAGAAAATATTTGGTGCATTAACATCAAAAGTTGTGAAAGGACACCAAGAGCATCATACATGAAGAAAGCAAAAGGCTATTTAAAAGACAGGGACGAAAGAAAAACCTGAAGGGAGTGTCAATGGGATACAGAGTGGCTAATGCAAATGGAAGAAAGAATCAAGTGAAACAGTTGAAGAGAAAATTTCAAAGGGTGACTGCAAACGTCGAAGAGTATATTGGAATATGCACATATGTGGAGGTACAAAGCCATAAAGGAAGAACATACTCAGCATATCTCAAGTTGATATCATTAAAGAACAAAATTCAAGCCTTAAGTTGAAATATTGAAGGATTCCATAGGCAAACTATCGAATGGTATAAGAAGCAGCTAAAGAACATGGACAGAATAACCAGAGTTACCTTATTGTTAAAACTAAGAGGTAGCCAGTGGTATTGATGAAATCCAAGCCACATGAGGCTTACTGAAAAGCAAGACTCCGGGAATTGACAGGATACCAATCTGAAATATTTCATCTCATGTTACAGCTGGACAATGAATAAAGACCATCACAAAAGAATGCATGCATTTGAATTATTATGGCGTTGGCAAAGAGTACTGAGAGGGCTGCAGGCTGCCAGAAGGATACACTTTCTGTCTTGAAGGACAACTAAAATTCTCCTGAAAACTGAGGGTGATGAGACCGCATCTCATGGACTATGGACACATCAGGAGCAGCTAATCCCTGGACAAGGACATCATGCTTGGCAAAGTAGAGGATCAGTAAAGAATACAAGATGGCTTGCCAGTGTGTCTGCAACAATGGGCTCAGACATAACAACAATCGTGAAGATGATGCAGCACGGTCAGCATTGTAATCTGTTACACAGGGTCATTATGAGTCGGAGCTGACTGGACACCATTTAACAACAATTCACAGAATGGATGGTGGACTTGTGCATGTACACAAATCACTGAGCTATTCTCAATTAACATTAATACATATCTGTGCATCTATAAATCTATGTGTGCCTGTGTGTGTCATTTCGCTCAGAAGGTGGTCCTCCGAGTTTGACAGGCCCTAACACTCTATATTGTAATCCTTAGCAATATGTCTCTGCATCATCATTGTGTTAGTCTAGGGTAGACTAGAGAACAAATTCATAGACACTCATATGTATATCAGAAAGAGCTATATATACAAGAGCAGTTGAATATTGAGAAAACACTCCAACCCAGTCCAAATCAAGTCCATAAATCCGGTATTAGCCCATATGTTCAATACCAGTCTATAAAGTCCTCTTCAGACTCATGAAACACATGAAATGATGCTGAATGCAGGAAGATCACAGGCCAGGGGGTGCAAAGTCTTATGGATCCAGTGGCAGTAGAAGCATCTCAGTGCTGCTAGGGGTCTCCATGTGGCTTCTCCAGCCCCCAGGGCTCTGGCTGCATTAGGGGAAGTCCATGTGGCTTCTCCTCAGGGATGTCTCCCAGGGAGTCAACTGAAAGAGAGAGTGTCTCCAGCCTCCAAGGAAGAAATACAGGCGTTCCTAGAATCCACAGGAGGAGGTCATGCCCACACAGAGGCCACATTGCTCTATCCTGATTTACAGGCTAGATTCTACCCCTATACTCTTATCCTCTCAAATTGACAAACTATTATATAGCTACCACAATCATTTATAATTATCTTTTATTGTCTTGAATATATGTGTTACCATAGTTCATCTGTAAATAACAATGAACGTGTTATTTAAATTCTTATGTCCTTATCTGTAACTCTTGTCTAAAGGCAAGTCACATATTACTTTATTACTAGAGCCCTTACTGTGGACTGTGGAGCCCCAATGGCATTGTGCTTGCATACTGGGCCACGTGGCAGTTACAAAATTTCCTGTCAACTTATGAAAGGGTAGAATCTAGCCTATCAATCAGGTCACAGCTTGATGACCTCATTTGGAGGCCCCATGGAGATAGCTGACTGGAGGCCAGATCCACACAGACTCTGCTTTGTATTCCTGATGACAAAACACATGGAGTCATACTAGAGCCTGGAGCTGGAGGAGCCACAAGGAGACCCATGTCAGCACTAAGATGCTTCCCCTTTCTACCCACTGACCTGTGGTCTTCCTGCAGTCTGTGTCATTGCATGAGTTGTATGCGTCTGAAGAGGAATTGCAGACTGGTTTTGGACATATGGGCTAATATCAGATTTGTAGACTTGATCTGGACTGGGCTGGGATGTTTTCTTAATATACAATTACTCTTTGATATAAAATTCTCTCTTACACACATATGTGTGTCTATGAATTTGTTTCTCTAGTCAAGCCAGACTAACACAGGCTGGGACCCACAAGGTTGACAGTACTCAATCACAATGATTTGGCATCATCTAGATGGCCTTGGGTTTGGTTTGGTTTGGTCGGACTATGAGTCAGGCACTGCATGCTTAGTATCCAAAGATAGTGATTTCTCTCATTTTCAACTACTTTGGAAGTACTTATCTTATTCTATTGTTATAAACATAAAATTAACCATGCCAGTATAGAAGGGGGACCAAATAACCAATTAACTAGTCAGTAAAGAAGGGGAGCAAGATTTGATATTTCTTTCTTTTTTCAAGGTAATACTTTCCAGTCATTTACTGTAAGTAACATATTACATTGCTATTGTGTACTGGGTTGTCTTCTTTACTTAGACTTTAAGCTCCTGAAGGACCAAGAGAGTATGTTTTATTTCTGTTTTTTTTTTCCCCCAGCTCTTTAAATAGAAGAGTATATGCAATGGGACCTAAATTAATGATGTGGGCACTGGCCAGAAGCCAGCACCCTGAAGCAGGGGCTTGGCTACTTCTGCAGAGAAAGGATCACCTAGATGTTTTCTCCAACTACAGTTCATGACCACATCAAAGACAGGCATTCTGCAACTATGTGACAAGGCCATTATCAATAACAAGAACAGCAACCTAACATCAAAAACATGCTCAGCAATGGGGCAGGCAAAAGAGAATTCCCAATGTCTCCAAACATCTCATAGATTAAGAAAGCACTGTATATTTGGGTCTCTAACAAACAAAAATGAAATAAATGGAGAGAAATGGAAAGAATTTCTAAATTGATACATAGAAATTGACTTTCTAAATGAGTGGTCTAAAAACTTCCTTCCACATACTAAAGGAACCTGCAAGATGACCTATTAGGCTGCTAACCAAAAGGTTGACAGTTTGAATCCACCAAGAGTCGCTAGGAAGAAAGACAGTTTGCTTCCAAAAAGATTGACAATCTTGGGATCCCTACAGACCAGTTTTACTCTGTCTTACAGGGGTGCTAGAAGTATGGCCAGAGTGCTCCATCGAGGCAAGGAGGGGGAGACTTCATCTTACATACTTTGGACCTTGTCAGGAGATTCCAGTGCCTGGAGAAAGACATCGTGCTTGGTAGAGAGCCCGTGAAAAACTGGAAAACAGGGAGACCCCGAAGGAGCTGCATTGACATCTGCTTGCAGCAGTGGGCGCTAGCATTGGGACACTCTTGAGGATGGCACAGGACGAACTTTGTTTCCTTCTGTTGTGCGTAAGGTTGCTGTCGGTTGGGTCTGGGACTGGCTGGCACGTAACAACAACAACAATAGGGTTGCTATGAGACAGAATCACCTGGAAGGAATGGGCTTCCTACACTTTCAGTTGACTGTAAAAGAGCCTTTTAAATTTATTCACCTTTCCCAAGAACTCTTATTTTTAAATATTCCCCTTAAATATTCCCCTTGTGACTACTCAAAAATAGCTCTCCTTTTGCACCAGTCTTCTCTGTTATGGTCAGTTTTAGCTGAAATAGTGGAGTAGGCAAGTTTCCCCTCTGGCTCCCTCCTACCTGTCCTTTTATCTTACCTCCCCCAGAAGTTCACACCTCCCCAAGCCTCTCCCTGGTGACACTTGCTGATAACAGAGCAATCAGGGGCTATGCTTCCCAAGGGGATTTGCATTTTAATAGGTTACTCTCCACCCTAGAGGACACAGAATTTAGACTCTGGCTCTGGATCATCAACAAACAATCACATTTGCCTGCCTAGTGTTTAGAAGACAAAAAGTAGCTATGGAAAAAACATTGGGGACACCACGTTAGAAAAATAAAACTAAAATGCATTTCCAAGTACTTCTGAACACTGCCTGCAGCGGAATAGAGGGCATCTGTTCTGGAGGGTTACAGGGCTCTGGGTTGTCACAGTCTTCACCATTCCGGACAATCCTGACCCTTGTATCCCTGATTTTGTGCCCTCATCAGTCATTCATCAGTGTCTTGACTGTTGTTTTATTCAGAGCACTGCTGTTTTCTCCATGCCTGTGGTTTTATCAAACGTAGGATATCAAAAGTCTGAAAATAAAAGGTAGACCAGCCAAGAAGCTTTCTCAAGTTCATATATTCAATATATTTTACTCATTATGTATCTTGGCTCATTCCTATAGAACTCAAGCTTGTGGATCATATTTAATTCCTCATGTTAGACTTTTAAGCATAATTTAGGAAGGCCAAAAAAATTAAAAAGTTTCATTTCATTGGTGTTCATTCAGGCATCACATATTCACTAGGTTTCTCCCACGTTGATCAGAGATGACGATAACAATGGTACAAATAATAATTAGTATTTGAGAAGACCAGATATTGTGCTAATCATTCTCTCATTTAATTTCCACAACAACCCTACACGGCAAATTCCATTTCACAGGTGAGGGAGCAAAGTGATAATTCCAAAATCTGTGAATCGTGATTGAGCCGAGCTATGAATCCAATGGAGAACCACGGACTCCCGCAGCGCTGACCATAGGACTGCAGTGCTGACCAAGGTCTGACACACAGTGGGGGCGTCTGGGCTCCTGAGGCCTCTAAAGAACTCCTTCCCATATTTCTGGAAGGAGACTCCTGCATCGAGGAGACCTCCTTCCTCACTAGGCTTTTAAATGCTAAGCCTGTTCTCTGAATTCCTTTGATGTTTGTTCAAAGTTTTAATCTGGATCATTTACCAAGTCTTTTGCTTTTCTATAGTTTAATTAATTTAATTTTTTTTTTTCAAATTAGTCACT